>NC_083390.1:14733000-15043800 GCF_031755915.1 Ziziphus jujuba
CAAAATAAATTCTAGATTAGGGTTTCAACAAAAATATTTCAAATTATCCTTAATCATTACTTCTATAACTCCAAAACATCTCAAATAAGATCATATGACATAAAAAGATAAGAAAACCAACCTTGAATAACTTCAAAGATTCAGGATTTTGCTCTATATGCCCCGAAACTTGATCAGAAATTGAAATCTCCAAAGATACTGAATTTCTAACAATCTTAAATGGATATCAAAACCCTAGATTAAGATCAGAAGCCCTTACTATTAATCCTAATAGCATTTAAGGCTAGAAGAAGAGAAGAAATAGAGAAGGAAGACTTACCCGATATTCTAGCGGCGCAAAGTTGAAAACAACGTAAAAGTAAAACGTATTTTTTTCTTCCTTTTTATAAAGCCAAAAATAGAGTAAATACCCTCTTTTTTTTTCAATTTCCTAATAAAATTGAAATATCAAACCTATTAGGATAAAAACTCTATTTTTTTTTCTTTTAAAAAAATAGTTATAAAACCTTTTTTTTTCCTTTTAAAATATATATATATATATATATATATTACCCGTATATTATAGTTTGGTTCAAGAAGGCAAGGATTATATGTCATTTGGATATACCAGAAAGAGAATTTGTCAAACTAGCTTAGAGCGAACTGATTACAAGCTTCAGAAAAAGTTTGAAGGGACAAGTTACATGATTTGTTTGAGTTAGTCTCTCAGGCATGTGTGTATGAAAGCATTCTAAAATAGAAGTAACAGAGGAAGAATGCATCTTATGGCTCATACTACAGAGACTTAAATACTGAGATTTACTTAGTTGAGGCTAAGGACTAAGGAATCAAGGATACCACCGCTGAAATCGATGCAACTGAAGTAGTGGCCACTAGGCCATACATATGCAAAGCTTTAGCATGACCAACAGGTGACTAAAGGATTCCTCAATTGGTCATGGATACAAAAAGAATTGGCTTGAGCTGGAGAAGGTTTACAATTTCGACATCTCCAAGGCAGACCAAATATTTGACCATCTATTAGTTGACAAGGTAATTAAATTACCTAATGGCCATGTTTTGGCAACAGCTGAAGAAACGAAAAAGAAACCATACTACAAGTGACATGGTATATGGATGCACTAAACTATTTACTGTATGGTGTTCTAAAATGCAATCCAAGCATTAACTGACAAAGGCACCCTAAAGTTTTCAGAAAAAGTAACCAAATCTAGAATTAAGGTCGAGCTAAAACAACCTTCATCTGGTAAAGTGGGAACAAACCTAGAAGGGAGTATTTGGCCAAAAAGGCCAAACAACCCACCAAGGTGCTTTGTATCCGTTACAAACATGAGGTTAAATATGGGAAGAAGCAGCCCATAGAGCTATGTGAGCTGAGTGTTTCAAAGTTGCTACCAGAGAACTACAGACCTCATAGTCCAAAGCCAGTGTTCCAGTGACTAGGACTAAAAGTGCAATATAGGCATTAGAAACTGAACTGTCAATACTAAGGGGGGCAATTTAGCTCCAAGCTCGAGGTCACATTTTTTAGGGATAATTGGACAATATTGGTTTCTTAGAAAATTGAAAAGCTAAGGACATTCCAGCCATTAGTTACAAAAATAGGTTGTTGGTACTGTGCAGGATATAAGTCTTATTAGTCGCTCATCAGGACTCAGAAGAGACAGACGCAGCGGAAGCATGCTATGATAAGGAGACTGGTGGAAGAAGCAGAGTCTCACGAGAAGACTGCTAAAACAACGCCGTTGACAATAATAACCTAGCTTGAAAATTAGAAAGATAATAATATACTGAAGGAATTAGAGTCACACATTTGTGGTACAGAGGATAGACTAGAGAATCTGAAGAAAATGGCTGAAGTCATGACTAAAAAAGTCATTGTCTCATTAAGAGCTAGCCCTTCTAAAATGAAGAAGCAATCTATAGTATGGGTTAAGAAACAAAGCGCTGAAGTTATCTGATACATAAAGAATCTGGATGATGACCTTATGAAAGAAGACATGATTCTCCAACCAACAAGAAGTTGACAATCAAATTTAGAATGTAGATGAAATGACTTGTAATGTGATGCTTGTCTTACCATTAACATTTGAATCTCACCCTAACCAAGCAAGTGTGATGGAAGGAGATATTGTGGAAGATGGAAATGTCGAGGCAAAGATTATAGAGGATACTAAGCCTCTAAGGAAGGAGTTAAACCATTCTCGGCTTTCAGAGATGATTTTGAAGAAACCAACTAAAAGAATAACACAACATTTGAAGCCAGTCTGTATTAATGCCCATTTTGATGGCATGCTTGTAAATATGGTTTTGGTGGATAATGGAGCTGCGATGAATATTTTGCATGGTTCCATGTTGGCCAAGTTATCCAAAAGCATACATAATTTTATCCCAACCAAGTTGACAGTTAGCAACTTCCAAGGAGGGGCCACAAAAGCAAAAGGTGTTCTTCTGGTAGAGATTGCCCTTGGGGGGGGGGGGGGGGGGGAATCTATCATGACTACATTTTTGTGCTAGAGTCCAAATCCAGCTATAATGCTTTATGTGGTCGTGATTAGATCCAAGCAAGTTTATGTGTGCCATCATCCTTGCTTCAGGCTCTATGGTTTTGGAATGGCGAGGAGGTTGAAGTGGTTTAGGCCAATAGTTAACATTTCTTAGTTACTGCCAATGCAGTTGAAGTTTAATATTATGAGGATGAAGTCGACTTTATCCAACTTTTGATAATGACAAACAAAGCCACACAGCAAGGTTTACGACTTAGAAAGATATCAAATGGCTGCTCAAAATGGGAAAAGAAGTTAGGGATAAGTTAGCTCGACCAATAGTAGCCCGGATATCAGAGTTCAACATAAACAGTTCTAAATGAATATACACCAAAACGAGGAAGGAAAGATGGTGGCAGTTCAAACCGTCATCAGGAAGTTAATGGCATACATGGTAGAAAAGAAGTCGAAAAATAATTCGACCATTGACTTGGCTGAATGTATTATGGAGGATGATTCTAAAGTTTATGATAAGTCCAACTTCAATGAGATTTGATTGGCACCAGTTAAGATGGATGACTCCAAAGTCAAGGTTTAGGATTCACTGATAGAAGTAAACTTAGGAATTGATGAAGTTCCTCGGCCAATATTTGTAAGCGGCTTATTGGAAGTTGATTTACGAGACAAAATTATTGAACTCTTGATAGAGTTCAAAGAATGTTTTGCATGGGACTACCATGACATGCCTGGCCTGGATAGAAAATTGGTAGAACACCATTTCCTAATCAAGGAAGGATTTCGGCCACATAAACAGCCACCAAGGTAATTGTCACTAGAGATCACACTCAAAGTGATAGAAGAAATTGAAAGGTTGATTAAGGCTGGCTTTATTAGGAGAGCTCGATCTACAGAGTGGTTGTAGTCCCAGTAATGAAGAATAATGGAAAGCTCAGAGTATGTATTGATTTTCAAAATTTTAATTTGGCTACACCCAAAAATGAGTATTCTATGCCCTTGGTCAATTTACTTGTGGATGGAGTGGCCAAGCATGTAATTCTTTCCTTCATGGATGAACATTCTGAATATAATCATATTTTCATCACAAAAGAAGATATGTCAAAGACAGCCTTTGGGGGCCTAGGTGCAATAGAAACATTCGAATGGGTTGTTGTACCATTTGGTTTGAAGAATATAGGAGTTACATACCAAAGAGTTATAAATGCAATTTTCCATGATTTGATTGAGCATCTTTTAGAGGTTTATATTGATGATGTCATTGTGAAGTTGGATGCCAAGAGAAATCATGTGACTAACTTGATAAAGGCTTTCAAGTGGATGAAAAAATACAAGTTGAAGATAAATTCCCTGAAATGTGCATTTGGTGTCTCTACAGAAAACTTCCTAGGTTTTCTAATCCACCAAAAGGGCATCAAAGTCAAAAAAAAATAAGGCTCAGGCAATTTCGGAAGTCAAACTGTTGCGGAACAAAAGGAGCTGCAAAGCCTTATTAGAAAGATCAACTTCCTTAGAAGATTCATCTCTAACACATTTGGAAAAATCCAACCTTTCTCAGCCTTATTGAAGTTGAATAAAGAGAAATTTAAATAGGAAAGTCATTACCAGGACGTATTTGATTGAATAAAAGAGTACCTGGTAAAACCACCTATCATCACGCCTCCACGTAAGAATCAGCTACTTAAACTCTATATTTCGACCATAAAAAACTCTGTTGGATGTTTGCTAGCCCAATATAATGAACTCGAAAAAGAGCAAGTTGTATATTACTTGAGTAGAATTTTCATGATAAATGAGCTGAAGCACTCTCCTATATAAAAGTTATGCTTGGTGTTGTATTTTGAAGCAACAAAGTTACAACACCATATGTTATCGATTTTGGTGTTTATTATTTCTCAAGCTGACTTAATCAAGTATATGTTTTCGAAACTCATTATTAGATGACAGATTGGAAAATAGACAATAGTATTATCAAGTTTTCATTTAAGTATATGTCCCAAAAAGTAGTAAAAGGACAAGTCTTGGCAAACTTTCTAGCTGATCGTCCATATTTGGAGTTGGAAAGTGAAATGGATCCAGTAAACATAGCTTTAATTTCTCTTACACCTTGAAAATTGAGTTTCGACGGATCAAGGATACAAACTTTAGCATGGGTGGGAATTGTAATTGAATCCCTGAAAGGACGAAAGACACAATTTTCCTTCCAACTCGCCTTTAAATGTTCAAATAATCAGGTCGAATATGAAGTTTTAATCATCAACTTGGAAATTTTGAAGGAACTGGGAGCGTCTACTAGGGGTGGGCTCGGTTCGGTTCGGTTCGGTTTTGTGAACTTTTTTAAACCGAACCGACCGGTTCGGTTTGGGTTGGGTACAAAACCGAACCGAACCGACCGTTACATTCAACCCAAACCGAACCGAACCGAATGAATATTTTTCGGTTTGGGTTGGGTTCACGGGTTGGGCCGGGTTGGGCTTTCTGATGGGCTTCGGCCCAAATTTTTTTATTTTTGGTTTAGGCCGGTTTGGACCTTATGATGAGCTTCACTTTCAGCCCAATTTTTTTTATTTTTGGTTTGGGCCAGTTTGGACCTCATAATGGATTTCGGCCCAAATTTTTTTATTTTTACTATTTTGAGATATGGGTCGGTTCGGTTTGGGTTGGGTAAATTTTTTACCCACCCGTAACCCGAACCGAAAACCACGGGTTCAATCCATATGTAACCGAACCGACCCGCTTAACAGTTAAAAACCAACCCAACCCGACCCAAATAGTTCGGTTCGGGCGGGTTGGTCTGTCCGAGTCGGGTTTTGCCCAGCCCTAGCGTCTACAGTTGAAATAATTAGCGATTCAATGTTGGCTCTGAAACATTTGACTGGTGAATATAGTTGTCATAGTTTAGCTTTATCTGAATATTACATGGTGGCAAATCAACTTATACAAAGCTTTGACGATGTAATCCTTTCACATGTGCCAAGGGAATTGAATTTTGAGGCCAAGAAGATGGCCTAGATAGCTTCAGGAGTATACATCCTGGTTGCACCATTCAATCCAATAATCAAACCTTGGCCGTTTTCAGGCTATGATTTGATTTGCCAAGTATATGCTCCATCGAGCAAGTAGCACATGTTCATCATAGTAGCCATTGACTATTTCACTAAGTGGGTCGAAGCATGATCGATGAAAACTGTAAATCAGGCCGATGTGATCAAGTTTATCAAAGAAGATATAATCCACAGGTTCAGCATATCGAAAACTATTATTGCCAATCGCGGAATGGTGTTCACTGGTAAAGCGATTGAAACATTCATCAAAGAATATGAGATCAAGCTTACTCATTTAACCCCATATTTCGCTCAAGCTAATAGTCAGGCCGAGGCAACAAATAAAGTTTTGAAAGGCATTTTAGAAAAAATGGTGGATGAAAATCCGAGAAATTGGCATAACTTGTTATATGAAACTTTACGGGCCTATTGGACTTCAAAGAGATCCGGCAATAGTACAACACCATGTGCACTAACATATGAGCATGATGCTATTCTGCCTATGGAGATAACTACAAGGTATTTATGAATTGCCTAGCAACATAATTTTACTCCAGCTGAATGTAGTTAAACATGATATAAGAGATAAAAGAGTTGGATGAAGTGATATTGGCAGCACTGGATCATCGCCAAATACACAAGAAAGCTGTGGCAAGAGCTTATAACAAAAGAATGCGATTCAAGAACGTCAACGAAGGAGACTCGGTGTGGAAAGTAATCTTGCCAATTAGTTCCAAGGATCCAAAATATGGTAAATGGTCTTTTACTTGAAAAGGGCCTTTTACTATCAACAAAATATTAGGGAAATAGGTGTATCAACTTCAGGATATTGATGGTATAAAGCATTCCAACCCAATCAATAACCGCTTCTTAAAGAAATTCTACCTAACTAGTTGGGAATCCCATGAAGTATCAAAGACATAAAAGGCTAGTTAGGTCAACGGATATATTTAGTGCATAGTAGTTTGTACTTAGGGAATTTTACAAAGTTACAAGGTCAAGACTAAGGAGCTTGATAAATATTGCTTTGCAATTTTTTACATTCCACTATAAAATTACAAAGCAAGGGAGGCAATGTTTGGACTATTATTTAATTTGAATTTTTTATTAATTTAATATTTATTCAAATATTATTTTAATTATTAGATAAAAAATGATTAGATATTGCAAAAGAATGGATTATCCCGCATTAGAAGTGAAAATTTTTGAATAGTCACAACTATAAATGAGATTTGTTAAAAAATACAAAGTGAAAAATCCTATATCGAAAATACAACAATCATATGGACAAGCTTCTTGCCTATATATTGAAGCTCCATTTGCTCATTGAAGAGATATATCTCCATATACAACTACAAAACTCTAGATTTTTGGTTTATTCTTTTTTTAGAATTTACTTTTATTAATTCATTATTTTTAGTTGAAATTTTATTTTTTAAAATCCTTTGATTATTAAGGCAATTGAACTTTATGATTATTTTATTCTCCAATAATAATCAATACAATTGCATGAGTAGATTGCTTTAATTGGAGCATATATATATATTTTTTTGAACCATTACAAGTTTGAAGTAGCATGCGTTGACATTCATTTTCATTTCTTTCTTTCAACTGTTATTTTCTTTATTTCTTTAAACTGTTACAGATTTGAAATAACATATCTTTGAATTGCAAATTTAAGGTAGCACGCCTATAGCATGCCTGCATATTTAGATTTTTCCAACAATTATAGAAAGTGAACAGATAAAATAATATCGCAACAAAAATTTGATGGCTAGTATCAATGAAAGACCGGGATCCTTTCTATTACAAATGGAGGATCATCATTTAGGTTGGTCAGATTATTTGATCTTTGTTACCTAATTATTCTTAGAAAAAATAAAAAAAATATTAGAAGACGAATAATCAATAACCATTAAAGGTTTACTGCTAAAACAATTGTTGCTCTAGCCAAACAGCTGGTAGAATATGTTAATATTTTAATTAAGGACTATAAAACAATAATTACCAAATTTATTTACTTAATATTAAACACCATTCCGAATTCCAACCTTCATAACACCCATATCATAAAAACAAACAACAATAATAATCATAAGGGGGGGAAAAAAAAGTTAGTTAATGGGTTTACTTTGCATATATTTAGGTTTATTAATTTGCCAATTATGTAATATTCATAACTAAAATTTAGTATTAAAAAAAAATGATATACGTTAAAATTAAGATGCTTCAGATAGAAGCATCAACCATCTTGAAAAAAACACTTAAAAGATTAGCATCTCTCTAATGGACCCATCAAAATGATGATTGAACGAATCCACACTGGTACAAAAGAAATGTTAACAGGATCAAGCACAAAATACTCTACAATCTCTAAACTTTCTTGGGGAAAAGCGAACTAGAAATTGAATTTTGTTGCCACGTGATATTTCCTTCAGTTGTTCTTCATCTCAGTCTATGCTTCTATGATTCATTTTCACACACCACCATGCAAGCAAAGAGATGCCAATTGCAATCAAAGGTTTGGATCCAAAAAGTCCCAAGGTATGAAGTGGATCTGGTTAAAGCCTGAAATCCATTTGAATTATATAAAAATGATGGGAAAACATATACAAAATGTAAGAAAGGCCACAATCCATGTTAGAAAATCGAAAATGTGTTCAAGTCATGGTTTGCAGCAGCAAAGATACACATTTGGGTTATTACCTTCATAGCAAACCAAAATGTGTATGATTATTTCCTGCTTGAACTTGCAGAAGAGACTGATCTGATGTTGCCATCATCAATTTTATGTATGAATATCAGAGGAAGATCTTCTCTATTTCAGGCGAAGTGTAGACAATAAAAAAAGGAGTTAATAACGGTCAACAATCCAGATATGTTCTCCAATTTAATCATGTAGCAATGAAACGAGACATTTTGATTGCTAAAAAATCTCCAGCCCATTAAATTATAGGCTCACATAATTTGGAATAGTTGTAACAGGATTGAATTTTGGAAGAAAAGTCAAGGCAGACTGATGCAACGATATTGCGATTGAAGATTAAGATTTACCAGGCCCTAAGTTTTTATAAAAAAACGCAACATAGTCATCTGATGCCAATGTATGGAGATATGTGATAAACATAGTTCAATTCAGATAATTGGAAAAATCAAACATTTCAAATAAATAAGATAGAAGAACGACTAACATTTCATTAGCCTCTTGGTATGTGTAGCTTGATGCAATAGCCAGCAGTTGACCCCCTTGGTTGAATGATAAGGATGCCACACTATTTGGGAATCTAGGCAACTGAAACCATACAAGATTAGAAAAATATGGAGGACATAAAACGACTCCATGTATTAGTTGAATATGAATAGTGCATATTTGGAAGTATCTGACATCAAAATTTCAGCACAAAAAGCAGGGGTTCAAAGTGTGACTCTAGATTAATGAGTAATACCTCAAATTGCTTTCTCCTGCTTTGAGCATCCCATGCAATAACATAACCCTCCTTATCACCTGTTACGAATGCACCAGTGAAGCTAAAGAAGACATAAAACCGTGTAAGTACTCAAGATTAGTAATGGTGAACAGAAAATATCATTAGACATACAGTGGGTTAAATGCAATGTCATTCACTGCTTCTAGATGATATCTTCCATCTGTGGACTTTGGATGACATCGAAACATATATCTGCAATAGTATGCGGAACAGCATTTCATTAGAAGGTTTTTACCAAAAATGCACCTCAAGGTGAAAGCCACAGGAACAAGTTATTTGTTACATTTAACTGATAATAATACAAAGCAAATAATTTTTACAAAACAAAAACTACATTATATGCTATGGCTTGGATGAGGTAGTAAAAAGATGATTTTGAGATTATTTATTTTCTCGATCAGCCAGAGAACCAACATTCAGAATTGTTTCAACATAAAGCATGTCACAGGTACATTAAGTGGATTTCTGAAATAAGGAGATTCCAGGATGATGCCCAGGTTTGGCAATGCAACCAGGCTGGATATCTGACATCTCACATTAGTGCCTCACATGTTTTAGAAGTGACATTCACATACACATTGCTAATGAGGAATAATAGATGCACTCAAAAAAAGTATGACAAAAGACAACAAGATATTAAAAGTACCAAACCAAAAATATTTTCTTTACGGAACTTTTTAAAATTTTCAGCGACTTATTCAGAGCTTTCCCCTGGCCTAAAAGAAAACGGAATAAACCACAAAAGCTTAAGCGAGCTATAATATGAAATTTGACCTTATGTCATCTGAATCAGATGGAAAAGAAAGGTCCACTGCCACTCGACCATCTACTGAGCCAACTGCAAATCCTGCAAAGAAATAAGTTTTACCTTATTAAATCCCCAACACAGAACTATACTAAAAATTTACCATAGTCCAAACATATAGAAAATATAATAGTGGTGATGTAGGATGGATGAAAGGGAACATAGCTAACAGAAAAGGAAGCACAAGAAGAATCAAGAAGGGGAGCAACCAATGCTTTAATAATCAACAAAGTTCAAAAGTCAAGTTTGAATTACTTTTACAGTAATACCCATCTTTTTATAGGCAATCTAAACAAAAATATAAAAGTAAAACCAGATAAAAATAAGGAAATAAAAGACAACAAATTAATAATAAACGAGCCCCATTTAACATAAAGTTCCAAACTCAAGACAAAACATGAACTCATGAACTTCCAAACTAGCATAAATAAACCCTAATAAAATGGCTCCTTATGATTTTATTCAAGTGATTGATTCAATTAAATAAAATAAACCCACTCATGATCATATTTTATTAATAACACAGGCAGTGCTTTCAATTGAGGTTCTTTGCAGCCTCAACAACAGTTACATTTCATGCAAAACCAAGCAAACATTTGGAAACATACCTTTAAAATAAGGATATGAACCGACACATTTTATCTGGCCCAAATCTAATTTTTTTGACTGAAATGGTCTTTCTATCTTACGCAAGTCATACATGTGTACTGATGCTCCAATTGCTATGACCATATCAAATACTGAGAGTGACATAGAATCCACTTCTGATCCCAGGTGTGCAAAGCACATATTTTTCACCAATCGTGTGTCCCAGGACAATATCTTCCTGTCCATACCTGCAGTAATTACTTGACCTACAAAGAACCAATGGAAAATTTTATTTAGCAGTTGTGTCAAGTAACAAAGTCAGAGATTGACTGATTTATGTGGATATCGTTCCAGTTGGAGTTAAAAATGCTTATTATGTGAAATGCCATAATGACCACAATGCAATCAGCCCCAAATATTTTATGAGTTTATGTGTCATTGTTTATCAACATGTTAATGAAAGTATTTCTATTATTACCAGTACAATAATATACTTCTTATAGAATTGCAAAGCAAGTTTCCACCCAACTACATCTAATAATATGCCTCAATTTACTACTTAAAAAATAAAAAAATAAAAAAATAAAAAAAAAATGCCATTATGAGCAATGGAAGAGAGACTACAAATCGCAATAGGTCATTACTGATTTTCCACTGACATTGTGATCATAATAGTGTCTCTGAGCTTTTGAAGTAAGTCCTAACTACTAAACTGTATACTAATTGTAAAACTTGACCGCTGCAATCATTATTTTTCAGGCATGGAAGACACTTGAAAAAATAGGAGAAAGCATTCAAACTAGATGGTTATATTATATTGATTACTAATTGTATCTCTTAACAAGGCGCATAAAGAACATCTTTTTCCCCATATATAAACGCCCTTGCCCCTGCAGATTCCACAGCAAGAGAAGAAAAAAGGAAAACCAGAAATTTGACAACTGCTTAAAGGATAAATAAGAATCATAAAACAGAACGAACAGTATAGTTTTAGCTTACAGGTTTCATCAGAATATCCAATGCATGTTGCAATATCATCATGATTTCCAATTGTATCACAAATTGCTGAATGCAAGTCATACCTAAAAGAAAAATACCCCAAGAAAAGTCAAAACATTTATGTTTAATAGTGAAAACATACAGCCATGATAACCGTTGTAAGAATATATAAGAAATTTATTTTTCAGATTGAATTATCAAAACGTGCAATGTGATGCCCAAAAAAAAAAAAAAAAAAAAAAAAGAAAAAGAAAAAGAAGGAATTCTTATTACACCTAAACAAAAAATATCTAATGGAATGGAGAATTTTCTATCTTTTGGCCACAAATTCATATTATTTGAAGACATTAGCTGTTTGTCAATAAATTTAATATTTTTAACTCTTTGTTTGAGTTGAAGAGCCAAAATAAATGCCCACCATAAAAATCAGCATTTTTTTTTTTTTTTTTAAATGAAGTTGTCCACTTGTCTGTACTTAGATAAGTAATCCATCAGTCCCTATCCAAAACAATATGCTAATGAAAGCATCTGATAGACTAAAACCCATTTCAAAACTCGACTTCCTCAACCTTAAATCACATTCCAAATTCCCAATTCAACATATAATTCACCTTTTTCAGTACCCACTACCCAAAATGTCATGCATAAAAAGAATTATCATATTTATTAAACATAATATAGAAACTGACTTGGATGCTTAAAACTGAAACCAAACCATGACCATAGTTTCAGTGATCGAACTTGCAAACCTTGTAATGGAACCGTCAGAACCAGCGGTAAAAGCAACGGACTCATTCTGGAAACAGCAATCCAAAAGCGCAGCTTCGAAATGAGCTTCCAATCTAAGCACTGAGCTACCTACATCGTACAGTCGAAGACTCTGCCCAAAGAATTTACCTTATAGCATTTCAAAAAGCAAACGACACAATCTACTACATTAAATTGCTAACTTTAAATAAAAAGGAAAAAAAAAAACAACAACAACAACTCACAGAGTCCCAAGAAGAGATGAGAAGGTTGTCCGAATGGGGAGCAAACCGAATTCTGGAAATGGCATCTTCAAATGGGTTTGCGAATTGTAGAGGAGCTTTGCTCATTTCAGAGCCGTAGAGACCAAAAACATGTATCAAAACCTGAGAAGGTTAAGAAACACGAACTTGTAGGGAAAGATTCTCTGGTTAAACGAGAAAAATGAACTCCAATTCGGTACCAGAAAACTAACCCTAAGAAGATTTGGAAGGAAAGACTCTCTCCAACCTGAAAAATTCCCGCTCAGAATTTCAAATCCGAGGGATTAAATTTATATATTGGAGTTACGATTTTTATTTTAAATAATAATAATGTTGTCCATGTTCAACTTGTGGATCCGTGGCGCAATGGTAGCGCGTCTGACTCCAGATCAGAAGGTTGCGTGTTCGATTCACGTCGGGTTCAATTCCCCTTTTCTCAAAATTTTGCCAGTTTGGGTTTTCTTTTTGTTTTTTTTTTTTTTCAATTTATTATTATTATTATTATGATTATTTTTTCATACTCGTAACTCGTTTTTGTAAATTTCTAAGTATATTATAATATTATTAAATAAAAAGTATATCATAAATATAAAAACTTAATATTACAAATTTCACTCTATTATTTTCATGATTTTTGATAAAGTTTTTATGCTATATTATTTACCCAACACATATATTATTATTTATGAACCATAACTTTTTCGTTTACATACTTTAACCAAAATTATTATTTCACTTTGATTCATGATCACTTTTTTACAATAATAAATGTTTCAAATGCAAAGCTTTTAATACAAAATAATATGTATTGCCGCATTTCCATTGACATTCATGGAGAATCAAACTTTTGGCTTTGGGATTTACATTGATAGCATTATTTTTTTCCTTCAAAATAACCAACCTGCCTATCTGAAAATTTTCATTTTTATAGGTAACCAAACAGTGCATGAATATGTAATTTTAATTTAATTTTTCTCTTGATAAGTTTAATGTTCACTTGGCTCAAGGTTTAAATTATCCGATATTTTTTTGAAATTTTTTCGAAATTTCTATTTTTTGAAGGGGTCGATATAAAATTTAAATTCGACATGGAAATGGATAAAACTTCCATAATATCCATGGAAATTTTCGAAATTTCATGAAAATTTCCATGGAAATTTCTGTAAAATATCTACATAAACTCCTTAATGATTTGGTTAAAAAATCTATAATTTCCATGAAAATTTCCAAAATTTCCATGAAAATTTCAAAAATATCTATGAATTTTTTTAAAAAAAAAATTCATAAATATTATTGAAAAAGACAATTCATAATTTTTTTAAAAATTCATAAATTTTATTTTTCATTTTCTTTTAAGAAGAAGACATTATATCATTCAATTATATCAATCAACCAAATACTCTCCATGAATTTCTTATACTATGGGGTATCTTACAATAGTATTATATAGTTTTAAAATTAAAAAAAAAATTTGTTAGAGAATCTTAGTACATTATTATATAGTTTTGAAAAAATATTTTTATGCTAGAGAAAAAATATTTTTATGCTAGAGAATCTTACTTCATTATTATAGAGTTTTGAAATTAAAAAATATTTTTCATAAATGTGTGTTTGACCATTGCTTAGGTACTTTCTTGTCTCTGTATATTACACTTGCTTATCCACTTTCTTGTTTTTGCATAATTTCACGTGTCTTTTATATTAGTACATCATTATATAATTTTGAAATTAAAAAAATATTCTTCATAAATGTGTGTTTGACCATTGCTTGGACACTTTCTTATCTTTCTATATTATACTTGCTTGTTCACTCTCTTGTCTTTGCATAATTTCACGTGTCTTTTATATTAGTACATTATTATGTAGTTTTGAAATTAAAAAATATTCTTCATAAATGTGTGTTTGACCATTACTTGGACACTTTCTTGTCTCTATATAGTTGTCCACTCTCCTGTCTTTGCATAATTTCACGTGTCTTTTATATTAGTACATCATTATGTAATTTTGAAATTAAAATATATTCTTCATAAATGTGTGTTTGACAATTGCTTAGGCACTTTCTTGTCTCTATATACTATACTTGGTTGTCCACTCTCTTATCTTTGCATAATTTCACATGTTTTTTATATTTTACCAGAGCCAATAGATATTCTTCATGAGTCATGAGTGTGCTTTTGATTATAAAATATTCCATGGAAAAAAAAAATTCACATTATTATTTTATTTAAAGAGTAAATTTGATGCTTTGTTCTTAACATTTTTTCTTATATATATTTTCGGTTCTCACAAAATTTCAAGTTCTTTCATACAACTTCTTTGGATATCCTTTTTACAGGTTAGTTTTTTTATCTTAAAAAAAAAAGAGGTTTATATTTACTTTTATACTTTAAGATCTAAATTCTTTAATTCACTTGTATTATTGTTATTTGAATTATTAATTGTAAGCTAATTAATTATATATTAACATATGTATCTATCTCTATATATATATGGTGAAAATGTAACATGTATATATGTATAAATATATATATATATATATATATAAATATATGTAGTAATCATAAATGATTAGATTTACAAACCCAACTTAAACTTAATGTATGATGTGTGATTGAAAATATAATTGTTTTTTCTTATTGGATAAAAAGCATAACTTAAAAAACCCACTTTGTCATTTAATTTTTTCATGTTATCTTCTACGTAAGCAAAACTTCATAATATAATATGTTAAAACTTATAAACAATAAATAAAAACTTGATTAGAAAATAAATCTTATACATATATATATATATGTCGGCTAGAATATACACTGTTAAAGTATATTAAATTTGCCTAAATATATTGGTTATTTCTTTTTTTGCTTTGAAAATATTGGTTATTTCTTTATGTAGTGTTTTGTCCCTTTTCCAATTGTAAACATCTATACTCAAGGCATTGGAGATTTGTAAGGAATCATTTTCGTACTAGGTACATTCATTAAAAACGAATTATTTAATTTCAAAGATCTTGATTTTTTTGTTATACTAAATTATTTTTCATAGTTATAAGAAAATATTTTAATCAAATATCTCTATCCGATTCCAATCAAAAATTCAAATATATATATATATATATATATATTCATAGACAAATATTAAAATTGTTATTGTTACTATTACTATTACTCTTATTATTATTATTATAAGATAATGGCTAGTGGAGGAAGCAAACATGATCCTGCATGGGAACATGGTTTTCCAATTGAAGGTAATAAAAGTGGAACAATATGCAAATATTGTAATTGCGTGATGAAGAGTGGTGGAGTAACACGATTAAAATACCACCTTAGTGGTATTGATCCTTCACACAATGTACAACCTTGTGGTCAAGTGCCTCCTAAAGTTAAAAAATTCATAATAGATTTGTTAAAAGGAAAACAACAACGTAAGATCAAAAAAGCAAATAGAATGGAAATTCGTGCAGATCTACGAGGATAACTGCATGCTGAAACATATGATGTGGATGATGACATAGCATATCCACCTGAGATGGATCCATATGAGAAAAATGATTATCGAGAGGCAATTCATGCTTCTAAACAATCAGAGTGGGAAAGAAGTCATCTCCACAAAGTTCGATATCAAGCTGAAGGAGGCGAATCTAGTAGTCGTGCTAAACCTGCAGTATAACGAACACAGAGTCTTAAAGATCCACAATCAAGATTTGTTGCACCAAGCTTATACAAGTCCTCTCAAGCAAAGCAAAAAAATATAAAAAAAAAATTTTCTGGAGGAAAAATAAAAGAAGGTATGGGAAGAATAATAAGTAAATTTTTTATTTATGAAAATTTACCAGCAAATAAAGCATCATCCCATCATTTCAAGAATTTGGTAGCAGGATGCCAACAAGCAGGGCCAGGTATAGAACCTTCAACCCCTTATGAGATCAGCACAAAATATTTGGATATGGAGTATGAGGAGATAAAAGACCATGTAAACAAAATGAAAGCGAAGTGGGAAACCTATGGTTGTACAATCATGTGTGATGGATGGACAGGTCCCACCAGGATGTCTATTATTAATTTCATGGTTTACTCAAAAGGAAGCACAGTTTTTCTAAAATCTATTGATGCTTCAAATCAAACAAAGGATCATAAATACATATATGAGCAATTGAAGAAAATAATTCTGAAAGTTGGGAAGAAAACTGTGGTACAAATTGTAACAGACAATGGCTCTGCATTTGTTAAAGCTGGGAAGAAATTAATGGGAGATTACAATTTGTACTGGACTCCATGTGCAGCACATTGCATTGATCTCATGTTTGAAGATATTGGGAAGAATGAGAATGTGGCTATTGTGATCAAGCAAGCTAGAGCAATCACAACTTACATTTACAATCATAATTGGTTGCTAGCAAAAATGTGTAAAACTTGCAAAGGTGACATCATTCGTTCGGGACTTACACGATTTGCCACAAACTATCTTGCGCTTGATAGCTTGGTTAAAAAGAAAGCAGGACTTAAGCAACTATTCACATCTACTGATTGGACTAATCATAATTATAGTGCTTCAAAAGAAGGCCAAACAGTGGAAAATATAATACTTAATCATACTTTTTGGGATCAAGCACATAAGATGTGTCAATTATTTGAGTCTTTATATAAGTTTTTACGTATTGTTGACACCGAGGTTTATCCAACAATAGGAGCAATGTATGAGTTGATGGGAATTGTTAAAGAGAAACTTGACAAAATGCATGGTGCAAAGTGGATATTAAAAATTATCAATAATAGGTGGGATAAAACCTTAAAGCATCCATTACATGCAGCAGGTATGAGCTCATAGTCAATTTATATAAAATATGTTAGATTTTTATTTTGTTGTTAATGTAAAATACTTTATATCTTTCATTATTTATCTTTAATTAAACTAATATATATATATATATATACTCCCAGTAAAGTTTCCACTAATTTTCTAGGCGTTTACTTAAGTCAACAATGACATTTTCTAATCAACAACAAGAAAAACTAAAACATCTTCTATCAGAAACAAACAAAAAGGGGAAAAAAAAAAAAGGAACAATATCAATATAGACCTGGGGTTGGAGAAGATTCTAATATTATAAAGGCTATACACGATGTCTATGCTACATTGGATCCTAAATCGGCCGCAATTAGCCAGTTTGGAAAGGAGGTATAATTATGATAATTTATTAACATAATATATTTTAAGGGTTTATAACTTTATTTTATTTTACAGCTTACATACTTCAAGGATGCAAGGAAAGGATTTGCAGACCAACAGCAATTGCTTCTAGAAAAGAGATGTCTCCTGGTAAGTTTAAATATTGTAGTATGTGAATATCAATTGATGTAATA
Organism: Ziziphus jujuba; assembly: GCF_031755915.1. Lineage (NCBI taxonomy): Eukaryota > Viridiplantae > Streptophyta > Magnoliopsida > Rosales > Rhamnaceae > Ziziphus > Ziziphus jujuba. Next base: position 14,750,799 of record NC_083390.1, read on the forward strand.
GTACAAATATGTAATCATATAATAATTATTTTGTAACAGTTGAATGGTGGATCATGTATGGTGATAGTGCACCTACAGTAAAAAAATTGGCATTGAAAGTTTTGTCACAAACAGCATCATCCTCTACCTATGAAAGAAATTGGAGCACTTTGCACTAATACGTACAAAACAAAGAAATAGACTAGCATATAGTAGAGTTGAAAAACTAGTCTATTGTTACTATAATATGAAACTCAAGTTGAGAGATATGGAAGCTGAAGAAGAAAATCATCAAGACTTGGATCCAACAATAATATTTGAAACTATAATGGAAGATGATGATGAAGAGGGCAACCAAATATACCAATGGATTAGAGATGTTCATTTAGATGATCATGAGGGGAATCCTGATCCAAAGATTGCTCAACAAACTGAAAAAGAAGGGATAAATGTTCAAAAAGTGATTACCGAATAAGTAAATTCTAGTAGTGGTGATTCATTTCAAAGGCTTATGAGAGAGCCAATTAGAACTACTAGTGCTTCAGCTCCATCAAGTGGTACACATTCACAATTTGAGACTCTTAGTAGTCACTCTAGCTCCAGTGGTGATGAAGATAACTTCAATAAATTATCTGAATTAGAAGGTAGAAGAGGTAGGGGCTAAAGGGAATCACCAAGTTAAGAAGTTGGATTAGGCCCATTTACTGGTGAACAATATTACACACATGCAACACAGGATGAAGATCATGGGAGTAGAGATGCAGGTCAAGGATTCGGTGCTGTTGGAAAAGACTATACACGTAAAGAGAAATCTATGATGGAGATGTCACAACAAGAAGAAGATTCAATTTCTATGAATTTTGGATCTATGAAGGTTGGAAGTCATTTTCATAACTCTTATTCAATTAATAATTATAGAATGTCATCAAGTAGCAACTCATGGGTACCATCTCAAACTCAACCATCAGAGAGTAGTAGTTATGCACATAGTCAACCAATAATGGAAGATCCATATGGTTTGCATATTAATAATTATATGCAAAACTATTATGGAGATACATCTTTTCATAACTATTTCTCACATTTCACATCTCAAAATCAAAATGAAGAAGAAACCGATGATTTTCAACCACCCAGAAGTTCTATGTGGTATTAAAATGACATTTATGAACTACAATATAATTGTAATAATCGTTTTATATATTTTAGTTAATAAATAATTTTATCATATATGTATTTTTTGATATATTTTTATTAATAATAATTCATCTATGGTTATTAATGTTTAATTGTTCATTATAAATCAATTTACTAAGAAGAACATAACATCCATTCAATATTTTAGTAAGTTTTATAATCAATTTGATAATTGATGAATTAAACAAGTTAATTCTAAAGTTTCAATAAAAATTTCCATCTTTTAAAACAAATTTCCATCGTTTTTTATAATTTTTTATCGATATTCGATATTTTTCGATATTTCCATGGAAATTTCCGTATTTTGAACTCTCGATATTTCCGTCGACATTGATATTTTGAACCTTGACTTGGCTTAACTAGCTGCTCGGAACTTAAAAAAATAAATAACAATAATAATAATAAGAAAATAGAGATTCTAGAATTCACAAGTGCGAAAAGAGAACCATAGTGGGCTAAGAGATCCTCTATGCACGGTGGTTTTGTTTTATTTTCTTTAACTTGAAATCAAAAATGTCCTAGCCTATTCTTGCATGTTCTTTCTTTATTTTATTTTATTATTATTATTATTTTTTTTATTATTTTTTGTGTCATAAAAGAATTTGACCTTCAGCTATGCAATAAATATGGCATTAACATAAAATTGTAGGAATGAATGTGGTACTCAGATCAGGACAAGAAATTCAACCAAATCTATCATGAGTATCGTAAACAGACACACACACCCCAAAATCTAAAAACCACAAACATCAAATCAAACTGCGAATTCAACAACAAAATCCCTAACCTTACAGGAATTTTCATTTATGTACAGAATTGTAAGGCTGTCTCCCTAGCTAAACATCCAAACATGTTAAAGAGAAATTCTAAATAGTGGTCAAACATGAACGTTCCTGAGCTTAGAAACCACTATTTCTTTCATCTGGAATGAAAAAATCAAACCTGACATCAACAGAACCAGAGCTTTCACCAGTATCTTTGTACTCGACATTCGTTATTGCTCCAACTTCATCTACATCTTGATATTCCGGCTTCACCCGCCTTACCGGTACGGTGATAGAGTAAATAGTTCCGAGATCTGTGTCTGTAGAGACATTCAACTGAACTTTATCTTGGGATTCTATCTCAACAAAATCTGATAGAGCATGCACTATGTTTTTAACAATCTTCTGCTTGGCCTCATCACTAACCGCACATCGATCAGAGAAAAGGATCATCTTCAAGCGCTGCTTAGCAATCCTCGCATTAGAGCTCCTCTTAAATGTTGGTGATGGGAAAATTATCTTCCAAGCCAAGTTTAAGCGCTCAAAGAAGCTCATGTTGATTGCATTAAGGAGAAAACTCTCAGCTTCTTCACTTATGGACTTTGGTGAGATTTCAACGTCTCCAGTGATTCCAGAAATTCTCCTCGCATGTCTGCGCATATCACGGTTATCAAGTACCATGTAGGGCCATTTAGTTGTGATCTCAGACGTGCTTGATCCTCCACAAAAGAAATGATTGAAGTCTACCTATAATAAAACACAAAACTAAACACTCAAGTAGGGAAAGGCATTTTTCACATGTTTTTTAACCCCTAGTTTCCTACTATTTTCATTTAAACGTTGATATGCGCAGAGGGCGTGGTAACTATTAAGTCGCAAGTCACTCAACAGCTTAAACTCGACAATGGTGGCTCCATATGGGGGAGAGAAATGGGTGAATTACTATAAAACAAGCTTATGAAATCCTTCAAGACATCAAATAATCAAATTCTTTACCTGTCATCTTAAGCATCAAGAAACGATATTAAACACAGCATAGCTGCAACAATATAGATAATTTCAACCATGAAAACATATTAATTGACCATCCGACATAAAATCAGAAGAATGCCCATAATTATAGATACAAACTTGAAAGGTTTGAACATCACTATGCTGGCTGCCTCTCCAAAACTGATCTAACCAATTCACAAGTTACTATGATTGATTGTGTTAATTATCAAGTAATCAATACAATGAATATAAGAACACCTTAGAAGGATACTGGGAAGTATATATAGCTTCTTTCCAGCGACACAACAAAGAACATATGGTTTATACTTTAATACCCAATCATATCCAACTGCTATCACAGACTAATTGACTAATGATCTGCAAAGTCATAATGTTTCACCACAAAATTGTGAATCCGTCTATTAGACAAGTAAGAGAAATTATGAATAAGATGGACACAATAGCATGAAGAGCAACTCCAGTGAATGTTAGACAACATCATACTGCAAAGAAGCAACATATCAAATGAAACTCAACCAACTAGAAAACACCTAATTTCCAATTGGATAGTGACTAGCATGTGCCAAAAAATGGATATAATATTTGTTCTAAACCCTTGAAAACACCATGGTCCTGCTATCAAAAGAGTTGCAAGTTTTCTATTCATGTTTATGCTGCTTTACAAGGTATTAGACATTTACACTGGAGATGTACATAGAAAAGGCAACGAAATTGCAGCTAAAAATGTTCAATTTCAAGTCACGGGTATAATGTAAGATTAATAAGACTAGTTCCAACGTCAAGTTTGTAGTTTTTCTTTGAGCTATATGCAACCTACATTTATTTAAAAGCACAATCGAATATATACGGCATTTTCATATAAACTTCAGCTCTTAGAGTAACTGGTAAGTTAAGAAAATGGGTACAACCTATCAGAACCTTTTTCCTTCCTGTTCCCCAGAAAACCTCCAAGTAGAGTACACTTACAATTACAGATACGGATATATATGGTGCTACTCTGCTTCACCACTAGACCCAAATTACTTATACACTCCATTCGTCGCTAATAGTACGAGGTACAACAAAAGAAAACTAAGAACATTTCAGTATTCTCAACCAATTGTCAAAATTTTCATTTCTTTCTCACAATTTCCCAGACAACAAACGTCCCAACAAACAGAAAACAAAGTTTTTCACGAAACCCAGCTGGTGATATAAACAGGATTATTCACAGAAATGAGAAATTAACCCTGAGGAACAATTAAACAAACAAGAGAAGGAAAAACATTCTCAAACCTTTGAAGATGGAAAAGAACTTCGGAGAGTGCGAGTGGTATAAGAACCCAGTGTCGCTGAGACCCTCAGATTTCCAAAAGTCGACATTGTTTCTTCACGATTTGGCTTCGCTCTCGTCCTCTCTCGCAGATTCTCTCACTCAGAGTCTCACCCCTCACCCCTCAGCCCTTCTTCTTTCGGCTCACAAGCCGGCTTTCAAAATCCAAACGATTGTAAAACGACGCCGTAAGCTAAAGAGACGACAAGCCATTTATTTAGAAAAGAAATTAGTCAGAGAAACGACATATCGTCCATTCAGACAGCTAAGCTATAAACGAAAATGCCCTTCCGTGTTGGATGGAATTGGAAAATACAGGTAAATATATATATATGAACAAGCTCTGCGACGCCATTGAAAGTTGCCGAACTCTTCCTTTTGGTTTGCATGGACTTTGATAAACGAACATAGCGATTTTACCTTTTTCAAAGCATTTCAGTGAATGGGCAGGTGGAGACCAGCTTCCTTTCTTCTCCACCACATAACCACTGCGGCCAAATCTCTTGCTCTAAACCCTTCTTTCTCTTCCAAGCCTCTCCATCTTTCAAATCGTTCAAGACCCACTTACCATTTCCTCAGTTTGAGACGTTTCTCTGCACTCCCATCTCGGGTCCCTGTTGATACCGATGAATTTGATTCTGAGGATCCGCATTCTTGTCAAAACTATGGATTTGGAGTCCAGGAAGATGAGGATACAGGAAAGATTCCTGTCAAAGCCTATTTTCTCTGCACCAGGTTCGTCATTTCAGTTCTTTCTATAAATTCACATGTGGGATGGAATTTTTCTTTGATATATCCCTTTAGTTCTGTCTCCTTTTGTGTCCAAAATTATTTTGAGGGGTCAAGCTAATGAATTTTCATTTGAGAATGATAAAGGGAGTTCTTTTCCTATGTTCTACGGCTTCGGTTGTATTGGTTTTGCATTTCTCGACAGTATAATCCTGGTTTTCTTATTGGTTTTGTGCTTCTTTTGCTTTCTTGATCCGTGAATTTGGAATTTCTGTGTTTTCGTTAGTTTATGTTTGCTTCTTAGCATGCCTTTCTATTATGTTTGGTTCCTTTTTCCCTTTGTCTTAACTTTCTTAGTTTTTTTTTTTTCTGGCGTTGTTTCTTTATGATTTGGCTTTCTCAGATTCATCGTTTTGGCAGTATAAATTTAAAAAGCATGCAAGCCGATAACATAACTTATGTACTTCCTCCTACGTCTCGCTCATCGAACTACATTGCCCTCAGATATTGCGATACACGTTCAGAAACTACTGTGAGTTATCCATGAACAGTCTTGTTATTCTGCTTGATTGAACTTTTCGCTATGCTTATTATTTATATTCTTTGTCGAAACAAATTGTTTTGAAGTTCCCATAGTTCATTATTATCCTACTTTTTACTTTTGGAAATCATAGGAACGTTTTGGACCCCCTTTGTCTCACCTAAAAGGTTACAGTGTTCTACATGCTAGTCTTTATTTCCATTAATCAGGCTTATACTCTTCTACATATGATTTCTTAAATGACAGTGCAGTTGGGAACTTGGAATAACTAAAAATTTCATTACCTGACCTATAAAACTCCTTTGGCAGTTGCCGTATGCTTGTTGTATTGAGTGTTAAAATTAGTGATGGAGATGTTCATTACAGTTGATATGTGGGATGGACCACCTCCAAAATGCCCCTTATGTGTTTGCTAATTGTTGGTTTCTTTCTAACAAGAAACATTATGACTGGATATGTATCTAGTATCTTATCAGATTTAATGCCAAATTCCTACAAAGCTATACTTACTCTGTGTTTTTTTTTTTTTTAATTGATTTATAAGAATAATTGCCATGTGCAATATATTTTACTGGTTCATTTTTTTAAAAAATGATGCTTTTGCTTTAGGGACGTGGAGTCAAGAAGAAAATGAACCGCTGCCGGTATATGGTTGTATTCCAGTATGGATCTGCTGTGCTTTTTAATATTGATGACCATGAAATTGATTCCTACTTAGAAGTAGTTAGAAGATATGCTTCTGGGTTGCTTCCGGAGATGAGGAAAGATGGTATACTTCCTTTTGAAGATCTTATATTCTTATGGGTTCTTATTACTTGAATTTTCCACCTGATAGAACTAAATTTCATTTCAAGAATGGGTATTTGTGTTTTCTAAAACATGTGTATAGCATGAGATCATGAATTAAAATGTGTTTTTCTTCCATATTATCAATTAAGTTCATCCTAAATGAATGGATGCAATAATAGATTGTAAGGATGATAAATAGTTCTTTCGCTTTATTGTTACATTAGCAAAATTCATCTTATACTATCAGATCATAAAATTTTAGTATTTGCAATTGATACATGTGCCCTCCCACCTCTTGTCTTAATATTTGGGGCTAATGATTGGGATCTTGTAATTAGGCAATAGTGGCATCAAGAATGGTGGGATTGCATGGCATTGTATAATTTTAATCGTACGAGAAATTCTTTTTCATGAAGAACTGCAAGAATAATTTACCTTTTTTCTTTTTTTATTTTTTATTTTTTATTTTTTTATTTATGTAGTATAAATTACTGCTGTAACATCTCTTATAAAGTTTGGAAAGCAGTCTTCTTATATATGAAATGTTCATTGACTCCGAATAAAAAGAAAACTGTAAACTTTAAATTCATAACAAGTACCAGGATAGATTGAAGTATTTTTGTGGATGATCTTCTTTTATATAATATATATATGTATATGTATATGTATATATAAGGTACAATATGTGATCCCTTCTTTTATATAATATATATATGTATATGTATATATATTAGTGGCATGATTATTGATTTTCTTTCCCCTTGTTTTCTGTGTCAGTAAGCTTTTAGATTCCTTCATTTTTTATTTTATTTTATTTTTATTTTAGTTCTGTTATATTTTCCAAATAGCTTATGAAATAGTAGTTTTTATTCTCTTATTTGGTGTTCATCTGTCCTTCTATCAGATTATGCAGTAAAAGAGAAGCCATTATTGGTCCAAGATATGCAGGGAGGTCCAGACTACATTGTACTCAAAACCTTAGACACCGATAGTATCCGCATTATTGGAAGTGTGCTTGGCCAAAGTATTGCTTTAGATTATTTTGTTTCGCAGGTAAAATATGCTTATTTATCTCACATTTTGATTTTAAAAGAAGAAAGTAGTGATACAAGATGAAAACAAGAAATTGTTGCAAATTGGAAATAACCTTTGAAAACTTATTAAAGTAGAGAAAAATCAAATTTTAAAGTCCAAACTTTGATTTGGAATGATCTAGGATGAAGAAGAAGGGCTTATTTGTCTTTCAAGGATCTTAATAGTTTTAGTCTAATTCAGTATTCTTATTTAATTAGGAATTATTTTATTTTTATTATTCTTATATTTTTAGAAACTTTTATTAATTAGTTTCCTTATTTAATTAGATTTTTTATTATTTAATTTTCTAATATTGTTAGATATTATTTTAGTTTTCTAATGTTAGGTATTATTTTAGTTTCATAATGTTAGGTGGTTTTATTATAAATAGAGATCTTTATAACTCTTTTAGACAGTTAATTAATAATACAAGTATTTTTTTAAGAGTTATTTCTCTGTTTTTGTGTTATGCAAACCAAATTTAGGTGTGATGTCTAGGGATTTTAGAAGTGATTTTTAAAATTGTTCTAGTGTGATACTAGAGTTTATTTTTTAATTTTCAATTTCTTTCCTTCCCTACACATTCTACATCAAATTGGTGCTAGAGCAAGGGTCCAAGCTTCTCAATGAACAGTGCTGTCCTAAAAACACTGCTTGTGAACAGTAACCCGCATGAATGGACAGTCCTATGTGAACCCTGCACTCATGTGAAACAGTATCCAGTGATCAAATTGTTTCTTTGGCTTAAAGAAAAAAAATGTAGTCATGATTATGCAATCTAGAAAGAGTTTTAGTGGTAGAATAATTGACAGTCAACTTGAAGAATTACTTATTTGTATGGTCGAACAAGTGGAGTCTTTTAGTGTTCAGGTCAGCAATATTAAAATGCAAGTATCTCCGCCTAGTAGTTATTCAACTGACAATAAACAAGATGAGATTCTTGAAGCCAATGACGACAAAAATCAAGAGAAGCAGTCAGCAAAGACAACTGCTCCAATATCCTTTCCTATAGCCTAGCAAACATTTGATTGGGTTAGAGATATATTTTAATCGATACATGAATGTCATAATATTGTTGAGGACATCACAAAGAGGGTAAAGATTGAGTAACAAATTTTGAAGGTAAGGTAAATCCAACTGAATTAGCCGATTGGCTTTTGTTCATTGAAGAATATTTTAATTGGTATGATATGGATGAACGGAGATTAAAATTTGCTAGAATGAAACTAGTAGGGTTTGCTAAAATTTGGTGGACGAGTGTTGAAAGAGACATAAGGAGAATGGGACTCTCACTCATTGGTACTTGGCAAGAGATGAAAGCTAAACTTCGGAAAAAATACATGCCTACCAATTATTATGACAAGTTATGTGAATAAGCAATTAACTTGAAGCAGAAAAATATGTTGGTTGCTGAATATATTTAAACATTTGATGAATTAAAAACTCGAAGCCAAATACTTGAATATTCAAGATAAAGGGCTGACATTAGAAGAGAGTTGTTACAACAACCTATCTACAGCTTGGAGCAAGCTTTTCAGGCTTCCTTGGATTTGGAGGAGTATCTTGGAAGTTCCAAATACCTTAAACTACATTAAATCACAACACTAGAATAGTAGCAAATCAGCTATCAAATCAACCTACACAGACCAAGGCACTGGCTTCGGATATTAATATTACTGATCTTAGAGGAAAAGGTAACAAATGTTTCATGTGTGGACAGTTTGGTCATATGACATATGATTGTCCCAAGAAAAATTTACATCTTGGTATGGAATATGACCAAGAACTAGATCAACAGAAAGAGGTGGTCAAAGACAATAACCATGGGATCTACGATCCAAATGATTTGGAAGAAGATGGAGTATTCATTAAATGCTGTTGTTAGATGCATCCTTTCAATTTTGAAAGATGAGAAGGAAGATTGGAAATGCACATCTATTTTTCACATGTTGGTTCGTTGTGGAAATCAAGCACAAAAGCTTCTCATTGATGGTGGTAGCAATATGAATGTTGTTTCGGCATCTATGGTAGGGCGACAAAAATTTCCTGTTGAACCTCATCCATATCCATATAAGGTAGCATTGATAGTACTTCAATTCTTGTAACTCAACGCTATCTTATATCTTTTTCATGTGGAGTTTATAGTGATTTTATTTGGTGTGATGTGATTCCAATAAAAGTAATATATATTCTTCATGGTTGTCCTTGGCTTTATGGTAGAGATAAGTTTCACTATGACACCTATGACAGTGACTGAGATGGATAACTATAAGGTGAAAAAATAAAATAAGGTTTCAAACAACTCACAAAAGTTGGAGCACATCCTTTCCAATAAAGAATTTGGACAAGAAAGTGAGAAAAAAGTTAATTGAGGATCAAAATCTTTGACTATTAGATTTTACAAAGAATTTTGAAGTGGTATGTGAAGTATCAAATGAGGAAATTGGGGGTACACTTATTTAAGAAGAACATCCTATTACATTGTTTAGTTAGAAGTTAATGAAGACAACCCAAAGTATTCATTTTATGACAAAGAAATTCTAAAATCCAATCAAACTTCTATGAGCAATTTCATGCTATTAGCTCATCAGGGTAGAGTTTTTCTAAGTTAGGGGGAATTAATGCAAGATGGAAACAAGAAATTGTTACAAATTGGAAACAACCTTTGAAAACTTATCAAATGAGAGGAAAATCAAATTCTAAAGCCCAAATTTTGATTTGGAATGATCTAGGATGAACATAGGTTTATTTGACTTTTAAGGATCCTAGTAGCCTTAGTCTAATTTAGTTTTGTTATTTAATTAGAGTTATTTTCTTATTTTAATATTCTTATGTTTTTAGGAACTTTTATTAATTAGTTTCCTTATTTAATTAGATTTCTTATTATTTTTGTTTTCTAATATTTTTAGATATTATTTTAGTTTTCTAATGTTATTAGGTGGTTTTATTATAAATAGGCATTTTTGTAGCTCTTTTAGACTGTTGATTAATAATACAAATATTTTTTTAGAATTATCTATCTGGTTCTGTGTGATGCAAACCAAATTTAGGTGTGATGCCTAGCAATTTTAGGAGTGATTTCTAAAATTGTTCTAGTGGAACACTAGAGCCTATCTTTTAATTTTCAATTTTCTTTTCTTCCCCACCTGTCCTACACCAAGTAGGCTCTTTCATAGATAGCCATTGAATTTCTTTCATGCTTTTGCATAAACCACATTTAGTTGCATTTCTTATTACCAGGCAGAATTATGCCAGCACAAGAATTTAAGAGCAATGCATGTCATTATGCCATGTAAACGTTGCTAATATAGCTTAAAACAGCTTCTAATTATGCAATGAGATGTAACCGTATAAGGTTTTGTTACAATGTGAAGGTTGCTCTTAATCTCAGGTTGATGGTATGGTTGAAGAGTTTGCAGATATAAATCGTGGAATGGAGAAAACTGGCACTTTCACCATGGATAAGAAGAAGCTTCTTCAGCTTGTTGGGAAGGCTAACTCAAACCTAGCTGATGTGATTCTCAAAGTTGGTCTTTTTGAGAGGTAATGCCATTGTAATTGTTATGTTAATTGCTTTTTTGCCTAATTTACTGCGAAAAGAGGTTCCTTCTGTATAACGGATGGTGTAAGGTCGTAAACATTCTCCTTTTAACATAATCTAAGACATGCTTGTCTTGTGCTTCCAACTACAAGCTTTATTCTGGTTGTTTTTTCTAATTGTTTTCAACCTTTTTCCTTATTCTAGATTACAAATATTGTCATCTATTATCATCATTACTTTTGAAAAAATGAGTTTGGTTTATGATCTCACATTACTTGGCTCTTCATATTCAATTTTATCCTTCATCCCCCAGATCAGAAATTGCTTGGAGAGATGCTAAATATGCTCAAATATATGAGTACCTTAGAGAGGAGTATGAGGTCGCACAACGCTTTGGAAACTTGGATTTCAAACTAAAATTTGTAGAGGTACTTCTTCCCAGACAAGCCTTCTTGATGCACATGCTTGATATGGTTCCTGCTAAGTTATGAAGATATAACACTTCTTTCTGAAAGAGTTTATGGTCAAGAGGTCAACAAGAAGGGGCATATACTCTAAATTACAGACATGAAAATGCAAAATAATGAACGAAAAAACAGATTTGGAAGAACTCAGGAAATTGATTAGCTTAGGCCATAACTTATGAGCCTTCTTAGTGCACATGTTTGGTATTGTTCCTGCTAAATTACGAAGATATTAACACTTCTATGTGAAGGAGTTTATAGTTTATGGTCCAGAGGTCTATAAGAAGGGGCATATATTCTAGATTACTTAGATGAAAATGTAGATTTATGAATAAAAAACAGATTTGGAAAAACTCAGGAAATTGATTAGCTTAGGCCATAATTTTGTTGAAGGCTGGAATACCAAAAGTTAGTGTATCTAAGCACTTTAGCTTCCTTTATGCAAAGGTGACAATTGTTTGGCGACTGTTAAAGGGTGGTTTTTTCTTCTGAACTTTATTATTCTAGATATATTTTGTTTATTAAGAAAATAAGAAACTAGAAAAGGACACTGAAAATCTATTCTTTCAGAAAAAATAAGACTAACTATACGACTACATATCTTCTTCCTTTATTATGAACATCATTCTTTGGTTGATTTATTTTTTATTTTTTTAATTTTTTTCCTTTTTGCAGCACAATATTCATTTCCTCCAAGAGGTCCTGCAAAACAGGAAGTCAGATCTCTTGGAATGGTGTGTCATTGGCCTGTTGAGCATTGAGAATGTCATATCAGTATACGAGATTGTTCGCGACTCAACTGCATAATTTGGCAAGCAGATGAAATTTTGATAGCCAAGACTAAAAATTAAAGGGTCATATTATTGGTTCACATAGAGCAATTTTTATATTTTTTTTATTTCTCATCTTGCATATTGTTTTAAAATTCTTGAGCAGATATTATTTGGAAACAGGGAAAAGAAAAATAAAAATAAAAATAAAATAACAAAAAAAACCAAGCAAAAAGTCTGGTGTATGAAATATAGGAACAGCAATACGGGGAATCAGATAACAAGAAAAAATTATGGGGTATCAATTGTTTTATAAATGATATATTTATGTATTTCTGAATATCATTATTATAGTTTTGTAGCCGCTTTATAATCTTGCTATCCTTTAATGTTTTTATTTAATTCTTTGAATTAGTTTTATAAAATTTGTACCAAATAATTTCACATTGTCTTACTTCGTTACAGTTGGTTTCATTTATGACATCAGGAAGAAAATTCATAATTTTAATCACCAGGACTCAGGTGGATAAGTTTGTTCTTAGTTCCCCTGTGCTTTAACAAATACCATAGCGAATTCATCAAGTTTTAATCAGCAATGCGTCCAGCAATGAATTTTTTTTCATGGTAGCAAGTAAAACCATAACAGGAAGCACCTGGCTTTTTGCTTTAGAATATCCCAAAAAATGATACTAAAATTGCCTACTTGGTAACAAAGCTACTACAGATTTTTAAGTCATCTCCAGACCAATGACACAAAACTCTCAGAATTCTTCTACCCTGACAGAATCTCGGGGGGTTATATAGGCATCCTTCGGCCTTGATTTCTTCACACCGGCAGTAAACCACACCTTATCGGACTTGGAACTTTCAACTGCCACACAAGTGACCTTAACCCATACTAGGACCTTTGTCTTCATTCCCTCTATACCGGTAAGCTTTCCCCTCAGTAGAATTGCTTTCACCCTGGTTGCATACCTTATAACCGAAGAATCCTTGAAGCTCACCTCACAAGGGGAGGATAAGTACACTACCAATTTAGCCTTTGTTTCATCAAATTCATAACAAGTTATGTTATGAGGAAACAAGCCTGGAGGTAAGTTGTACTCACGGAGGAGATCTGGTAAGCCTTTCACAGGCTTTCCTATAGAAAAGACAAGAAAAGTAGGAAATATTAAGAAGAACCAAATGCAGTTGGGGAAAAATAAATAAATAAATTTTCATAAAAGAAAGGAACTTTAACAACATTGGTGAGCAACTAAGCATTCTTGAATTTGCTCATTCAATAATGCCAACTGAAATGAAATGAGGATTACCATATAAATTAGAGAAGCCTAACACATCCACGAGGAAAAAGAAAAAATATACATATTAATATGTTATAATGAATTAAACTCAAAAACGAAACTCAAGATGGAAATTCAATAAAATTGAAAAACCGCATAAAGAAGGCAATCAAAACTCTTAATGCATCCACAAAATGGTTATTGAAAAGAAAGAGCTTTATATTTATAGTTCAATTGTGAGGGAAACATAATGCACTATAAGTGGAGCTTAACGCTATATGTGGAAAGCACATAATTGAAAATCCTAAAACTATGTAGGTCCAAATAGCAACATAAAGTCAAAATCAACTAGAGTGATTGAGTCTGGCCTAGAGTTTCAAGTATCAATTTTCTCCAATAGAGAAGTCAAAGTTATCAGACTCTGAAGGATCCATGTAACTTCCATCAGGAGTCTGCATAACCAGAGAGATTAACATGATTGGAGCATAAACAGGTATTTAATGCATAATTACTCCCTCATGTGCATTTTTAACACAGTTTGCACCTTTTAGTTTGTTGAAAATCCACTTCGCCTTCTCCTCAACAGTATTTGAGAAAGTCTGCAAACAAAATACAATCTTTTGATAATGGAGGAAAAGAAAATATCATCAAAAGTTCGTACAGGTATTGGGAGAGCAAGCATGGTTACTATATTATCATATTGACATACTTTTTTCTTTGCAACCCAACAAAAAAAGTGAAGAAAAGAAAGATGACAGAAAAAACATTGATACTAAACAATAGGACCACAGTTCGTGCTAGCAACCTGACTAAATTGACATCCTGGGGAGAAAATTTACCAAATAGAAGAAAAAAGTTTGGATACTAGATTTCTCATCTGTCAGTTCCATCATTTTCAGTACTATACCTCTTTGTGCCCAGTTCTGTAAGCTTAGTGACGGAGTCTTCTATTGTCTATGCACCACTTGGTCTATAAAGCACATATAACACAACTAGTGCCGCCAATGGCACAATCCTCAGGTAAAATATGTTGATACAACTTTGAAAATCTAGCCTTACAACCTCACCTTATACATATATCTAGCATGCTAAGTTTGTCGACGGAGTGGAGTAAAGCCCAGCAAGTAGGTTTACGAAGCCAGCAAATTACCAGTCACTATAAATAACTCAAAACTCACCTTTAATCCAAACAACTAATTAGTTTTCTTACCCCATTTATCTCCTTCCCTTTTACTTTCCTTATTCTCCAGTAAAAAAAGTTTTCAGAAGCATCAAAATGAAAGCAATCTAAAAGCATGAGATTAATATGAATAAAAAAAAAAAAAACCCCATTTTGCCAGAAAGAAGTGCAGTAATATAATGAATCTAAATTGCTAAAACTGCAATCTCACTCCCATCCAACATAGTTTAGTTAAATCTTCCCATCGCAGGCCAATGCAAAAATACTGTCTGCTTCCAACATATCACTGAGACAAAGCAGTCATCCATAAGGCCCTCGAATCTGTTTTATTCTACATCCAAAACCCATCTTCCAATTCTCATTTTTTAAAGGAATATTTGCCGGATCTCACATTTCATTGACAATTACAAAAGCTAGACTAGCAGAAATCATCATATGGGTACAATCCAATCAAGCCACATTACATAGAAACCTTGACCAAAACAATCTCGAAAAAGCAGATTTAATCAAAGACAAAGCAAAAGGATACCCAAAAAAAAAGAGAAAAGAAGGAAAAGGAAAATGTACACATTTACAAACTACCAACAAAAAATTATATACTCACATTGATGTCCTCAGAAATGTTAGAAAACTCTTCCTTGGCTTTCTTTGAAATCCATGAGCTCCCAATCCCAACTTTTAAGCTGCTCACTTTTGTTAGAGCTTTCTCCATTTTCACCCTCTCTCCCTCCCCCTCTTCCTGGTTTCTCTCTAGAGCTCTCTCTCTCTCTCTCTCTGTTTCTTATGAGGAGTACATTAATGTCGTACAACTGATTTACTCATCAAGGCTGAAGCTTTATCACACGAAGACAAACATGCTGCTGCTTGCTGGCTTTTGCAGCAGTGTAAATAGCGGCGCTCACGCTTCCAGACAAGACAGGAATTACAAAACATTAGCAGGGCGTTTTGGTAATTGCAAAGCGAAGGTGTTTAAAGTGATGGTTGGTTTATGAGACCTTTTGATTGACAATGAAAAATGGTTTATTTTTTATTTTTTATCTTTGCTTTGAATGAAAAATGGTTTACATTTATTTATTTTTTCCATCTTGTTATGAAATTTACTTCCATTTTAAATGAAAAATTAATTTGCTTAGATCATGGAGAAATTTGTGTTTTGTATTACTTGGTCAATGAAATTTGTGCTTCTTTGACAATGACAAAAAAAAGAACGGTCATTTGAAATAATTGAGTGAACAATGCTAAAGCACTTTTTTTTTTTTTTTTTTTTTTGGGGGGGGGTAATAAGATGCTCAAGCACATGGTGGGTCAAGGTTGCGTAATTGGTATGTCAAAAGTTGAAAACGATGGAACAAAGGCCAAATCACAAACAAATCAGAGGCATGCATATCAAGAATGCAGCTAGTCATCCTCTTTGGCTGTGTGCCAATACCAGCTAGCGTCCACATCTCCAAAATGCTTTGCTAGTATTAATTAATTCAATTTATTCATCACTTTATTTATTTATTTTTTTCCTTTACCTTAAAGACAAAAATGAAATTATTTTCCTCCGTTACTTGAAGAGCCCAAATCATGGAATTGAATTTGTAGTGTACCTTTGTTTACATCATTTATTTTCTCAAATATTTATTATTATTTAAAATAATAATAATAATTTAATGATTAATAATAATAATAAATGATTGAAAGGTCAAGCAAAAATGATATTTTTTGAGATAAATTAATTTTTTAAGAGTTTTATGTCAATGGCGATATTTAAATTCAAATTTGAAATTGGTTTAATTGCTTAAGAAAAAATTATGGAATTAATTTGGGATCTTTTTTATGGAATTTTCATATTCATTATAGCAGTTAAAAGTCCATAAAAATATATCAAAATTAAACTATGGAACTTTCCCTTAGAATCTCTTTATAATATTCTAGATTTTCAACAATTTTTTTTTTTTTTGTTTTTTTGTGTTTAAATTTTACTATTTTCTTTAGGCAAATTTCATTTAATTAATTCATTACAAACTTTTAAATTAGTTGTTCTCTACAGTTTTAATACAATCCTTTGATTTTAATAAGATATTTTGCACAATCAATTTTATTTATTTTCTTGTATCAATTTCTTAAAAAATACTTTAATTTTTTTAAAAGGCAGCCAGCACCATTTGGAAACACTGTTGGACGAAAATAGCCAACAACATCTCAATAATTTCCTCTATAAACCCAGTTGCTTTTTGGGTATTCCAATATATATATACATATATATTGAAAAAGTATATTCCAATATTCTTATGTATAGAAACAATGTCAAAAGGAGAAGCTTCCTTTACTTTTGACAATATGATAATATCATCAAGTTTGGCAAAGCCGATCCTTTGTAGCCAAAGGTTCTTTCAGTCGGTTTAACATTCAAGGAACAATATTCAGAAATCAGGACAAATGAATCTCAAAGCTACTCTTCATCAAACTTAAACCTATGAGATAACAGCTTAAACCATGGAAGAAGATGGAGAAAAGGAAGAAAACTGTCGACGGCACGAAGGTGGAGCTTCCTAATTGTTAGGGTATAAGACCCTTCCTCCTTCCAACTCTTCCACTTCTCCTAGGGAAAGGGGCTATGGCATGACCTCTGGGGAAGAAGTCCAAAGGAACACTCCTTCAAGGGCGCCTAGACGGTGTAAGTTTACCTCTTTTCTGTTAATCCAATCTTCTTAATAGGTATTCAACTTGAACTTCCTTGGTTAGAGGCATGATCCAATCCCCATATAAATTGGCAATCAAATGTGGCTTGATTTTATATACAGGATTAACTACATCTTCCTCTTGATTGATCCTTACTTCCACACCATATGTTCTAGCCTTCATTTCTACTCTCAGCTTGATTGCTGCTTCCACTGCTTCATATGTCAATAACTCCATCAACTGTGCCCTGTCCTAAAAGAACCAAAAATCCCAGGGAACAAAAAATTAAAAAAAAAAAAAACCTTGAATGTGAGGAAACCATTTCAAAGCTTAAATTGGAGCATAGTTGGAAAAGGAAATTCTACTTGAGCTATAATGGCAGGTTCATATTGAGTAGGAGCTGCTTGAAATTTTGCTTCTGCAACAAATTTGCCATAATGTATTCTCTTTGAGAGCATCTGTAATGAATATCAAAGTCAGATAAAAAAAATTACAGCTTTCAGGCCACAAACCACTATTTAGAATTCAGCACCCAAAAAAAAAATAAAAAATAAAAAATAAAAAATGGTATTGATCAAATAGTTAAGGGAATAAATCAGTTTGCCTACAAGCAGGCATAGAAAAGGATGCACATTGATTTAGAAGTTATACAAGAATCAAGACTATGGAAGGTGTTATTGGCTAAACTTTTGCCAATTTTAGTACCAAAACACCAGTGGCATAAAAGCATAAACCAGCAGAGTACATCTAACAAAACAAGTTGAATGTGCTGGTTTAGAAGTCTCTGCTGTTTTGTGAACTCCACCTGCCAGACTATTTAGCAAGGAATAAACAAGTATTAATTAGAAGAGGAGACTATTTACCAAGGAAAAAACAAGTATTAGTTAGAAGAGGACTTCGGTTACCAGCATTTTCCAGTCATTTTTTAAATTATTTCTTCCCCAGGAGAAGATATATATATATATATATATATATACACACACACACATATATGGATGGATAGATAGATAGAGTTATTTTTTAAAGACCACTGTTATTTTTATTAAATTAATAGATAGACAGATAGATAGATAGATAGAGAAGAGGGGGAGAGAGAGAGAGAGAGAGAGAGAGAGAGTTGTTGCCAGAAAAACAAGAACAGCTATTCATTACCAACATAGTAATGTCTCAAACTCAGTATAGAAATCGATAAAAGAGTGTTTCAAACAGCAAAAGTTCAGTTCACTGTTCATACCTGCAAACATAGTGTGTCACAAACAGCAGCTGATCCATAATTACCATCATCTCCTGCTTTAACTAATCTAGGAAGAAGATCTCTAAAATACATACTCCAGACCTTGTTGTTTATATTAATTGATTCAGCACAGGGATGCAAAACCTAAATATCAGAAAGAAAAAAGGACTCAGAGCAATAACATCTATAGAAAGATCTGCTAAGAAGTATGAAAAAGGGATGGCATCTCATCATTTGCAATTACAGGTTAAAAGCACAGGTGAGTTAAAAACATGGCATAATATGATATTTTAGCAATTTGAATTTTATAAACAAAAAGTTACAATCAATAATCAACAATTAAATTTTACATTGTCACTGACTTTCAAATAGTGAATTTCATTTAAGCCACGTAGACAAATATGAATTTAGCATTTTGAATTTTATAAACAAAAAGTTACAATCAATAACCAACAATTAAATTTTACATTGTCACTGACTTTCAAATAGTGAATTTCATTTAAGCCACGTAGACAAATATGAATTTAGCATCAGATTATCATGTAACAAATCAATAGCAGAAATGGAAATTTGACAGCTTTCAACATAGAGTAGCCTCTCATTGACTTATGGGCATTGATATCCAATAAAAACTATATGAAGGAATTGTTTTTCACTTGTATATCTTGACAGTTCGATATATCTTCTATGGCAACTAATAAGCTTTTGTACTCGTTAATTGAAAGTACTGTAAAAAAAGTTCCAATGGTAAGCATATCCACCTTTCTTGTTATAACAGAATATAATGGAAAGATTTCCTATAAATTATGTAATAATTTTAATTATAAACAAGTTCTTTAGGGTTTATATGAAACACAAGCAGAATATTCCATGTGTAAGCAACTACCTTTGGGTATTGCAAAGGAGGAAGCATAGGCTCAGGCAAGAATGCTGGGAAGAAAGGATGCTCATCTGGACTCTTATATCTGCCCACCTAGTTTGCAAAGAGAACCCAATCATTAAATTTTTGGCATCATATGAACTACTTGTTCAAATAGAGGTTTCTGGTTCTCATATTGTCAAGTACAATTTAAGTAGATTTCTGCTTTTTTGTTAAATACTATCACCCTTAGGTTACCTGGGCATGGAGCTTTTCAGTTTCCCTGACCATAAACTCCACTAAAGACCCTTCAAACCAATCCACAGTGAATGCACCATGATCATATGTGTCTGCGTTATAACAATATTGAGTTCTCTCCAAAAGGCTACGTATAATGCTATCCTCTTGTCGAATTAATGAGTGTCTTATACTATCTAGGGTTAAGCTTTCACTCTCATCCACCCTTCGCTTCGCATATCTGTATTAAAAAGAAGATACAATGAGAAAAGTTAGAATACAAACATTTGAAACATTTCCCATATTAGTGAATTTCACGCAACACTTCACCTTCACCTTCACCTTCACCTTCATTTTCACCTTCACTACATAAAGTAAGAATGCTAACGTGATAGAATGAGCATGAATGCTATATGCACTTAATGTTCGATGGGATACAGTGCTTTTAGGATGTTTACTGGATGAATACTCCAAACAAATTATTCACCAGAAAGTTGATAAATATTCTCCTACACACTAGAAAGCTACTAAGATATTAGGTTGTTAAAATTCTCAACGGCATTCCACTGGAAGAAGTTTTCTTTGACTGTTAGGTATCAGAGGCCGCAGATATTGGGGCTAAGTATGCATTCTTCTTACTCTAGAGAACATCATAGTAAAATCTTCCAAGCACTTTGCTTTTGGTGTACGTGTGTAGCTCACCATTCATTAACCCCGAACGGTATAAGAAGCCAGTTTAGAGATCATCCAATTTCAATTATCTTTAACAGGCAAGGACGCAGGTTTCCAATTCTAAATTGCTTGCTCATAATGTGCTTGTCTTGCCTAAGAACAACTGGACTATACAGCAGACCCAATGTGATTCCATATCAAACATGAATTTCACTTCCATTAGAACATGTTCCAATCTGTTTTAATTTTTTTAAGCATTCTCTTTATGATCCCAACGTAGTACTTCAGAATTAAACTTTTAAATATATATTTTTTCCCCCTACAAACGATTAAGAGTCACAGAGAAAAGAAATTCCGTACCCTAAAATTTGGTATAATAACAATAATGGAAAACAAAAAAGGAATTGATAAAAATAAAGAATGCAATCGCAAACACAAAAAAATAATACCTTATAGGAGAGATAGAAGAAGCTTGAAGATGGAGACAGTGTTTTCTTGAAGTCTTTGATAGAAAATATGGAGGCTTGGCTGTAATGGTGGTCTTTGAAAACAAATTGGAAGTGGGTCTTGAAGATTTTGTCAAGGTATTATGGACCGAAGAGGCAGGCGTTAAAGCTTTGAACACCTTGGCCTCCATTTTCGGCTGTTCAAGAAAGTGAAAGCAACACAGAATTTGGGTTTCAAACTTCGAAACGATAGAGAGTGCGAATTACAGAATGGCCCTTCACTTAAAACCCATAAACATTATTTTTTGTATTATTTGGTCGGAAATTATTATTATTATTTTTTTGCTGAATTATTATTATTATTAATGTTTAGGTTGGAATTTATATATGAACTTGTGCTAAATCTAGCTAAATTATTATCAATAATATTAGAATTGTCTTGCACTTCAAAAAAAAAAGAAAAAAAAAAAATATATATATATATATTAAAATTGTCAAAATATTTACTAAATTTATTTACAAAATAATATGTTAGATGATGCTATAATATTTAATTAATTTATTTTTTCAATAATATTACAGTAATCAAAATATTTATCAAATGATTCACATTAAAATATTATTGGTTGGTATATTCATATAATTTAAATATAAAAAAGCGAACCCTTAAATGAATTAGCGAGCTAAAAAAAAAATCAATTAAATAATAACAAATCACCTATCACATCATTTGGTAAATAAATTTAGTGTATGCAATGTCAATCAAATATATGAATATATATATATATATATATATATATATGTAAATATATATGGATATGTGGAATGATAAAATGAAAAATTTAAAGATATAGAATTCAATAGATTAAGAACCTGTAAGCCTTAGATTTCCGATCTGATTGTTGTTTGAACAATTCGAGGCCTGTATGGTACCACGGTTTCCATAAGATTATTCACGTCCCATCAATACAGATATTTTATGATGGTCATCTATTAGAATATAACGGATTCTCAAGCTTTTAGATATAGCACCACTGAAACTTTTCTCTAAACTTTCAGTGTTCCTTTGCATTACCACACTACTGTGTAAAAAAAAAAAAAAAAATGCAGAAAAATGTTTTTTTTTTTTCCCCTTCTATTTTTCACAAAACTCATGTAGGGGGAAGATTGCACACTACTTTTCCTTCTCAAAACCAAAATGTTAGGAGAGAATCCTAAAAAATCATGCCAAATCACATTAAGACCTAATAAAACTCATTTAAGACCCATTAAAGCCATAAAGGCCCAATAAAGTCAAAACATTCAAAACCATTATTATAAAAAACGTTACAATCCCTCACATGAATGATTTGATGACTATGGACCATGCAAGACTCTGGGGGTAAAACTCTGCAGTTGGAACCTGCATAAGATAATTAGATGTTACTCTTTAAACCTTCCCTTGTGAGACTATATCTACTTTACTGACTAATGGTAGATGTGATATCTTTGAACCATTTCATCATTTGTGTAAATGACAACATAGTTCACACAGATTCCTTCCTGGTACATTTTAGTTCTTACTGTTGTGTTTATTTTGACCTTGAACATCTCCCTGGTTCTAAGAGTTTCTAAAGAATTGCGCCCTTAACAATTCTTCTTTAAAGCGGCTACTCTTCTCTCTCACATAGGTGATTCCCATTTCCAAAGTAATAGCATGACTACGCATAGATTACCAAACACACACTAATATGAATCATTAAAAGCATACTTTATGCTTAACCTCCATCTATCACTGTCTCATCATAGGAATGGATAAAGGATTAACCCCCACAGTAATCCACACCAATCTACAATTGTGTTTTCCCATTGAACCTAGATCTTGGGATCTCCAGTCAACTAGGTTGGGTTTCCATCATATTGACTTTACTCACGGGCTTCTATCCCATTCTCCTCAATGATTTCTCAACTAAATCTCTATTTAACCCTTTGGTTAGCAAATCCACAATGTTATCTTTCAACTTTACATAGTGTATTGAGATAACTCCAGTTGATATTAACTATTTAATGTAATTACGTCTACGATGAATATGTCTAGATTTTTCATTATACATGACATTTGGTACCCCGCCAATCACAGATTGACCATCAAAATGTATGCATTTTGCTGGCACGGGTTTTAGCCACCTTGGAATGTTCTCCAAAAATTGGTGTAGTCGTTCTACCTCTTCACCACATTTAACTAATGCAATGAACTCTGATTCCATCGTGGATCGAGCTATCATAGTTTATTTCGAGTACTTCCATGTCACGACTGCACCCGCTAACGTGAATACATTGCTACTAGTAGATTTTGAATCTTTGATATGTGATATTTAGCATTACTGTATCCTTCTAATACAACAGGATATCTTGTATAGTGTAGTCCATATTCATGAGTATATCGTAAGTACCTTACTGCTCTAATGATCCCTTTCCAATGATCATCATTTGGATTACTCATGTATCTACTCAGTTTATTTATAGAGGAGGCTATGTATAGTCTTGTACAATTCATCAAGTATATTAGACTTCCAATCACCGTTGTGTATTCCACTTGAGATACACCTCTCATTTATTTTTGGATAAGTGTAAACTCACATCTATGGGTGTTCTGGCTATACTAATATTATCTTTATTAAAATTAGTAATATTTCATCCACTGCATTTGACTAAGAATGATTTTATTCGAAGTTTTCATGATTTTCATTCCTAAAATCACATCAATAAGACCCATATCTTTCATGTCAAATCTACATTTTAACATGGTTTTCGTAGTTCAGACCATACCGTCGACACTACCCACATTGAATATGCCATCTATATACAAACAAAGAATGACATATCCATTTTCTGTACATCTTACATAGATACATTTGTCACACTCATTTATTTTAAATCCATCATTTAGCATGGCATTACTAAATTTTTGATGTCATTGCTTTGGAGCTTGTTTTAGTCCATATGAGGACTTTACCAATCTACAAACTTTCTTTTCTTGTCTTGGAGTAGAGAATCCCTCGGGGTGCTCCATGTAGATCTCTTCATCAAGATCTTCATTAAGAAATGTTGTTTTCACATCCATTTGATGTACTTCAAGATCTTGCAAAGCAGCAATCGCCAGTGCCATCCTTATCAAATTTATTCTCATCGCCGGAGAATAAGTATCAAAACAGTCAAGGCCTTCTTGTTGCTTGTATCACTTAATTACAAGTATTACCTTGTATTTATCTATTATTCCATCTACTTTCATCTTCCTTTTAAAAATCCATTTGTAACCTAAAAGTTTATAACATGGAGAAAGATCTACTAACTCCTAAGTGTGATTCTGCAATATGGAATCAATCTCACTTTTTACAGCTTCTTTCTATAAATTCTGTTTAGGATAATTTATAGCCTTTTGAAAGTTTTGCGGTTCACTTTCTAGCATATAAGTACAAAAATCCGGACAGTAGGATTTTTTAGTTCTTACTCTCTTGCTTCGTCTCAATCTCAACTTTAGTTTCCTGATCTTGATCACTATCATGGCTCTCTTTACTGATAGCATCATAAGTTCGTTTAGACGAACTCGATCTTTTTTACACTTATACGAAAAAATGTATTCGAAAAATGATGCATTTCTCGATTCCATTATCGTGTCCTTATATATATTAGGAATTTCTGACCTATACATGAGAAACCGATATGCACTACTATTTTGTGCATATCCTATGAAAATGCAATAAACTATTTTGGGACCTATCTTCACTCTCTTTGGAGTAGGTACTACTACTTTGGCTAGACACTCCCGCACTCATAAGTATTTATAGGAACGTTGTCTTCCTTTCCATAGATCATAAGGTGTCTTCCCTTGATCCTTTCGAGGCACCTTATTTGAAAGATCGTTCACCGAAAAAACAGCTTCCCCCCCACAAGTTCTAAGGTAATCCAGAATTTATCAGCATTACATTCATCATTTCTTTTAAAGTTCTATTTTTCCATTCAGCCACACCATTAGATTGTGGCGAGTATGGTGGAGTAACTTCATGTATAATGCCATGTTCACCACAATACTTTCCAAACGGAATTACATACTTTCCACCATGATCACTTCTTATCACTTTAACTTTTCTGTTGAGTTAATTTTCAACTTTAGTTTTATAGAGAATAAATTTCTCTATTGCCTCATCCTTGTTCTTAAGCAAGTATACATAGCAATATTTCATGCTATCATTAATAAAGGTGATAAAATATTTATTACCACCTCTAGTTGGTGCGAATTTCAAATCACATACATCACTATGTACTAAATGCAAAGGTTCGTTATTTCTTTCAATCGTTTGATATTATACCCTCGTTGATTTTGCCTCTACACAAGTTTCACACTAATGTTTGGAATTAATTTCAAATGTGGGAATATGATTCAAGTTAATTAACCTCCGCAGAGAATTAAAATTAACATGACCTAGTCTATCATGCCACAAAATGGAAGACTCAAGCAAGTAAATAGAAGAAATGCTAGCTTTATTAATATTCTTTGGCTTTATAGTTATTACATTCAGTTTGAATAAACCATTGACTACATTGCCCTTTCCCACAAACATTCCACATTTGGACAAAATAACTTTATTTGACTCAAACACTAAGTAAAAACCATGTTTGCTTAGCAACGATCCAGATACCGAATTCTTAAAAATGTGTGGAACATACAACACCATATTCAGAGTCAACTCCTTCCTAGAGGTTATCTTCAGAACTATCTTACCCTCCATTTGGATTTCGGATGTGGAGGAATTTTTCATAAACAACTTTTCCCCATTTTTAGTTGGTTTGAAGGAGGTGAACAAATTCTTGTCAAAACAAACATGGTGGGTCGCACCAGTATCTATCCACCACTCTCTAGGATTAGATCCCACAAAGTTTACCTTGGAGACAACAACACTAAGGTCAATCTTTTCGACCTCTCGAGTGATGTGCTCCATCACCTGTGCCTCTTTGTTCTTCTTTCTTTTTGGTAATCTGCATTTTGCCGCTGTATAACCCTTCTTGTCATAGTTAAAGCACGTACTTTGAAATTTGGCCTCCTTGGAGATGCCTCCTTTAAGCCCCAACTTAGTACTTTTTCCAAGTTTTTTTTTCTTATTCTTGGAGCTACACCCATGCTCCACAACATTGGCCTTTACCACGGCCTTCATGGATCTTTTGTCAATCTCCCATTGTCATATTCGATACGAAGCTTGCCAAAAAGAGTCTCTATGTCCATTTCCTTTCTCTTGTGCTTCAGATAATTCTTGAAGTCTCCCCAACTAGGATGTAGCCTTTCAATCATTGCAGCTACTTGAAAGGCTTTGTTAGTTAACATCCCTTCAACAAGAAGTTCTTGAATAAGCACTTGTAACTCATATACTTGACTCATCAATGGCTTGGTATCCACCGTCATGTACTCCAAGAATCGACCTACAACAAACTTTCCGGACCTAACATTCTCAATTTTGTACTTTCGGTCCAAAGTTTCCCACAGCTTTTTTACTGACTTTATGCCACAATATACTTTGTACAAGGCATCAGATAGGTCATTTAGGACATAATTCCGACATAAATAATCAGAATGCTTCCATACATCCACAGCCATGAGTGTCTCTTTATCACTCCCTTCATTACTTGGTGGTGCATCTTCAGTTAAGAACCTCGCAATGCCTAATAGTCGAGTAGAACAACATCTTTTATTACCACCTTTTAAAATTTGCTCCATCAAACTTCTCTAATCTTTCTGCATGATTTGCAGAAGAAGATACTTGAATTACACGAGTCTGAGTTGGCACTTGTGCAATGGGCACAGTCACATTATCTCCACTTGCCATTTTTGTAAAAATCACAAAAATCAAAAATCAATTAGTTGTTATTTTCTATCTTAACAAACTAAATATAATCAATTTCCAATAGGAAAACACAAAAATTTATGGCTTTATAGGATTTCTACATCACAAAATTTCTGTATACACCTACAAAATTACTATCTACACTCATAAAAATGCTTTATACACCCACCAGGGCTAACATCATCAATTACACAATGATGATATCATTGCTGATGTCCTGTTGATGTGTCAGTTAACTGACATGGTATTGCCACATGGCACCATATTCGATCCCATATTGTTCAGTGTGGAAATAATGATGATTCAAATGTAAAGTAGATATGTTATTAACAATCGATACATTTTTAAAGTGATTAGCTTTAGGGTTTGAAAGAATGCTAAAGTTAAGCGTGCTCTAGCAGGAGTAATCTTAGGATGGATGATATCCTTGGAAGTTTGATTGAGAACCCCATACCATTTGAAGTGTGGTGGGTAAATGAGGGATAATGTTGGTGGTTTAAAAGAGTGGGGTGTTGGTAGGAGTAATTTTAGGATGGGTAACCTATTGGAAAGTCTGAACAAATATCTCATAGAAGAGTTTGAAGAAAAACCCCTTACCATCTAGACTGTGATAGATAAATGAGGGGCAATATCGGTGGTCTACGAGGTGGGGCACCAACAGGAGTAATTCTAGGATAAGTGATCTCCTAGGAAGCCTGAACAAAAATCATATACCATGAGCAATCCTATGATGGGTGACCTCCTAGAAAGTTTGAACAAAAATTGTCTGAAGTGTGTTGTGTAAATGAGAGACAATGTGATGCAAGAGAGTAGGGCATTACAGATTATATTAGAGCCAAGTTCCTGGCTAGAAGTGTGCTAACAAAAATGTTGGGCCTTAAGAGAAGTATGCTAGTGAGAATGCTATACCCCATAGAAGTGTAATGTAAAACTTGTGAGCCCTGAAAGAAATAATAAATGACAAAACCAGTGAATAATTCACTAGGGTGGGTTGTTACGACTAAGGGTGAGCCAGTGTGATGCTGCTAAGGTTTGAAAGAATGCTGAAGTTAAGCGTGCTCTAGCAGGAGTAATCTTAGGATGGATGATATCTTTGGAAGTTTGATTGAAAACCCCATACCATTTGAAGTGTGGTGGGTAAATGAGGGATAATGTTGGTGGTTCAAAAGAGTGGGGTGTTGGTAGGAGTAATTTTAGGATGGGTAACCTGCTGAAAAGTCTGAACAAATATCTCATAGAAGAGTTTGAAGAAAAACCCCTTACCATCTAAACTATGATAGATAAATGAGGTACAATATCGGTGGTCTATGAGGTGGGGCACCAACGGGAGTAATTCTAGGATAAGTGATCTCCTAGGAAGCCTGAAAAAAAATTATATACCATGAGCAATCCTATGATGGGTGACCTCCTAGAAAGTTTGAAGAAAAATTGTTTGAAGTGTGTTGTGTAAATGAGAGATAATGTCAGTGGTGCAAGAGAGTAGGGCATTACAGATTATATTAGAGCCAAGTTCTTGGCCATAAGTGTGCTAACAAAAATGTTGGGCTTTGAGAGAAGTATACTAGCAAGAACGCTATACCCCATAGAAGTGTAATGTAAAACTTGTGAGCCTTGAAAGAGATAACAAATGACAAAACCAGTGAATAATTCACTGGGGTGGATTGTTACGACTAAGGGTGAGCCAGTGTGATGCTGCTAAGGTAAGCGTGGGTGTTACTCATTATTACCAAAAAATTAAAAAGTTTATACCATGGGAAATTGAAATAAAAAAAATTAGTACATATAACATTAATGACTGGAAAACAATGGATAAACTTTTATATATAAATTTGATTAGCTGTTTGTTAAATAAAGTTGTCTAAGTTGGTAACTAATTCACATTTACACTTGTGAGGTCGTAGGACGTTGATGCGTTTGGTTTTTATTTTTTGTCTTTTTTTCTTTCTGAATTGTTTGTAGTTTGTTTACTTTAATTATTTTTTAGTGTTAGTTAGTGATAATTAAAGTTTATTAGACATATAAATTAACTACAAATGTGAAAGAAGAAAAAAAAAAAAAAAACTAAAAACCAACACAATTTTAGATTGTGTGTTTATGATTTTTTTTTTTTTTTGCTTTTTAAATTTATACTTAATAGAGATGTCTAACTAATATTAACTTATACTAATAAATTATTGACATAAACTCCATACAATTTAGAAGGGAAAAAAAACACTGAACACGTTAATAAATGATACCTTAGTATTTTTAGAAAACAATTTTATTTCCTTTTTCATTACAACAATTTTTAAATGAAACAGAGGAAATGTGATATCTCCAACCTGTAATATCATGGAGGGAGTATGAAATATACCAACTGAACGAATGTTACTGGACAAAAGTTTGAAAATTATCTTTTTATTTTTTTAATTCTTCATTTGGTTTTATGTTTTAATTGGACCCCTTGCAATTTTATGTGTTATATAACTATAAATAACAATTTAATCCAATAGGAAACATTAATTATGAAATAATGTTATTGTCATGGGACTTCTTCTTCATTCTTAAAATTTTTATTTATTTTATTTTCATGTATGCATTGATTATTTTCTTCATATCATTTTATTTTATTTATTTTCCTTTTATTCAAAATGGTAAAATGTCACAATATATTGTAAGAGTGGATACCTTATTTCTACTTACCAAATAGGAAAAAAAGAAAAATCTTAACTTTATTCTATATTTAAACTAGGCCTGGCAACGTGTCGTGTTAAATCATATTCGTGTCATCTTATGTCATGTTCGTGTGGAATTAAGTTGACCCAAACACTATCCGTTAAACTTTCGTATGAAAATAGATAAATCCAAACTCATTCGATAAATTCTCGTATAACCCGTCACCCAATCCGTTAACTCATTAATAATAAATATAAATTTGAAAATTTAAATCTCACTTAGTGTTGAAATAATAAAATAATATTTTTTTAAAAAATTACAAAAGTTCTTGTTTGCTTTTAGATTT
The DNA here is from genome assembly GCF_031755915.1 of Ziziphus jujuba. Lineage (NCBI taxonomy): Eukaryota > Viridiplantae > Streptophyta > Magnoliopsida > Rosales > Rhamnaceae > Ziziphus > Ziziphus jujuba. The sequence goes on from NC_083390.1 coordinate 14,780,428, forward strand.
TTTTAAAATTAAATTAAAAAAATTAATACATATTTAACAATAAATTAAGTAATTTTAATGTTACAAAACTTGTGTAATTACTAAAATACCATTTTTTAATGGATCTAATAGGTTGATCGTGTTTATCGTGTTTCGCCCATTAAAATCCATTAATTTATTGGGTCGTATTGGGTGATACTGATATAGATCAGACACGATATCGTCAACCCAAATCCGTAAATTATTGTGTGAGTGCATATCGTGTTATCGTATTGTATGAGATTTTGCTAGGCTTAAGTTTAAACACAAGCAGAACAAAAAAACATAAATTATGAAATACTGTAGGAACTTAATACTATAAAGTATATTATTGCAAAAAAAAAAAAAAAAAACTATAAAGTACCTGGGGGAGAAAAAAATAATATTAAAATTTATATAAAAAGTTTATCCATTATTACTGAAAAAAATAAAATAAAATAAAAAATGTTTGTCGGTTTTTAATGTTGCATGTACTAATTTTTTTTAATTATTTATTATAGTTAGATTGGCAAAAGTCCACCCCACCTTTAAATGTGATATGAATCTGTACAAATCATTTAGTTTTTAAATCTGGCCATAATGATACGAACCTAGGACGACCTGCTCCTAAACCCGTACTATATTAGCCCGGATCTTAATTAAGTTCAAGTTCTAATGGAATGGACCTCAACCCCTAACCAACCTGTGGTTAGAAACCTTGGCATAATGTAGACGCCACAATAGGGGATGGAAAACCTATTGATAAGTCAAGCTAAAACAACCAATTCTCTAATGGTATTTTAGGTGTTCTCAAAGAACAAAGAGATAATTAATCTCATAAGATTTTTCTTTATCAAATCAAAGTTGTATCTTTATTGCAAAATAAGCCTTTAAATAGGCTACAAAGCCACGAAATAAAACCCTAAAAACAAAGGAAAAATCGGCCATACAAAGTAGTTTCCTATGGTGGCCGAAATTCTCACTTCTTTCCTAATCTAATTTGGATTAATTAATTCCTTTATTTTGAATTAGGAATTAATTAATTTACAATGAAAATAATAAAATAATAACTTTCCTAAACTTATTTTTCCAGAAAATAAATAAATAAAAACTAAAAAGCAATGGTAATTTCCTAAAACAAAAAGTAGAATCAAATTAGGAAACTATAATACTAGCTTTTTGACTAAGTTGACTTTGACCAATCTTTGACCAAATTGAGCTCCAAATCAGCTTCAATATACTTTTTAGGATGCCAAATAAGCTGAATATGAAGTCCCACACGTTTCCCATGCTTGGAAGAGGAAGAAAAAGCCAACTCAACAAAATACAGTAAAGCTAGCACAAAATACAGTAAAAAACAGGCCAAATTTGAAGCTATCCGTACAACCTCTTTTTGAATGCCTTTTAAGCTGACTTGACTTGATTACATATCCTCTTAGACATATGTATTGAATCCATAAAGATTTGGAACCATTTCATGCTGTCTGTTGTCCATATTTGCACCAAAAATGCTACTCGGGTCCGTATCGGCTTCCACCACTTGGATGCTTAGAATAGGCTTTGTATCTTCAAGCATGGACAACCTCTGTTGAGATTAATTACCCCCTGTATAAATGCTTCCAGGTTGTCCTTAAATCTATTAATTTGAGCTCTTGTGATTGGCCTAGTCTTCATCCGTGTCGGGTCAGCACCCCAGCGGGTTATTGGTTGAGCGGGCTCGGGCGGAATCACATCATTCCCCTCCTCTTGAAAAGGATTTGTCCTCAAATCAAGACCATCACTTGCAGAATAAGGAGTTAAATCAGCAACATTAAATGCAGCACTCATGTTATACTCACTCGGTAAATCAAGCTTGTAGGCATTCTTGTTATTTGGCTCCAAAACTTGAAAAGATCCGTCCACATGCGGCATAGACCTGGACTTTTTTTGTTTGGGGAACCTCTTCTTTCTTGAGTGCAACAAAACCAAATCTCCTGGGTCAAACACTATCACAACAAATACTAAAAATACAAATTCATCACACTTTTTAATATTAGCAAATAATATCTCTCAAATTCTCAAATTTCTACTAAGTAAAGCTTTTAATAATGCAGATAAAGTTCTATACAACAAAAGCATTTTTAAATTAGCATCTTTATAATTCATAACCAGCAATGGTTTCTTACCCAAGATAGCCTTACTAACATCCCCAAAACTCAAATAAAAATTCTGGTTTTTCCTCTCTTTTCTTTTTCTTCCCTCGGTTTAGCTCTCATGGGCGGAAATTTCCAGATTTCTGGTACTCTTGGGTTTGCTCTCTTTTCTCACCCCCTCTCAACTTTTTCTTGGTTTTTCCACTCAATTTGGGTTTTAGAAAGCTTACCTTGATCAGCAACCTCAATCTCACCTTCTTGAAAGGATGGTGAAGCCGTTGGTGCCATACTTGTTTTCTCCTTGAGTCTTTCGGCTTCCCTCCTTTGTTGCATTTGTAGTTAATCTTTGTAGACCTCCTTGGGAGTCAATGGCTCCAGCTTGATTTTCTTCCCTTTAAACCTTAAAAAAATACTATTTTCTCGACCAAAATGAGTAGCATCTTTGTCAAATTGCCATGGTCTACCTAGTAAAATATGTCCGGCATGCATTGGTACAATGTCACACAAGACAACATCCTCATACCTACCTATATTAAATTTAACTTTGGCTTGCTTATTTACCCTCATCTCACCACTATCATTTAACCATTGTAACCTATAGGGTTCTGGATGTTTAATTGTTTTCAAGCCTAATTTATCAACTATAAGATTACTTATCACATTGGTACAACTCCCACTATCTATAATCATACTACAAATTTTACCTTGTATTTCGCAGCGAGTGTGGAAGATGTTTTCTCTTTGTATCTGCTCTTCATCTTTGTAGACAGCAAGAACTCTCCTTGAAACCAAGCTTAACTCGGCATTAGATGTATCTACAGGTTCGGCTTCATCTTCATTGCAATCCTCCTCTTGCTCGGTTTCAGCTTCACTTTCTTCACTTGCAGATTCCAGCTCACCATTACCCTTTAATACCATGATTCTTCTATTTGGGCATTGGATGGCTATGTGTCCTCTTCCTTGGCACTTAAAACAAATTATTTCTTTGGATTTTGAATGTTTAGGATCAGAATTTACCTCATTTTCATGGACTTGGACAGATTCGGTTTTATGCTCCTTCTTTGGCCGATTGGAGCTTTCTTCCCCCACCTTCGGCTTTGGTTTAATTTCACTAGTTGAATTGTTTCTCTAGCCACTTGAATTGAATCTCCCACTGCTGGAAACACCTCTAAGCCGTGATCCTACTCCCCTCCTTTTTAATTGGTGCTCAAGCTTAATGGCAACATGCAACATCTCCTCAAACTCCAAGTATTGTTACAATTTAAGCTGGTTGGCAATGTCACGGTTCAAACCACCAAGAAATCTCGCCATTGTTGCCTCCCTATCCTCATTCATATTCAGCCTCGTCATGAGCATCTCCATCTCTTTGTAATAATCCTCCATGGACCTACTTCCTTGAGACGAAGATTGAAGCCTTTGATGCAGCAACCTATGGTAATGTGATGGCACAAACCACTTTCTCATGGCTCCTTTCATTTGTCGCCATGTTGTGATCAAATCATCACAAACTCTCCTTCGTGTGCCTTGCTCATTTGTCCACCATTGGAGTGCATAATGGCCAAACTCCATTGCTGCCAACTTCACCTTCTTACCCTCCGAATAATTATGGCAGTCGAATATCATCTCCATCTTTTCTTCCCACTCCAAATATGCCTTGGGATCACTTTTTCCCATGAATGGTGGGATGTTGATCTTGATATTGCTAAGATTGTCATCTGTTTCTGCCCTCCTATACCTTCCTCGGCCAGCTCTCTCTTGGACAGCAAAGGTTTCGTCCATGCCTTCCTCAAAGTCTCCACCGAAATTCTCCTCCTCAAATTCCTTTCTCGGTCTTTCACGGCCTCCTCATCCTCGGCCTCGTCCTCCATGGAATTCTTGCCTATTTCTTGTGTTCAGCATTCCTTGTGAGGCTTCTAGCCTTCCCATTCTTTGATTCATATGCTCAACTTGAGCACTAACCCTCTGTATTGACTCCAAAACAGCTCTCATGTCCACTTGGTCTCCACTCCCGGTAGCTCGGGCATCGCCATGGAATGCTACGGACTCTTCCTCATTGATCCTCAAGGGTGGATCTCCTTTTCTTATTCTAGAATCTACCATGTTAGTAAAATACTGAAAAAAAAACTAAATCCTCACAATATTCACTCCCTCACGTGTTTCACTCAAATAAGGTCTCGACACTCGTGTTTGCACACTAGTTTTGGCTTTTACCTTCTTTTAAGCTCACACACTCTTGCCTTTTTCCACTCAATGAATTATCTCAAAGTTCTAATTAAAACACCCACAAAACAGCAATTAGATCACTAGTATGTTTTAATTAAACTTATCAACAAAACAGTAAGCAAAAATAAACAAATACCGAACGGAATGAAACTACCTATTTTCGGTTTTTTTTTCTAGACAAAATAAAGCAAATTAATGAGAAAACTTTGGAATTTTGAAGAACTGGACCAGATGGTAATATATTATTAGTTCAGGAATAAAATTCTTGAAAAAGAAATTCAAATATGAACAAGAATCAATGAGAACAAAAAAAATAGAAAAGTTGTTGGTTGTTGTTCTTTGTAATTCAAGTTTTGTATCAATTCCTTTAACTAATTTTAATCCTAATAATTTAAGCACCCAAAATCCAAATATCCAGCAACAAAGATAATTCCCCAGCAACTCAAATATTGAATAAATAACCAAAAAACCAGCAGCTCCAACAAATCAAACTCCAATAACCCAAAATATATATATATATATATATTTTATTTTTATTCGGCTTTACCTCTTTTTTTTTTTTTTCACTCACAGAACATAAACAACTGCAGTAGCAAGAATAATTACCAAAATTGCAATTCCAACTCCAAAACAAACACCAAACCCATGACTTCAAAATAAACACAAATGTGCAGTTTTTTTTTTTTTTTAATATATGAATGCAAATATTTAAGACTAAAACAGCAAAGAAAAATAAAAAAAAACCAAAATCAACAAGAACAATGATGAAAAACAACCAACAAACTAGGAAACAAAAATACGGTAAAACTAGGAAATCCTAATTCAACTAGGAATGAATTTTTTTTTTTTTAAGATGCATAATGTGTATGGAATGGATGCAACCTTAACGTAATGCTAAAATTGTAGAATAACACAAAAACAAATAAAGCAAATAAAGATAGATCAAACCTGAACAAAATTTAGGTCGGATACCAAATGATACGAACCTAGGACTACCTGCTCCTAAACCTGTATTATATTAGCCCGGATCTTAATTAAGTTCAAGTTCTAATGGAATGGACCTCAACCCCTAACCAACCTATGGTTATAAACCTTGGTATAATGTAGACGCCACAATAGGGGATGGAAAACCTATTGATAAGTCAACCTAAAACAGCCAATTCTCTAATGGTGTTTTAGGTGTTCTCAAAGAACAAAGAGATAATTAATCTCAGAAGTCTTTTCTTTATCAAATCAAAGTTGTATCCTTATTAAAAAATAAGCCTTTAAATAGGCTACAAAGCCACGAAATAAAACCCTAAAAACAAAGGGAAAATCGGCCATACAAAGTAGTTTCCTATGGTGGCCGAAATTCTCACTCCTTTCCTAATCTAATTTGGATTAATTATTTCCTTTATTTTGAATTAGGAATTAATTAATTTACAATGAAAATAATAAAATAATAACTTTCCTAAACTTATTGTTCCAGAAAATAAATAAATAAAATCTAAAAAGTAATGGTAATTTCCTAAAATAAAAAGTAGAATAAAATTAGGAAACTATAATACTAACTTTTTGACTAAGTTGACTTTGACCAATCTTTGACCAAATTGAGTTCCTAATCAGCTTCAATATGCTTTTTAGGATGCCAAATAATCTGGATATGAAGTCCCACATGTTGCCCATGCTTGGAAGAGGAAGAAAAATGCAACTCAGCAAAATACAATAAAGCCAGCACAAAATACAGTAAAAAACAGGCCAAATTTGAAGCTGTCTGTACAACCCCTTTTTGAATGCCTTTGAAGCTGCATTGAATTGATTACATATCCTCTTAGACATATGTATTGAATCCATAGAGTTGGAACCATTTCATGCTGCCCGTTGTCCATATTTGCACCAAAACTGCTACCCGGTTCCGTATCGGCTTCTACCACTTGGATGCTTAGAATAGGCTTTGTATCTTCAAGTATGGACAAGCTCTGTTGAGATTAATTACCCCCTGTATAAATGCTTCCAGATTGTCCTTAAATCTATTAATTTGAGCTCTTGTAATTGGCCTAGTCTTCATCCGTGTTGGGTCAGCACCCCAACGGGTTATCGGTTGAGCGGGCTCAGGCGGAATCACATCACATAATGTACAGCTCAAGGCTATAATGGATCAACCAATTAAGATCCGGTATGTTAACGGTAAACATATTAAAATCCATTTACTTGTTTAAAAATGAAAGGGCATTTTTGGTAGTTTCATTCTATATTTAAATAAATAATTATATTTTAAACTACAAACATATGAGATTTACAAAAGCTTTGGAATAAAATATTATTTTTTGTTATGTATTTTCTATCTAACAATTATTTTTTTTCCCAAAAACAATTATATTTTTAATTTTTAATTTTTTAATTTTTGATTTATTACAAAAAGTTAATATGTATATTAAACCTATGTTTCTCTTTTTGATCTAATTTTTTATAATTACAATTATAATTTTAAGTATACTTTATTATGAAATTTAATTATATATTTTAAAAATTTTTTTTTATCATATTTTGTATTAATAGATTAAATGGGTTATTAATGGGTAATACATTATTTTAACAGATGGGTTTTGGTTTTGATATCTCTACCCGTTCACTTAATGAGTCTTGTTTGATGATTAGTGAGTTCTTTATTCACTAATCTAACCTATTTTAGCTTAATTGTTTCTTGGTTTCCTTTATTTTTTTGTTATATTTGACATAGGTAAAACTTCAATTATAAGATTTTAAAATTAAATTGCTAAAATATTAAAGTTTTTGACCATTTTAGAACCATTTCTTATGAGCCAAGGCAAAAGAGTTGAAGTTAAACCATAAAGACATAAGTTTGGCTTGCATACTTTCACCAAGAAAGTGTACATGTCACTTAGGCTTTGCAAATGTGAAAATATAGAATCATTGGCATGTACATCCTCCTCTAAGGGGTATACATGCCAATTTTCAAGGGCCAAGTAAGAGAAAGTGGTGTGCACGCTCTATTATGAGAGTATACATGCCAGCTTCAGCATAAATCTCTCATGTTTCTTCAAAATTTGGCTAAGTATTGAGAGAGAAAAGGTTTTTAAAAGAGCATGTGACTAGTATGTGCCATTTTTAATGATAAATTTGATGGAGATTCAAGGGTGAAGATCAGGCTCTTTAGGCTTTCAAGATTGTGGCTATATTATTTCTAAAGATGAACGCTTTGGTATTGATTCTTGAAGAGAAACACCACAATTAAGAGAGAGAAAGACAATTTGAGAAAGAGAATAGGGATTTGGAAATTTTTGAAGAGCCTAAGGCTTTGAGTTGCGTAGAACCCATCTTCATCTAAGAATTCTCTAGTCTTACACTCTCTTCTCTCTACCTAAGAATTCTCTAATCCTACACTCCCTTCTCTATTTTATTTTTGTATTTGATTTTTCTAAGAGCATATGAGGTTAGATCTTTCATTTAGGACCTTAATGTAGCCTAGATTGTTAATATAATGACTTAATTGGTTAATCATGATGTTATTTCCTTCCCATTGTTTGTGTTGGATTTTTATGGGAATTATACATTAAATTGAATGAGAATTTGATTGGTGTTGTCTAGATTATTAAATTACAATCTTATGATGAATGGGCAATAGGTAAACACAATTTAAGAGCTAAAGCTTGAGAGAACCTTTTAAGTTTTGGGTGTCCTAAATTTGAGTCTTAATATAGTTTGAGAAAAAAACATTTAAGGCTTGGATTGTTAAATGATAGCATAATTGCTTGGGTAATTGGTATAATTAGGAATAAATTCTAACTTATAATTAATTACCTATAATTATACCTTAATTTTGAGAGAAGGAGTTAGTGAATTTTGGAATCCTTGATTGATAATTGGATAAGAAGGAATTATAATTACCAGTTAGAGTGTGATAATTGGATAAGAAGGAGGTTATAAGTACCAGTTAGAGTGTTACATAAAAGGTATAGGGAAAATCAAGGTACTAGGTGTTCAAATTCTTTGATTTTCAAATACAATTGTTGGTGCTTATTTTTATTTTCTTTGAATTTTGTATAATTATTGGTTAATTTAGCATAGAATTTATGATTTCTTGCAAATTGCTCTTAAATATGTTTTCCTAGATAAATTTGACTAGTGAATTGCTTTGGTAATTAGCTAGCATAATTTTTGCATAGATAACAATTCCAATGGAAGCGATACTTTATCCATTTTTTATTATTATTTAAGTATTCCATGTTGTGGAAATTGAAACAATCAAGCTTTTTTGGCTTTAATGTCGAGAATTTAAATTGTAGTCAATCATCAATCATTTGGATTGAAATATTTTACATGAATAGGACACCAGACGACATGAACATATTCTGATACAATCCATTGCCAAGTCTAATGTAGCAAATGATGTGCTAACATTTTATTTTATTTAGTTTTTTGTCAATGTGATAATATTTTATTGACTTATTTTGCTTAACGGTTCAACTATGTTGTTTTTTTTTTCCCTTAAATCTGTGTAATTATTATCTTTAGCTATTAATATATCAACTCCCTATGGAGCTAATCTAATGGTAAAGGCCAGCATTTCCATGTGTAATAATCCGCGTTCTAATTCTCACACTTCTAGCACACTTGTCCCATCTTTTTTCTATTTAATTTGTGAAGTTATTTTTTCTCCAACCTTTGTAATTTTTCTATACTGAATAATGAAGAGGATGATTAGACATGGAACTTATTAGCATGTACAAATCTATTAAATTATTCAGGGAAAATGTGTTATAGCCAAAGTCTCGAAGAGAGTTTTGTCTTTGTAAAAATGACTTGGTCATCCATCAAAACATGTTTTATGGAGTTTTTTTTCCTTCTATTTTATTCAGTCTAGAGCTTGTAGTGTTTTTTAGTTTTCCAAACTGTTGAAGTGTGGCAATTTTGCCACTTGATGGTGCATGTCACCGGCTAGCATGCACACCTTGGTATCAAATCCTTTCCTTTTATGAGTTTATATTTTTTGTATGTTTTAATTTATGCAAGGTATATTTTGATAACGTTTTATGCCTAAGTTATGTATGCAAAAGTATAGGCAAAATTATGCACAAAAGAGTAGGAATGTTATGCTTGAAATGCCTATGGTGCTGGATTCATAATTTCCAGCAACATAGTTCTACTATTTATCTTATATCTCAGGTTGCAAATGGAGTTTTGGGCTGAAATTTTGAAGGATGTCTACAGACATATATAGAAGACTATGGTTCAAATTTCAGGTCCAAATGACATGGGAAAGTCCATTTTCTATTCCAAACAGATTACTGTATCTGATGGGCCCAGTATGCAGAGTATGGGTCAGTTTTGGAGCTGTTTGGCCCATGATCCGGTTCCAGAACATTCCTAGCTCTTGGAACAATATTTATTGATGACCAAGGATGTTTCAAACCAAGTTTCATAGGCAGATACAAAGGGAAACTAAGTAGGTGAAGCTAGTTTGGTTGTTTACCCAAACTAGTTAAACAATAGGAACTTAGTTCAAACCATGTGCCACTTTTTACTATATTTGGAATAGACATGTTGCAGCTGGTTTTTGACTCTTTTGTGTATGAAAAGTTAGGTGTTGACCATTTTACTTTTTAAATTTCAAATATTTTACTCATTTTGTAAGCTCACATGCTTGGCATGTGTGAACTAGTTGTAATTTCAAGCTTATATAGTAAAATGAATGAAATGGCTATACATCCAAGCCTTATTTTCAAACGCCAACGTGTTCCTCTTCTTCTTATCTCTTCTTCAACACCTTAGAACACTTTAGGAACCCTAAAAACCAGAAAACACCATAACCAAAACCTAAAAACACAACTCACACACAACCATTCCCAAGAGCATCACCAAAAGCTTGCTTGTTGCTAACACTTCAAGCTAGCTTGCTCTTGGTCATAACCTTCTCACCCCAACAAAGTGGTATCAGAGCGAGGCACATTTTTGTGAGATTTGTGAGGTTTTTGGGCTGGTTCGTTCCTTGAGAGTGAAGAGATACTTGAAAGCACAAATATATTTTCATATTCCTTCATACTAGAAAGCAACATTCACATGGCTTCTTCAAGTTTTTCAACTCCTTCTCCTCCTATCTTCAATGGGGAGAACTACAACATTTGGAGTATCAAGATGCAAGCCTACTTGAAGGCTTATGGTCTTTGGGAGGTCACTATAAATCCCCAAGAACCCGAGCCTTTGAGATAAGGGGCAACGGTCAACCAAATCAAGCACCATGAGGAGGAATTGGCTAAAGGTTTCAAGGCTCTCACCGCCATTCATTCTTGTATTAGTGATACCATTTTCACAAGGATAATGGCATGTGAGAGTGCCAAAGAAGCTTGGGACAAACTTCAAGATGAGTTCCAAGGGAGTGCAAGGACAAGGCAAATGCAAATCCTTAACCTAAGGAGGGAGTTTGAGACCATCAAGATGAAAGACAAAGAAACGGTTAAGGAGTTCACCACAAGGCTTCTTAATGTGGTGAATCAAATTAGGGTGCTAGGTGAAAGATTAAGTGACCAAAGGATTGTGGAGAAGGTGTTGGTCTCCTTGCCCGAGAGGTTTGAAGCTAAGATATCTTCATTGGAGGAGTCAAGGAACCTAAATGAAATTTCCTTGACGGAGTTGGTGAATGCCTTGCAAGCTACGGAGCAAAGGAGGAGGATTAGACATGAAGAATCAATGGAGGCTGCATTTGTGTCTAAACAACATCAAAAGACACAAAATCAAAAGAAGAACAAGCTTAAGGTCATAAAGGAGAAAGGTGAAACTAGCAAACCCGAGAGGAAGTCCTATGAACCTTATCACCATCGCAAGAAGAAAGGTCATCATCCAAGAAGGTGTTGGTGGAGTCCGGATGCATTTTGCCATAAATGCTAACAAAAGGGTCATGTGGAGAGAGTATGCAAGGCTAACAAGAAAGATAAGCAACAAGCAAATGTTGCTAAAGATAATGTAAGTGATAGTGAATCCGAAGAGTTGTTTGTTGCTACTTGTTTTAGTAGCATCAAGAATGATGAAGGATGGATCATTGATAGTGGAGCAACACACCATATGTCTCACAAGCATGAGTGGTTCACAAACTTGGATAGGAGCAGCCACAACAAAGTCAAAATTGGAAATGGAGCCTTGATGGAAGTGAAAGGCAAAGGAGATGTGGTGATACACACCACCAAAGGTATCAAAACTATCCATGATGTTCTCTATGTACCTTCTTTATGTGAGAACTTACTTAGTGTAGGTCAAATGCTTGAGAACAAATATGCATTACACTTCTCAAACATGACATGCACTATAGTTGATCCACATGGAAATGAATTAATGTGTGTTGGAATGAAGAACAATAATTTTAGGTTGAATATGGATGAAAATGGTGCATCGGTTGCATTGAACACCAAAGTTGAGAACACCTCTCAACTTTGGCATAAAAGACTAGGCCATGCTAGCTTTAAGTCATTGGTAGGCACACATGAACTTGTTAGAGACATGCCATTGGTGGAGAAGCAAGAACATGTGTGTGAAGTGTGTCAAAAAGGAAAGCATACTAGGCTAGCATTTCAATCTTGTTCTTGGAGATCAAAGGAGAAGTTAGGACTTATACATTCGGATATTTGTGGTCCTATGAGTATTCCATCCTTAAATGGCAGCAAGTATTTCATAACTTTCATTGATGATTACTCAAGAATGTGTTGGGTGTATTTCCTTGAAAGAAAATCACAAGCTTTGGAGAAGTTTGTAGAATTTATGAAGTTAGTGCAAAATCAATCCGGTTGCACTATAAAAGTGTTAAGGACGGACAATAGTGGGGAATACACAAGTGAGGCTTTCAAACAACTTTGTAAGGATCATGGTATAGTTCATCAATTCACTATACCATACACACCACAACAAAATGGTGTATGTGAAAGGAAGAACCGTACCATCATGGAGATGGCTAGATGTTTGTTGTTTGAAAGTGGCTTGCCAAAGAAGTTTTGGGCCGAAGGAGTTAATACATCCATCTACATCCAAAATAGGCTTTACTCAAAGTCTTTGAGGAGTAAAACCCCATTTGAGCTTTGGTTTGGATATAAGCCTTCTCTTGATCATCTAAGGGTATTTGGAAGCATTTGTTACATCCTAGTACCACAAGAGAAGAGAGGAAAGCTTGATGAAAGGTCACAAGTTGGTGTCTTGGTTGGCTATAGTGATGTGACCAAGGGATATAGAGTGTATAACTTGGAAACCAAGAAACTTGTGATAAGTAGAGATGTGAAAGTTGATGAGGAAGCTAAATGGGTTTGTAGTAAGGAGGAGTTGGCTAGTATGGATGAAGACAATCGTCTTGAAGCTCATGATAATGATGAGGAACAAGGAAATGATGAAGGTGCTGCCCATGATGATGAATATGATGAGAATGAGCTAGAAATCTCCATAGGGGCTGATTTGGAGATTGGTGATGGTGTGAGAGGCACAAGACCTCTTAATGAGATTTATGAAATGTGTAATGTGGCATTGAGTGATCCAATCAATGTCCATGAGACTATGGCAAGAAAAGAATGGAGACAAGCCATGCAAGATGAAATTGATGTGATAAACAAGAATGACACTTGGAGCTTGGTAACAAAACCGAAGGGAAAGAATGCTATTGGGGTGAAGTGGATCTTTAGGACCAAGTACAATCCGGATGGGTCCATAAATAAGCACAAGGCAAGGCTTGTTGTCAAAGGATATGCACAACAAGCCGGTGTGGATTATGGAGAGACTTTTGTACCGGTTGCAAGGATGAAAACCATAAGACTTCTTCTTGCAATTTCGGCACAAAAGTCTTGGAAAGTATATCACCTTGATGTGAAGTCAGCCTTCTTGAATGGAATATTGAAGGAAGAGGTCTATGTTATGCAACCCGAAGGTTTTGTGAAGAAAGGAAGTGAAGAGAAGGTATACAAGCTACACAAGGCCTTGTATGGCCTTAAACAAGCTCCTAGGGCATGGTACGCCAAGATAGATGGTTTTTTGACAAAGCATGGATTTAAGAGGAGTCCTAATGAGCCTACATTGTATATTAGGACTCATGGTTGCATGGTGTTGGTGTCTCTTTATGTTGATGACCTTTTAGTGACCGGTGGTAATGAGAAAGAAGTGAGCAATTTCAAAAGTGAGCTAGAATTGAACTTTGAGATGTCTAGCCTTGGAGAGATGAAATACTTTCTTGGAATTGAAGTTGTCCAATCATCCAAGGGCATCTTCATATCTCAAGAAAGCTATGTGAAGGAGTTGCTCAAGAAGTTTGACATGGAGGATTGTAATAGCGTTGCCACACCTATGAATGAAGGCACCAAGTTGGTGAAGGATGATGATTCTCCAAAGGTAAATCCTTCCATCTATAGAAGTTTAATTGGTAGCCTTTTATATGTATGCTCTACTAGACCGGATATCATGTTTAGTGTGGCTGTTTTGTCAAGATTTATGCATAGTCCATCACAAAATCATCTTAGTTGTGCAAAAAGAATCCTAAGGTATTTGAAAGGTACTAGTGATTTTGGTATATGGTACAAGGATGGCATGAATGAAGCTTTGCTTGGTTATAGTGATAGTGATTGGGCTGGTTCTTTGGATGATAGCAAGAGCACATCGGGCTACATTTACACTATTGGAAATGGTCCTTTCTCATGGAATTCCAAGAAGCAACAAACCGTTGCACAAAGCACCGCGGAAGCCAAGTATATTGCTTGCTCAAGTTGTGCTAATCAAGGTGTTTGGCTTAGGAAATTATTGGAGGATTTGAGCTTGAAGCAAGAGGAAGCCACGGTAATATTGTGTGACAATACTTCAGCAATAGCAATTGCACAAAATCCAGTCCAACATGGGAGGACCAAGCACATACCGAGGAGAACTTGGCGGATATCATTCCTTAAGGGAATTTGAAGCAAGTGGTGAAGTGAAGTTGGAGTATGTGACTTCCGAGGAGAACTTGGCGGATATCTTCACCAAGCCATTGGGAAAGAAGAGATTTGAGATATTGAGAGGACTTCTCAACGTCTCATACAAAATTGCCAAGGAGGAGTGTTGAAGTGTGGCAATTTTGCCACTTGATGGTGCATGTCACCGGCTAGCATGCACACCTTGGTATCAAATCCTTTCCTTTTATGAGTTTATATTTTTTGTATCTTTTAATTTATGCAAGGTATATTTTGATAATGTTTTATGCCTAAGTTATGTATGCAAAAGTATGGGCAAAATTATGCACAAAAGAGTAGGAATGTTATGCTTGAAATGCCTATGGTGCTGGATTCATAATTTCCAGCAACATAGTTCTACTATTTATCTTATATCTCAGGTTACAAATGGAGTTTTGGGCTGAAATTTTGAGGGATGTCTACAGACGTATATAGAAGACTATAGTTCACATTTCAGGTCCAAATGACATGGGAAAGTCCATTTTCTATTCCAAACAGATTGCTGTATCTGATGGGCCCAGTATGCAGAGTATGGGTCAGTTTTGGAGCTGTTTGGCCCATGATCCGGTTCCAGAACATTCCTAGCTCTTGGAACAATATTTATTGATGACCAAGGATGTTTCAAACCAAGTTTCATAGGCAGATACAAAGGGAAACTAAGTAGGTGAAGCTAGTTTGGTTGTTTACCCAAACTAGTTAAACAATAGGAACTTAGTTCAAACCATGTGCCACTTTTTACTATATTTGGAATAGACATGTTGCAGCTGGTTTTTGACTCTTTTGAGTATGAAAAGTTAGGTGTTGACCATTTTACTTTTTAAATTTCAAATATTTTACTCATTTTGTAAGCTCACATGCTTGGCATGTGTGAACTAGTTGTAATTTCAAGCTTATATAGTAAAATGAATGAAATGGCTATACATCCAAGCCTTATTTTCAAAAGCCAACGTGTTCCTCTTCTTCTTATCTCTTCTTCAACACCTTAGAACACTTTAGGAACCCTAAAAACCAGAAAACACCATAACCAAAACCTAAAAACACAACTCACACACAACCATTCCCAAGAGCATCACCTAAAGCTTGCTTGTTGCTAACACTTCAAGCTAGCTTGCTCTTGGTCATAACCTTCTCACCCCAACACAAACAAACTAGTTTGTCTTTTCGCAGTTCCGCATCACTTAAACTAATTCATTTTAATTTATGAGGTCTTGCACCTTTTGATTCTTATGATGGTTATAAATATTTTAATTTATTTATTGACGATCAATCTCTTGCCACTTGTATATATTTATTCAAATATAGAACTAAGGTAGCTTTTGGTTTTTAGAGATTTTCATAATATGGTGACTAATTAGTTTGATACTAAGATTAAAATTATTTACGTCTGATAATGATATGAATAATCCCAAAGGCCTTCTCCATGAATATTTATGCAACCATGACATATTCATCAAACAAACTATGTGGGAACACCATAACAGAATGAAGTAGTTAAGAGGAAAACATGACATATTCTAAAAACTATGCATGCTCTAATGTTTGACATGAATGTTAGATTACTTTGGATAGTAAATTTTAAATTCCATTTGAAGGTCTCAACAATCATAAATACTATTTATCACATCTGTAAGTATTTGGTTTTGTTGGCTATGTACATCAGCAGGCTATTCATCATGACAAATTAAATGCTAGAGCTTTTAAGTGTGTATTCTTTTAGATATTTGTCTACCAAAAAAGGTTACATATGTTACAACATGAGTAACTAGAAAGTAATTATATTTTGTAATGTTCATTTTGTTGAAAAATACTTACTATCAAACACAAAGTGATTTAGGGAATCGATTCTAAGAAAAGTATTCGTTTGATTTGGAATCACTTCAATTACAACATATATAAGTGAATGCAAAATTCCAAATCCAATAGAGGTGACAAAAAAGGTAATAGGAGAGGTTATAGAAGAGGTAGTGGTAGAGGCAATAGAAATTGTAGAAACTAAAATAGAAACAATGCTATTTACATGAATGCAATCTCGACCTCCAAAAGGAATGAAAGATTTCTTTATGTATCACTCTACTTCGTATCTTATGCAAGCTTATTTAATTTACGATATGTCACTTAATCTCATTCTTCATTTTTAAGTGTAGTAGATAGTAATCAAGAAGCAAAGGACTTTACAAAAGCTAAATTCAAGCCAGTTTTGAAAAAAAGAAAAAAAAGTAATGTAGGAAATGTTAAAAGCCCTTGATCAAAATTAGACATGGGATATTGTTAAACATCCACTAGGGAAGAAAATAGTTGGTTGTTAATGGTGGATCCATTGAAAAACACATGTGATGAGAAGCCGCCCGTACCTTATAACCAACTACTTGCTGGGGTGCTGATCCTGTGCAACTGAAAACCGGACCAATAACTAAAGCTTAAGCTAAAAGGTTTAAAGACAATCTTGTTAGCTTCATACAAAAAGTAATTAAATCTTAAGAAGGTGTATTAATATTAGAAGATTCTAAGCCCGTGCGGAGCATCCAAATTGTGAAGGTAGAAATGGACGCAGAAAGCTATTTTGGTGTATTTGAGAACTCTGGGCAGCAAAGGGAGAGTATGTTGCCCATGAACATGTTTGAGCTCACCAAGAGGCCATGAAATCATATCAAGGCAGAAGCAAGGGCACCCAAGTATGTCATTAGCGTCCAAGATTTCACATTGACTGGATTTTGCATGATTGGAGTTGGGAAAGGGTTTACTTGTAATCAGCTTTGACCATTCCAATCAATGGCAACGTATGGGGACCAGTTCTAATCCTATTAGACATCCTACATGTTATTTTGGATCAGATTTGGAGCCTAAATTAGCTAGAGATTGGACAAGGATAACTTATTTGGAAAATTAGTCAACTACTTTCCAAATCTAAAATTTGATCTTTATTTTAGGAAATAGTTTTTTATTTTTTATTTTTTATTTAATTATTTTCTGGAAAAAATTATTTATGGTGGTTGAATTTTATTTTTGATTGCAAATTAATTAATTCTTATTTCAAAATTAAGGAATTAATCAATACAAATTAGATTAGGAAAGACATGTGAGAATCGTCCCCATCGTTGTTCTTAGCTATATTGGCCGGTTTTACCTATTGTTTTAGGGTTTTTATTTCTTTATGACTTTAACCTATTTAAAAGCTTATTTTGTCAATAAATGACACCTCGTTATTTATCCAAAAAAATTATTGCGAAAAAGATTTCGCTTTATTCTCTTAGAACACCTAAAACATTGAATAGTGAAAAGTGTTTTCATTTGACTTATCAATAGGACAATCAATAACCTATTGTCGCATCTTCGACATATACCAAGGTTTGATTCACAAGTTGATTAGGGGTCAAGGTGACCATTAGAATATGAACTTAATTTTGATATGGGCTAACATAATATGAGTTTAAGAGTAAGTCGACCAAGGTTCGTATCATTTGGTATCAAAGCCGAATTCTGTTCAGGTTTGATTTATCTTATTTGCTTTGTTTTATTTTTGTGTTATTCTGTAACTTTAGCATTAGATTAAGGTTGTTTTCAACCCATACACATTTTGTATAAAAAAAAAGAATTCATAGCTGAATTAGGGTTTCTTTTTGCTTAGCCAAATTTTTGTTTGCTTTCTAGTTTGTTGGTTGGTTTTGCATATTAGTTCTTGTTCATTTGGTTTATTGTTGATTTTATTTTTCTGGTTTTAATGTTAATTAGTTGCACTCATATATTCAAAAGAAAAAAAAAAGGAATTTCAGAAAAACATATTGCATAAACCTAAAATTTTGCAATTTGTTTTGTTTGGAAGGTGAATTCGAAATTGAGAAATTGCTAGGCATTGGAGTTGCATTTTTGTGGTGATTATGCTGCTGGAAGTTTTGTGTGATATTTTGGTTGCTGGATATTGAAATATTGTGTGTAATTGATTGGGTTAAAATTGGTTTAAGGATTTGAGACAAAGACCTAGATTACGAAAATTACAACCAACAACTATCACATATTTTGTTTAAATTGTGTTCTTATTCATTGATTGAATCATTTTCTAAATTTATTCTAGGAATTGTTGGTCTCTTAATACTCTGGTTTATTTTCTTATTGAATTCAAAATTTGCCTTATTATTTTCCTTGTTGTTGGATAGTAAAAGCTGAGAATTAGGTTTTATAATTCACTCGGAATTTGCTTGTTTTTTGCTTCTGGTGAACTAGTTGCTGTTTTAAGTGTGTTCTATTAGAACTTTGAAATAATCTTTGAGTGGAAAAAGGCAATAGAGTGTGAGCTTATAAGAGGGCTAAAAGTTGAAACTAGTGTAAAAACACGAGTGAACGAGACCTTGTTTAAGTGATACACGTGAGGGAGTGAACTTGGTGAGGTTTCTCACATTATTTTACCAACATGACAGATTCAAGAATAAGAAAGGAGGTGACTTAATAAGAGATCTTAGGGATGATTCCATGGGATTCAAAGGAGAGTGCAGAGCATCGGCAAGTTTAGCTGAACCTACTGATATGCAGGTGATGTTGGAGCAATTGCAAAGGATGAATGCTAGATTTGATCAAATCGATAAAAGGATGGACCAGTTTGTGAACACACAGAGAAGGCTAAACCTTAGGGTGGAACCACAAGGATGACATGGACATTTCGGGAAGAAATTAAACAAAGGGATTTTTGAGACAATTTTGATGAGGAGTAAGACGATATATTTGCATTCAAAGGAAGACAAAACCAAGGTAGGCAACACCGGGATGAAGATGATGATTTAGGAGATATCAAAGTTAGTATACCACCATTTTTGGGAAAAAGTGATATTGAGGCTTATTTAGAATAGAAAGAATACATAGAGATGACTTTTAATTGCCATAACTATTCAGAGGCAAAAAAGTTAAGTTGGTAGCTTTCGAATTTGGACATTATGCTTAACAATGGTGGAACAACAAGCAAAATACCCGAAGGAGAGTTGATAATGAGTTAATAACCACTTGCAGACAAATGAAAGGAGCCATGAGGAAACAATTCGTACCAAGCCATTATAATAGGATTTTGCATCAGAGATTACAGTCTTTATCTCAAGGAAGTAGGTTGGTAGAGGATTATTACAAAGAGATGGAGATACTCATGATGATATTGAGTTTGAATGAAGACCAAGAGGCAACAATGGCTAGGTTTCTTGCAGGGCATAATCGAGAGATTGCAAACCAAGTGGATCTACAACAATATGTGGAGTTGAAAGAGATACTGCATGTAGCAATCAAGATTAAGCATCAAAACAAGAGGAGGGGTAGTAATACATGGCTTGGAAGAGCTGCAAGCAGTTGGAGGTCCAATTCAACTAGTTGGAGAAGCAATCCCACATTAGAGCCAAGACCAAAGCTAAAACAAGAGGAAGGAAGTGCCATTCGGCCAAGGAGAGACAACTAGTCCGAACTTGTGCAAGCACCAAAACCGAAGGGTAAGGATGATCTTAAAACATCTAGAGCTCATAATATTGTATGTTTTAAATGCCAGGGCCATGAACGTATTGCCAACCAATACCCAAATACAAGAATTATAGCGCTGAAGGATAATGGAGAGTTGGAATCCGATAGTGAGGAGTTAGAAGCTGAGATTAAGCAAGATGATGGAGAATCCAAAGGTGAAGAACATGATGAATCTGAGACTCAAAAAGCTTCAAGAGTCGAGATAAGTTTGGTGGCATGTAAAGTTTGACCATGTCTAAGGATGAAGAGCAAGTGTAAACATGAGGCCAAGGCCGAGCCATACCATTTAGGTAAGTTTTCTAAACCCGAGAGTGAGAAGAAAAAGGAAGAAAAGAAAAAGACCAATTTTAATCTTAACCAAGGTGAGGTCAAAAAGGCATTTTCTTAATAAGAAACCTATGTTAGTCATGATATATAAGGCTTAACACTGAAGAGCCTATATTGTTGAGCTTTATTTATTCTCTTTTGCAGGAGTTTGATGACATTTTTCTGGAGAAGGTTCCTAGTGGTTTACCACCTATTCGAGGAATTGAATACAAAATATATTTCATCCTTGGAGCTGCAATTCCTAATATGCCTGCATACAGAAGCAATCTCGATGAGACAAAGGAACTTTAACGTCAAGTAAGTGAATTGCTTGAAAAAGGTTACATTATAGAAAGCATGAGTCCATGTGCTGTACTTGTGTTGTTAGTACCTAAGAAAGATGGATCTTGGAGAATATGTGTAGATTGTAGGGCTATTAAAAACATAGCTATCAAGTATAGGCATCTTATTCCTAGATTAGATGATACGTATGATGAATTATATAGTGCATGTATATTTTCAAAAATTGACCTTATGAGTGGGTATCATCAAATAAGAACGAAAGAAGGAGATGAGTGGAAGACTGCATTTAATAGAAAATATGGTTTGTATGAGTGCTTAGTAATGCCTTTTGGATTAACTAATGCATGTAGCACTTTCATGAGACTAATGAACCATGTCATGCATCCATTCATTGGGAAATTTGTGGTTGTTTATTTTGATGATATTCTTGTATATAGTAGAAAGCTAGATGAGCATGTAGAAAACCTTAGGTTAGTTTTAGAAGTACTTAGGAAAGAAAGATTGTTTGATAATTTCAAAAACTATGATTTTTGTCAAAACAAGCTTGTATTTCTAGGATTTGTTGTGTGTGCTATAGGGATTAAGGTTGACTAATCCAAGATTGGTCGAAACCTACTACTATTACCTAGGTATGAAGTTTTCATGGTTTAGTTAGTTTTTATTCAAGATTTGTCAAAGACTTTAGTACTATTGTAGCATCATTGGCCAAAATAGTCAAGAAGAGCATGGGATTCCAATGGGGAGAAGCACAATACAAGCCTTTTCTAAGACTTTTAAGATTGAATATAATGCTATAGGTGTAGGTATTGGAGCTGTGTTGATGCAAGAAGGAAGACCTATAGCATACTTTTGTGAGAAGTTGAATGGAGTGACATTGAATTATCCAACTTATAACAAAGAGATGTATGCTTTAATTCGAGCTTTGGAGACATGGCGACATTACTTGATGCTAAAGGAATTTGTGTGATACGAACTTAGGACGATATGCTCCTAAACTCGTATTATATTAGTCCGGATCTAATTATGTTTAAATTCTAATGGTTTCCTTAACCCCTAACCAACCTATGATTAGAAATCTTGGTATATAATGAAGATGCTACAATAGGTGATGGAAGTCCTATTGATAAGTCAAGCTAAAACACTCATTTACTAAAGGTGTTTTAGGTGTTCAAAAGAACAAAAAGAAATTCAATCTCACAAAATAAATTCTGAATATTATTAATGGTGTGTTCTTCCTAAAAAACAAGAATTTTTATAGAATTAGAGAAAACAAAATAAAACCCTAAAAACTAAAGCAAAAACCGGTCATACTTGTTGTTTCCTAATGTGGCCGAATTCCTAATCTAATTTTGATTAATTAATTCCTTTATTTGAATTAGGAATTAATTAATTTACAATGAAGAGAGTAAAATAATAACTTTCCTAAACTTATTTGTCTAAAAAAAAAATAAATGAAAACAAAAAATAAAGGTAATTTCTTAAAACAAAAAGTAGAAATCAAATTAGGAAACTAAAATACTATCTTTTTGACTAAGTTGATTTTGACCAATCTTTGACCAATTTAAGCTCCAAATCAGCTTCCATATGCCTTGTAGGATGCCAAAGAAGCTGATCATAAAGTCCCACACGTTGCCCTTGCTTGGAGGAAAGAGAAAAAGCTAATTCAGCAAGATATAATAAAGTCAGCAAGAAAAAAATAGTAAAAACCGGCCAACTTCTCTCTCATGTGCACACCACTTAAATGACTAGCTTAGCTTCGGTCTTGACCAGTTCCCATGAATTCTTAGTGATATCAAGTGAATTCAAGAAGATTTGACCCATTTCCTACTGCCTGGAATCCATAAATGCACAGAAACCATTACTTGGGTCCTTATCGGCTTTTGCCACTTGTATGCTCAAAACAGGTCTTGTATCTTCAGGAACGGATAAACCCTTTTGAGAATGAATTACCCCTAGATAAAGACAGCAAGTTTTTCCTTAAACCTTTAGCTTGAGCCCTCGTGATTGGCCAGGTCTTCATCCGTATCGGGTCAGTACCCCAGTGGGTTGTCGGTTTTCGGGTTCGGGCAGATTCTCATCATTGTGACTCACGCAGATCATGAATCTTTGAAGCATATCAAAGGCCAAGGGAAGCTTAACCAACAGCATGGGAAGTGGATTGAATTCATAGAGACTTTTTCTTATGTCATATGCTACAAGAAAGGTAAAGAAAATGTGGTAGCTGACGCTTTATCTCGAAAATATGTGTTATTTTCAACCTTAGATGCTAGATTGCTTGATTTTGAATAATTCCAGGAAATTTATGAGCATGATACTGACTTTGGTGAAATATATAGAAATTGTGCTAAACATGGTTATAATAAATATATATTTGATGGGTACTTGTTTCGTGAAAGTTAACTCTATGTGCCTTGTTGTAGTATTAGGGAATTACTTGTTAGGGAAGGTCACGGTAGGGGTTTAACGGGACACTTTGATGTAGCAAAAACTTTATCCATATTACAAGAACATTTTTATTAGCCGAATTGAGGAGAGACATAAAGAGGATTTGTGAGAGATGTATTACATGTAAAAAGTCAAAATCTAAGCTAAAACCACATGGTTTATATATGCCATTATCTATTCCTTCTTACCCTTGGATAGATTTATCTATGGATTTTGTATTGGGATTACCTAGGTCAAGGATGGGTAAGGTTCTATTTTTGTGGTTGTTGATAGATTTTCTAAGATGGCACATTTCATAAGCATGCAATAAGACTGATGATGCATCTCATGTAGCTAATTTATTCTTTAAGGAAGTGGTGAGACTTCATGGCATGCCTAGGACCATTATTTCAGATTGGGATGCTATGTTCTTAAGTTATTTTCGGAAAACATTACGGGCTAAATTAGGCATTAAACTTTTATTTTCCATTACTTGTCATCCACAGACTGATGGTCAAACTGAAGTAGTGAATAAAACTTTGTCTACATTGTTGAGAGCATTAATTATTAGAAATTTGAGAACTTGGGAAGAATGTTTGATGCATGTTGAGTTTGCTTATAATAGAACATACATTCTGCTACTAAATATTCACCATTTGAAATTGTTTATAGTTTTAATCCTTTAACTCCACTAAATTTAACACCTTTGCCTTTAAGTGACATGCTAATCTAGATCTGAGCTTGTTAAGCAGATTCATGAAAAGACGAAAGCAAACATTGAAAGGAAGACTAAGTGGTATGCTAAAGTAACTAATCAAGGCTGGATGAAGGTAGTGTTCGAACCATGAGATTGGGTTTGCTTGCACTTAAGAAAGGAGAGGTTTCCTGAACAATGCAAGTCAAAGCTTATACCATGAGGAGATGTTTGAAAAGAGTTGATGATAATGCCTACAAATGTGATTTTCCAGGTGAGTATAATGTGGGTGTTACCTTTAATGTTTCTAATTTATCTCATTTTTCTATAGGTAAAACTACTCTTAAAAGGAGGAGAATGATGAGAACCCGCCTGTACCCGTACAATCAATTACTTGCTAGGGTGTTGATTTTGTGCAATTGAAGACCGGGCCAATTATTAGAGCTAAAGCTAAAGTGAAAGCTAAAGTGAAAGCTAAAGAGTAATTAAATCTTAAAAAGGTGTATTAATATTAGAAGATTCTAAACTTGTGCTGAACATCTAAGTTGTGAAGGCAGAAATGGACCCGAGAAGCTGTTTTGATGCATTTGAGGACTCCAAATAGCAAGGGGTGAGTTTGTTGGCCTATGAATGTGCTTGACCTCACCAAGAGGCCATGAAATCATGCCAAAGCAGAATTACAGGTGCCAAAGTATGTCATTAGCATCCAAGCTTCCACATTGACTGGATTTTTCATGATTGGCATTGAGAAGGGGTTTACTTGCAATCCAAGCAAGCTTTGATCATTCCAATCAATGGCAACGTATGGGGACCAGTTCTAATCCTATTAGGCATCCTATATGGCAAGTTGGATTAGTTTTGGAGCCTAAATTAGCTGCAAATTGGATAAGGATAGCTTATTTGGAAAATTAGTTAACTACTTTCTAAATTTGAAATTTGACTTTTGTTTTAGGAAATAGTCTTTTATTTTTTTTATTTAATTATTTGCTGGAAAAATTTATGGTGGTTGAATTTTAATATTTTTGATTGTAAATTAATTAATTCCTCTTTCAAAATTAACAAATTAATTAATACAACTTAGATTAGTAAAGATATGTGAGAATCGGCCCCATCATTGTTTTTAGCTATATTGGCCGGTTTTACCTACTGTTTTAGGATTTTTATTTCTTTGTGACTTTAGCCAATTTAAAGGCTTATTTTCTCAATAAATGACACCTCATTATTCATTTAGAAAAATTATTGCGAGAAAGATTTCTCTTTATTCTCTTAGAATACCTAAAACACCGAATAGTAAATGAGTGTTTTAGTCTGACTTATCAATAGGACAATCCATAACCTATTGTGGTATCTTCAGCATATTCCAAGGTTTCTATTCATAAGTTGATTAGGGATCAAGGTTGCCATTAGAATCTGAATTTAATTTTGATCCGAACTGATATAATACAGGTTTAGGAGCAAGCCGACATAGGATTTTAAAAATGCTTTAACAATGAATCTAGAGTGAAAACTATTTTAAATGGATTTTAAAAATGCTTTCCTTCATGGTGATCTAGTAGAAGACATTTATATGAGTGGTCCTCCTTGCCATCCATAAGAATCCCAACTTAATGTTGTGTGCAAATTGAAAAAGGCTAATATGAGCTTAAGTAATCCCCCAAAGCATGGTATGCTAAGCTAGTTCAATTCTCATGTTGAATCGGCATAGAAGAACTGCATCTTGTATGTTTTTATTCATTAAAAAAGGTAATTTTGGTATTACTATTATTTTGGTATATGTTGGTGATAGAGTGATCATAAGTGAGGGAGATGTGGTAGAGAGAAATTTATAAGAATATGGATTTTTAAAGAGAGAAAGCTTAAGAGAGAGAGAGAGAGAGAGAGAGAGAGAAGCATGGTGGCTGCTATTTTTGGGTGGGGAGAAGAAGAAGATAACCCATTTTAAGCTAATTTTTGTGTTCCAAAATTATAAAAATGCCACTAATTTTTTTTTTTTTATCATAACTTTCAAATTGTAGCTTCGATTTTAGCATTCCACATGTCTACAAACTCATATCAATAAGATTTTATGCATTGGTACAAGATTCAAAGCATATATTTCATCTTTTTTTTTGAAAAAAGGTCAAACCTGATCCCATTTAAAAGTTAAAACATAGTCAAACTTGGTCAACCTTGAGCAAATCGATCAAAACTTCAAATTTAAGGTATTTTCTCAGAATGAGTTATTACAATCTATCCCCTTTAGGAAAATTTCATCCTAAAAAATTCTTACCTTGTTATTGGAGCATGTAAAGATGTTGATCTGCATGATCCTCTCATTCATAATCCAACCTAACTATCACTTTTGAGAATCCATAAAATTTCTAATAGCAAAAAGTACCTATACAAGAGATCTAACTCTATCCAACCAGTCTCACACTTGCTGAATACTAATACCATAAAGCAAAATGACTAACCATTCATTTTCCAACCCTAAAAGTATAACACTTTTAAACTTCATTAAAATAACTGATCTCTTGAATACCATAACTACAGTACAAAACAACTCCAATATATCCACAAATCAACCTAAAACAAGAACCAATACCTGATAAAGTGATTAACATCAATCCATAAAAACCAAATGGTTACTAAGATAGGATACCGAGTTGACGAGATTGCTTTGAGGGTCCTGCCCAGAAACCTGAAGTGGTCCGGCCTATGGAAGTCCTACTGAAATATTTATCGAAAGTCCAGTAAAACATCCTTGTAATATAAATATAACCCAACAATACAAATAAAATATTATAAACACTTTCAATAGAATTCCCACAAAATCATCAATAGATCATCAATGGTTCCAAACCTAAGATCCAAGAAAGAGAAAGATAATATAAGGGTTATACATATTAGGTTAATTCACCAGAGCAATTTACGAAGTACAAATGAATAAATGCAAAATATCAAAAGTGCTTAACATAACTTATATATCATAATTAATGAGAAAGAATATATAATATAATCAGAGTCAAAGAAAAAGGATAATACATTAGTAGTGGAAATAATATATGAGTAATGAAGATGTTGGTCATGATGTACATAACCTGTTAACCGAGGCTTTAAAGAAAAGTTTTAAGAAATAAAACTATAAGACAAACTCAGTGAGTGAACAAAAAGTATATTAAGAAAATAGTGGCTATCCTTTTAAAATCATTTCTCTCAATATCTCACTTTCACTATTTGAAAGTCCCTTGTTTTAAGAAAAACTTTCACAAAATCCATAATTATTCCCAAAATATAACAGCTCTTATATCACATAAGATAAAAATAGATAGTATCAAAAGTTTCCATAATTCCATAAGTAAATTAACATTTCCATATAATATAATCTAAATAAAATCCATACTTTATATATATATATATACATATAATATCTCAGCTTATCATATAATATCAATATGTATCATAATTATTATCAAACCTATCGTGTGCTTACATCTAATGTCCTAGGGTGTCGTAGACTACTAAAAGGAAACTGTCAACATGACCCTCGACGTCCTAGAGGTGTCTGAGATTAGGACCATCCGTCAAACCTTAATAATCATATGATTAAGTAGAAGATGATCAATAAAGTGTCTGCTATCAAAATCCATCAAATTCATAACCACGGTATAGTATTGTACACAATAATCCACAAACCATTATCTACTTATAATCCAATATATATATATATATATATATAATTTATCAAATTATCCATAACCTCATAACACAATATTTCAACCCATGCTAACATATATTTTCATATAGTCATTTATCAAAAATATATTTCTTCAAAAATCTTCCTTTAATATACTAGAAAATGATAATCAAATAATTCCTTCATAGTATATTAAAAAGCATATAATTTAAATAATTCTAGAAATAATAATAAGGTAATATACAATCAAGTATATAATTTCCAAAACCGTTTTCAAAATAGAAGTTTACTTATAGATCGCAGCTTAACTTACATTTTCTATTGGATTGCCTTCACTAAGTCTCGGTGCCCAAAACATTCCAAAAAATTGCCTAAATAGGCAACATAAATTGTGAAAATAAAATTACGTGTATGTTTTAGGCAAAATTTATCCTCACAACCTTGAAATCCCAATTCTCGATATCAAAAACCTAATTTTTTGAAATTTTCCAAAAACCCTAAATATAGAAATTGGGGTTTTTCAACTTAATGTCTACTTAATGAAATTGAAGCTCCCAATAAGTCCTGTTAATCTCCAATTCAGCCTCCATTGGAGGTGATTTTGGTGAGTCGCCAATCTAAATGGTCTGAAATTTGGTTGTTCATCAATCTCAAGGTAAGCAAGGTGGACGGTTAATGTGTTTGGCGTAATTCAGTTGGAAACTAGCTAAATCTTCACCAAAAGTGAAACTGTTGTCGTGAGCTTTAATTGGCCATTGCCGACACATGTGGTCGTGGATTGCTAGAAAATTTTAAGGCTTTGGTTGCTTGGACGTGGGTCACTGGATGGGCAGGCACATGTAGTGAGATGGTGATTTTGATTCATCCTTCTAAACATTTGCCTTGCATCTAGATATTTGTTAGGCTATGTTGCAATATATAAGTTGCAACATCATTTTGACTTTCAATATTTGATTTTTCTTACTAGGCATGAGTATTTATTATTGTTATATTGATTGTTTTAGATATATCTTTTAAGTTTATTTTTCTTGATATTAATTTAACAATATCCTTAAAATGTAGATGTCGTGGACTTAGGATTTGAGTATGAGTTAGATGATAGTGTCAATTGGATTGTACAGAAAATGGATCCCATAAATTGTTTAGCTAAGATTTTGGCTAAGATTATTCAAGATGAAGTTGTTGAGGTTGAAAGGCAGAGTACTTTAGGTAGTGCTTAATGTAAACTTTACAATGGTACTTCCTTGAGCTTTCCTAGTCATAGATTATTCAAAGAGGGGCTATTACAGTTCGAATTATCTAGTAGTGTTAATATTAGAGAAGGTAGTATTGGTGTTAGGGGTCATGTAGTTTATGGAGTTATCTTCACACATAGTACTAGTTGGCAATTAGTGGCTTACTAAGTGGTTTTCAAAATTTTAGATAGCTTAATCATCTTCAAGATAGATGATTTAGGTATAATTATCGTGTTTTGTGTAACTCATATGGCAAATTTTACTTTGCAATTTATCAAAAAAGTAATAGGATCTGCTATTGTGAACAACTTGGCTTTTTTAAGATGGAGTTTCCTCTCTTTCTTGCAAAGTGTTGCTAGGGCTTTCAAAACCTAACTTTTCGCATTAGTAGAATAATGGTTCAAGAAGGTAAAGCACTTAAACATGTTAGACAAAGGTGCTTTCTCCAGTGCTGGGTCACAGTCTACAATAATATGTAGAAGTAGTGGTCAGCAAAGACGACCAACAAACTGAGGCTGAGTTTTGCCATCACGCAGCAAGACACTTGTGTTAATCTAAATGTGGCTATAGATATGATACACATTTATGGGATTGATTTTAATATTTCTATCGTTTACTTAACTACACATTCTTTCATTTCATATAGTTTAGTGACACGTGTGGGTAAAATTCTTAATCTTTGTGGTTGTTTTAGATCTATAATCACAGTTAGTGGTCAAAGATGGCGGCTAACTCAATTCTTTTGGACTTCCAAGGCTTTATGTTATTTTTAAAATAAAATGGTTTGCTACCAGTTATTCTTCAGTAGATTTCTTTACAAGGAAGATACATTTAGATAATCAAGTAAATCTAAGATGTTATGCTACGAAATATGTGGAAGTCTTCCTTCATGATTTATACATGCATTTTCTACATGATATTTACAACGTTCAAAGTGTATTCGATACTTAGCTCTTATCTTGGATACTTAAAGATCCTCATTTAATTTGTGACTTCACAAATGAAGGCCTAATGATCTTTGAATTGTCATCATAATGAGAAATACATTTTGCTAGCCATTTTATTTCTAGATGCATGATGTTGATATGTGAGAAGTAACCAATAAAGATTCACTACAAGAAATACCATGTGTTTCATCCTAGACCTTGCCATCGAAGAAGATATTATGAAGGAATCATGCAAATGACGAAGCCATATAGAAACCATAGGAGCAAATGTGAGCTCAACATCCATGGCATGCCCATTTCCATAAATATGAAATTTTCAAAACAATATAAAAGTGTGGTTCGCGTTTCTTGTAGACCTTGTAGTAGAAATAACTTCGTGGTTATTAGATCTGGAACTATTTTTTTTATTATAGACAATTTCGCTAAATCAAACAAGATTATCCTCTTTTGGTGCATAATAATATTGGATTTCCTAAAGCAAGCATCAAATTATTGATGCCAAAAGACATAGGATATAGGCAGATGACTATAAGAGATCTTACTAGCATTGTACAACATTTTATAACTACAACTGGAGGTAGAGAACAAGGAAGAAAATAGCTAAGTAGAGGTAGAATGTTCGTCATGAGCTAGCACTATACTTAAATCATTTTGATGATGTGATAAAGATTTTCACACTTATCAAAGACTCTTTATGGTCTAGATAGATTATTATGAGCAGTTTAATATAAAGAGTGTGGACAGCCACACTCAAGTTTGATCCTAGTTTTTATTGCTTATTGCTTATTTTGTAAATGATGTATTGGATATCTAGCTCTTGTGATTGGTACTTTTCATTGGTCTTTTGTCTTTAAAAGTATTGTTGTTTTGGAGGATATAAAAAGATGAAAGAGGTAAAATCTGATACGAACCTAGGACGACCTACTCCTAAACCCGTATTATATTAGCTCGGATCTTTAATTAAGTTCAAGTTCTAATGGACTGGACCTCAACCCCTAACCAACCTGTGGTTAGAAACCTTGGTATAATGTAGACGCCACAATAGGGGATGGAAAACCTATTGATAAGTCAAGCTAAAACAACCAATTCTCTAATGGTGTTTTAGGTGTTCTCAAAGAACAAAGAGATAATTAATCTCACAAGTATTTTTTTAGTCAAATCAAAGTTGTATTCATATTGAAAAATAAGCCTTTAAATAGGCTAAGTTTACAAAGAAAAAAACCCTAAAAAATTAATTCAAAACCGGACTCCTATAGGAATTAGGAAACTTGACCGAATTCTAATATGTCCTAAACTAAGTTTCCTAAACTAAATTTGATTAATTAATTCCTTTATTTTGAATTAGGAATTAATTAATTTACAATGGAAATAATAAAATAAAAACCTTACTAAAGTTATTTATCCAGAAAATAAATAAATAAAAACCTAAAAGTAATGGTAGTTTCCTAAAACAAAAAGTAAAAACAAATTAGGAAACTAAAAAATGCTAGCTTTTTTATCAAGTTGAATTTGATCAATCTTTGACCTCTTTGAGATTCAAATCAGCTTCTAGATGCTTTTTAGGATGCCAAATAAGCTGAATATGAAGTCCCACACGTTGCCCATGCTTGGAAAAATAAGAAAAGGCTAATACAGTAAAATACAGTAAAGCCAGCAAGCAATACAGCAAATTCGGCTAAATTGTTGATGCTGTCCGTACAAGCCCTTTTTGATTGCATTTGAGGCTGCTTTAACTTGATTCCATGACCTCTTAGGCATATGTATTGAACCCATAAATCATTGGAACCATTTCATACTTCCCGGACTCCAAAAATGTACCAAAACCGTCACCCGGGTCCGTATCGGCTTCCACCACTTGGATGCTTAGAATAGGCTTTGTATCTTCAAGTATGGACAAGCTCTGTTGAGATTGATTATCCCCTGTATAAATACTCCCAGTTTGTCCTTAAATCTCTTAATTTGAGCTCCTGTGATTGGCCTAGTCTTCATCCGTGTCGAGTCAGCACCCCAGCGGGTTATCGGTTGAGCGGCCTCGGGCGGAATCACATCATTCCCCTCCTCTTGAAAAGGATTTGTCCTCAAATCAAGATCATTACCTGCAGAAAAAGGAGTGAAATCAGCAACATTAAATGCAGCACTCATGTTATACTCACCCGGTAAATCAAGCTTGTAGGCATTCTTGTTATTTGGCTCCAAAACTTGAAAAAGTCCATCCATAGGCGGCATGAGCTTTG
The DNA here is from genome assembly GCF_031755915.1 of Ziziphus jujuba. Lineage (NCBI taxonomy): Eukaryota > Viridiplantae > Streptophyta > Magnoliopsida > Rosales > Rhamnaceae > Ziziphus > Ziziphus jujuba. The sequence goes on from NC_083390.1 coordinate 14,812,030, forward strand.
ACTTTCTTTGTTTAGGAAACCTTTCCTTTCGTAAGTGCAACCAAACCAATTCTCCTGGGTCAAACACTATTACAACAAAATCTAGAAATACATGCTCATTATGGTAAAAATTACACTTTTTAAAGTTAGCAAACAATATTTCCCAAATTTTCAAATTGCCACTAAGTAAAGCTCTCAACAATGCAGATAAAGTTCTATGCAAGAAAGACATCTTTAAATAAGTATCTTTAAAATTCATGGTCAGCAATGATTTCTTATTCATAATTACTTTATTAACATCACCAAAGCTAAGATAAAAATTTATATTTTTCCTTTCTTGTCTTCCTTTTCCTTTCTCACTCAAGGCCATCTCACCTTTCTCACTCTTGGCTTTTGCACTAAATTTCTCACTCTTGGTTTTATTAAAATTTTTCCACACAACCTGAGTATTAGAAGACTTACCTTGGACAGCAAGCTCACCTTTTCCCTCTTGATTGGATGGTAGTCCACTTGGAATTGCATTTGGGAAGACATCTCCAATTTCCTTCAAAAGAGAAATCATTGAACTTGGCAATTCAAGTTCTTCAAAGTTAGTTTGAACATTAAAATAATTTTCTTTATAAATCATGACCAGCAAAGGTTTCTTACACTCAATAACCTTATTAATATCCCCTAAACTCAAATAAAAGTTGCTACTTGACCTTTCTTTTCTTTCTTTTTCTTTTTCTCTCTCGGATTGGCGCAAACCTTCGGATTTCCCTTCCTTCTCCAAGCTCTCAGGTTTGCCACTTTCTTTCCCCTCTCTTGCAGTTTTTCCTTGATCTTTCCACTCAATATGAGTCTTAGAAACCTTACATTGATCAGCAACCTCATTCTTACCTTCTTGAAAGGATGGTGAAGCCGTTGGTGCCATACTTGCTTTTTCCTTAAGCTTTTCGGCTTCTCTCCTTTGTTGCATTTGTAATTGGTCTTTGTAAACCTCTTTAGGAGATAATGGTTCCAGCTTGACCTTCTTCCCTTTAAACCTGAAAACAATACTATTTTCTCGACCAAAATGAGTAGCATCTTTGTCAAATTGCCATGGCCTACCTAATAGTATATGTCCAGCAATCATGGGTACAATATCACATAAAACTACATCCTCATATCTACCTATATTAAATTTTACTTTGGCTTGTTTGTTTACTTTCATCTCACCACTATCATTAAGCCATTGTAATCTGTATGGTTCAGGATGTTTTATTGTTTTTAAGCCCAATTTATCAACGACAAGGTTACTTATTACATTAGTACAACTTCCACTATCAATAATCATACTACAAATCTTACCTTGAATTTCACATCGGGTGTGGAAGATGTTCTCTCTTTGAATTTCATCCTCATCTTTGTATGCAGCAAGTACTCTCCTAGAAAGCAAGTTTAATTCAGCATTGGATGCTTGCAAGGTTTTGGGTTCATCCTCCAAGTCCTCCTCCTCTTGCTTGGCTTCATCCTCACTTTCTTCACTTTTCGATTCTAGCTCGTCATTGCCCTTTAACACCATGATTCTTCTATTCGGGCATTGGCTAGTGATGTGTCCTCCTCCCTGGCACTTAAAACACACAACATCATGAGTTCTAGAAGGTTTAGGATCTAATTTTACCTCATTCTTTGGTGCTTGGACAGATTCGGTTCTAGTCTCCTTCCTTGGACAATTTGAACTTTCTTCTTTGACTTTCGGCTTTGGCTTGCTTTCATAGATGAGATTGTTCCTCCAGCCACTAGAATTGGACCTTCCACTGTTGGAAACACCTCCAAACCATGATCTTGCACCACTCCTCTTGAATTGATGCTCTAATTTAATAGCCACATGCAACATCTCCTCCAATTCCACATATTGTTGCAATTCTAGTTGATTGGCTATTTCACGATTCAAACCATCAAGAAACCTTGCCATGGTTGCTTCCCTATCTTCATTCAAGTTCAATCTCATCATAAGCATCTCCATCTCCTTGTAATAATCCTCCACAGATCTATGTCCTTGAGATAAAGATTGAAGTCTTTGATGCAGCAACCTATGATAGTGTGATGGTACGAATCGCTTCCGCATGGCTCCTTTCATTTGTCGCCATGTAGTAATCAAGTCATCACCAACTCTCCTTCGGGTGTTTTGCTCATTGGTCCACCATTGGAGTGCATAATGTCCAAACTCCATTGCTGCCAATTTCACCTTCTTAGCCTCCGAATAATTATGGCGGTCAAATATCATCTCCATCTTTTCTTCCCACTCCAAATATGCTTCGGGGTCACTTTTTCCCATGAATGGTGGGATGTTGATCTTGATATTGCTAAGATTGTCATCTGTTTCTTCCCTCCTATATCTTCCATGGCCAGCTCTATCTTGGACAGCAAAAGTTTCATACCTTCCTCAAAGTCTCCACCGAATGGCTCCTCATCAAATTCCTCTCTCGATCTTTCGCGACCTCCTCGGCCTCGCCTCCATGGAATTCTTGCCTACTTATTGTGTTCGGAATTCCTTGGGAAACTTCTAGCCTTCCCATCCTTTGATTCACATGCTCAACTTGAGCACTAACCTGCTGTATTGACTCCAAAATAGCTCTCATGTCCACTTGATCTCCACTCCTGGTAGCTCGGGCATCGCCATGGAATGCTACGGATTCCTCCTCGTTGATCCTCAAAGGTGGATCTCCTCTCCTCATTCTTGATTCTGTCATGTTAGTGTAATAATGCAATAAAAATAAAATAGGACCTTACCAATTTCACTCCCTTACGTGTTTCACTCAAATGAAGACTCGACACTCGTGTTTGCACACTTGTTTCGGCTTTTTACCCTCTTTTAAGCTCACACACTCTTGCCTTTTTCCACTCAATGAATTATCTCAAAGTTCTAATTAAAACACCCACAAAACAGCAATTAGATCACTAATATGTTTTAATTAAACTTATCAACAAAACAGTAGCAAAAAGTAGGCAATACCGAAAGAATCCAACAAATCCTAATTTTTCGGCTTTCTAGACAAGAAAACACAAAATAATGGGAAAATGTTGGAATTTTTGAAAACTGCACTAGATGGTAGTAGATTATGAGTTCAAGAATAAAATTTCAGAAAAAGAAATTCAAATACGAACAAGAATCAAAGAGAACAAAAATATAGAAAAGTTGTTGGTTGTTGTTCTTTGTAATTCGAGTTTTGTATCAATTCCTTTAACTAATTTTAATCCAAATAATTTAAGCACCCAAAATCCAAATATCCAGCAGCAAAAATAATTCCCCAGAAACTCAAATAAATAATCAAAAAAAACCCAGCAGCTCCAACAAATTTCCAGCAACCAAATCAAACTCCAACAAACCGAAATATTTGTTTTCCTTTTTTTTTTTTTTTTTTTATATTCAGCTTTACCTCTTCTTTCTTTTTTTTTTTCACTCACAGAACATAAACACTGCAGTAGCAAGAGTAAGTACCAAAATTGTAATTCCAAATCCAAAACAAACACCAAACCCCGTGACCTCCAAATAAACAAAATGTGCAGTTTTTTTTTTTTTTTTTAAATGTTGCCGCAAACTTTTTTTTTTCTTTTTTTGAATATATGAATGCAAATATTTAAGACTAAAACAGCAAAGAAAAATCAACAAAAACCAAATTAACAAGAACAATGATAATAGACAACCAACAAACTAGGAAACAAAAAAAAATACGGTAAAACTAGGAAACCTAATTCAACTAGGAATTTTTTTTTTTTTTTTTAAAGATGCAGAACGTGTATGGGGATAGAAGCAACCTTAACCTAATGCTAAAATTGCAGAATAACACAAAAACAAATAAAGCAAATAAAGATAGATCAAACCTGAACAAAATTTAGCTCTGATACCAAATGATACGAACCTAGGACGACCTGCTCCTAAACCCGTATTATATTAGCTCGGATCTTTAATTAAGTTCAAGTTCTAATGGACTGGACCTCAACCCCTAACCAACCTGTGGTTAGAAACCTTGGTATAATGTAGACGCCACAATAGGGGATGGAAAACCTATTGAAAAGTCAAGCTAAAACAACCAATTCTCTAATGGTGTTTTAGGTGTTCTCAAAGAACAAAGAGATAATTAATCTCACAAGTATTTTTTTAGTCAAATCAAAGTTGTATTCATATTGAAAAATAAGCCTTTAAATAGGCTAAGTTTACAAAGAAAAAAACCCTAAAAAATTAATTCAAAACCGGACTCCTATAGGAATTAGGAAACTTGACCGAATTCTAATATGTCCTAAACTAAGTTTCCTAAACTAAATTTGATTAATTAATTCCTTTATTTTGAATTAGGAATTAATTAATTTACAATGGAAATAATAAAATAAAAACCTTACTAAAGTTATTTATCCAGAAAATAAATAAATAAAAACCTAAAAGTAATGGTAGTTTCCTAAAACAAAAAGTAAAAACAAATTAGGAAACTAAAAAATGCTAGCTTTTTTATCAAGTTGAATTTGATCAATCTTTGACCTCTTTGAGATTCAAATCAGCTTCTAGATGCTTTTTAGGATGCCAAATAAGCTGAATATGAAGTCCCACACGTTGCCCATGCTTGGAAAAATAAGAAAAGGCTAATACAGTAAAATACAGTAAAGCCAGCAAGCAATACAGCAAATTCGGCTAAATTGTTGATGCTGTCCGTACAAGCCCTTTTTGATTGCATTTGAGGCTGCTTTAACTTGATTCCATGACCTCTTAGGCATATGTATTGAACCCATAAATCATTGGAACCATTTCATACTTCCCAGACTCCAAAAATGTACCAAAACCGTCACCCGGGTCCGTATCGGCTTCCATCACTTGGATGCTTAGAATAGGCTTTGTATCTTCAAGTATGGACAAGCTCTGTTGAGATTGATTATCCCCTGTATAAATACTCCCAGTTTGTCCTTAAATCTCTTAATTTGAGCTCCTGTGATTGGCCTAGTCTTCATCCGTGTCGAGTCAGCACCCCAGCGGGTTATCGGTTGAGCGGCCTCGGGCGGAATCACATCAAAATCTATACTTTTTAATAGCTTAAGAACCTAGCAGTTAGTATCTTAGTATATGTTATGATTTTAAATTTGTTTCATGTTTGAGGGATGAATTCTTGAAGTTTGCTTGGATGAAAAGACCACCCTCGGGGTCTTTTCCAAACACCATAAAAAATCCTACTTAAGAACAGTCTTACTAGATTTTCTACTGAAAATCCTATAGAACCTCTTTATAATTTAGACATAACTTCACTTATACATGTAGAGAACACTTCTAATACTATTCAACGACAACAACAACCTCTTTGGCCATTACAACTTCAAATGTATATATATATATATATATATATGTATGTATCTCAAAATGTCAAGCAATGAGTCTCAACATTGATCATCACAAGGAAAAAAAAAAAAAACTAATATGGGTTTATACACATGAAGGTTAGTCCACTAAAGCAGTTCTAAGAGTGTAAGTATTTGCTACAAGAGAGCAATATGTATATATATATATATATATATTAAGTACAAGTCCATCAAAGTAGCAAAAGAAATATGAATACATACATCAATAGCATAGGATGAATGTAATGACAATGCTTGGACATGTGGTATGGTACCTGTCAACCATAGCCTAGGGGAACAATTGAAAACATATAAAACGTGAGATAAGCTTCATGAGTGAATATCAATATATAGGAAATATATATATATATATATATATTTAAAAAAAATCATTTCTTTTAAAACCTTTCTTCCTTTTTTTTAAAGGTTTCCTTGTTTTAAAAAATACTTTTGTAAAACCCATCATGTATGCCTCAAAACTAAAATATAAGAGATTTCGAATGTCATTGAAACCATTGAATTCCATAAAAAGTTTCGAATATCATAATACATTATTAAAATTTGTGGAGACATTTTAAAGCGCATATAACAACAATGAAATCCATAGATAATCCAATATGCAATGATATCATTTACATATAATCTATTGATCCCATGTATATACATATAATCTATCAATCCCAATTATATGTATATAATCCATCCATCCCATGTACATGCATATTGTCCATCCATCTCATAAAGCCTTTGTGTCATTCTATATACTAGTACTGTAAAGTGATCTTTAGCATCCCAAAGCCTCATAGGATAAAGGGGAGGGGGGGAAAATATCATCACGATCCTTTAGCATCCAAAAGGAATCGTGGCAGGATTCTCACATCACTTGTTGCGGTCAAAGATGGCAATATATATGTATATGTCTTGGCAGTAGCCAATATTCAATATATTCACTACTATTGTATGGTATACAACCTACCCAATATTATCATTCAATCATTATCTATCTCCATTTTCCATAAAAGCATATCAAAATATGTATATATATTTAAGGTAAACGTATCATTTCACAAGTTCTTTAATCAATACCATTGAAATCTATAGTAGTTTAAAATAATAAAACATGCTAGAAAACCATGCCAAACTGTATATCATATAAATCATTCATCACATGTTATAAAATCATATATATAAATTTGTGTTTCCAAAAAATAAAAGAAAGAACATGATGATATAAAACATGTTCATAACCCAAAATATTTTTGAAAGTAAACATTCACTCATAGAGACTCATAAACTTGATCTGTAGTCATCAGATCATCTTTAGTACCACTCTGGATGGCTAAGATAATATCGAAATATTCTATTAAATCAAAGAAAAGATATTACATGCTATGTGCATGCTCTAGACCTTAATATTGCTCTCATAATCCATCAATTATAAATTTTAAGTACTAATTCCTCCAAAATATTACACAAACCATTTTCTTTATAGGTCTAAATTGGGCATTTTTCATAGCTCCATAATTCCTTGGCATTGAGCTGTAGATTTCTTTCTATATATCACTAGAAACTTATATTAACCATCAATTGCTATAAAAAAAATACATCATAGCCAACTAATTGTTCCAAAAATGAAGCATTCCAACCTATAAATGGGTGTTCCTTAAAGTTGTACCAAAATCCATAAATTATACATAAAAAAAAAAAGAAAAAGCCTAATAGATGTAGGACATGGATTTACTTTCTATTGATACCAAGGATATCAATGGATTACGAGAAAAACCAAAGAAATTTTAACCTTGAAAAATGAAAGTCTTTAGGCTTAAATAATATAAAAAATGGATTTAGGATGTTGAAAACTAGTGGAAAGGTCCTTATTTTGTAGTTAAAACTTACAGGATTTGGGCAATCGAAAAATACGTACTCCACGATTTTTGATTAAATTTCAGCCACCTCTGAGCACTATCTAGCGAGAGCTTGGTATAAATGTGTTCTTTGCTTCATAAGATTTCCAATAGTTCCAATGATAAAGTAAACAAAAGGTCTATAGCTCAAGATATGAAGGTTTGATGATGGCAAGTTAAAGAGAGAAAGTGTGTAGGTAGAGAAAATATGAAAATGGTTAAATTTTGGGTGGCCAAAATCGTTTATATTTAATGATTTCCCATAGAAATCTCAAGATTGGTTGCAAAATCCCAAATTAGGTCGAGTTATATCTAGTTGCACAATGAGGCCCTAAGTTATTCTTGAGATGTCGTAACTCCGATATTTAGAAAAATGCCACTGCACTTTTTGGCCATAACTTTCAAACCGTAGCTCCGTTATTGACATGTCACATGTCCTCAAACTCATATCGACAAGCTCTACGCAATGGTGTGAAAGATAAAAGCAATTTCCAAGAATAAGAAAAAGTCAATTTTTTACCCGTCCTATGAGTCCTACTTAGTTAAACTACTTAAAAACTCAAAGTTTTGGCTTCTAATTGCGACGGGTCATTACATCCTACCTTCCTTACAAAAAAATTATCCTAAAATTTTCATACCTAGGATGAAGGAAGAGATATGGGTATTAAGCTTGCATTTTCTCTTTAATCTCCTAAGCAGCCTTTTCAATTGCATGATTTGTCCACAATACCTTCACCAGCTAGATCGTCTTAGTTCAAAGCATTTGAGCCCTTCAATCTAGGATCTTAATAGGTTGCTTCTCATATGTCAATTCTTCTCTCAACTCAAAGGGTTGGCTCTCCAAATATGTGAAGGATCAAGTGAGAACTTGCAAGCATAGACACATGAAAAATGTCATAGATCTGTAAAAAATCCATAAGCAAGGCAAGTCTATAAGTTACTAGTCCAATCCTTTCAATAATCTTATTAGGTTTAATATGTTGGGGTGAGAAGGTTATGACTAAGAGCAAGCTAGCTTGAAGTGTTAGCAACAAGCAAGCTTTTGGTGATGCTCTTGGGAATGGTTGTGTGTGAGTTGTGTTTTTAGGTTTTGGTTATGGTGTTTTCTCTAAAGTGTTCTAATGTGTTGAAGAAGAGATAAGAAGAAGAGGAACACGTTGGATTTTGAAAATAAGGCTTAGATGTGTAGCCATTTCATTCATTTTACAATATAAGCTTGAAATTACAACTAGTTCACACATGCCAAGCATGTGAGCTTACAAAATGAGTAAGGTATTTGAAATTTAAAAAGTAAAATGGTCAACACCTAACTTTTCATACACAAAAGAGGTAAAAACCAGCTGCAACATGTCTATTCCAAATATAGTAAAAAGTGGCACGTGGTTTGAACTAAGTTCCTATTGTTTAACTAGTTTGGGTAAACAACCAAACTAGCTTCACCTACTTAGTTCCCCTTTGTATCTGCTTATGAAACTTGGTTTGAAGCATCCTTGGTCATCAATAAATATTTTTCCAAGAGCTAGAAAAGTTCTGGAACCGGATCATGGGCCAAACAGCTCCAAAACTGGCCCATACTCTGCATACTGGGCCCATCAGATACAGCAATCTGTTTGGAATAGAAAATGGACTTTCCCATGTCATTTTGACCTGGCATTTGAACCATAGTCTTCTATATATGTCTGTAGACATCTCTCAAAATTTCAGCCCAAAAATCCATTTTCAACCTGAGATATAAGATAAATAGTGGAACTATGTTGCTGGAAATTATGAATCCAGCACCATAGGCATTTCAAGCATAACATTCCTACTCTTTTGTGCATAATTTTGCCTATAATTTTGTATACATAACTTAGGCACAAAACATTATCAAAATATACCTTGCATCAATTAAAAACATATAAAACTATAAACTCATAAAAGGAAAGGATTTGATACCAAGGTGTGCATGCTAACCGGTGACATGCACCATCAAGTGGCAAAATTGCCCCACTTCAACATAATATACATAGGAGTTAACTTTTTATGTTTTCCAAAATGTACCATATCTTTCTACGGTGACAATTAAAAGAAAACTTTGTCTCTAACTTCAAAATCAAGACCTTTTCTCCTCATATTTGTATAACTTTTCTGTCTAACTTAAGTTGCTTTCAATTTGTCATAAATGATTTTGACCTTGTCCACTGTCATCTGAGCATAATAAAGGCTTGTAAGTTTTCTGTTTGCCAACTTCATTCTAATAAAAAGGTTTCCTATGCTATTTCCTATAATATTGTTGAAGATGCCATTTAAAATACTTGAATGGTAACTATTATTGTAAGTGCACTCCGTCAAAGGTAAGTAAGTCTCTCATTTTCCTTTAAATTGCAAAACAGAAAACATCTACATATTCTCCAGAGTCTGTATAGTCTTCTCTTATTATCCATTAGTTTAAGGATGAAAGGTAGTACTAAAGTGCAACTTAGTATCAAAAGCTTCTGGTAAGCTCTACCAAAACATGGATGTAAACCATGTGTCCCTATCTAATACAATACACACAGGAACTATATGGAATCTCACAATCTTCCTTACGAAGAGCTCGACCAATGTATGCAGAGAATTAATCTCATGAATTGTTAAAAAATGTGTACAATTCATTAGTCAATCAACAATCACCTAAATGATATCATGATCTTTTTTAGTATGAGGAAGCTTATTTAATACAAAGTCCATTGAGATATGTTTCCATTTGTAATTGAGAATAGGTAAAGGTTGCAGAAGTTTCGAAGGTTTCTATCTTTCAACCTTTTACTTGTTGGCAAACCAAACACTTAGCCACATATTTTGCAATTTCTCTCTTCATCCCAATTTGTTTATAATACTCACGTAAATTACAATACATCTTAGTACCATCAGGATGCATGGCATAGGCTGAACAATGCATTTTATCAAGAATCTCTTTTTTGAGTTCTTTATTCATGGGAACATAAAGCCTAGTCCAAATAATCAAAGCTCCATCATCTTTAATTATGAAGTCTATCCTTAATCCTTTCTTAACTTTATCTTTTAACCTTATCATTTAAGGATCATGCAACTAAGCATCACACACCGTATCGATAAATATTAATAAAATGTGAAAACTAGCTAGGAGAACTCCAATTGAGCCCATACTTAACTCAACTCATAACTTCCTTAACTTCACCATTAAAGGAAGATGTAATGACTGTATATGTGCCAAAGAACTTGTAGCCTTTCTTTGAAGAGCATTAGCTATGACATTATCTTGTTTAGGATGGTATTTGATCTTGCAATCATAGTTCTTAAGTAAATCCATCCTCAAAATAATGTCCAATCATTGGAAATCTAAAATAATTGAATGTGATTTCATCTCCTGACCATCAATTATAATTACATGTCCTTTCCATACTTGTGTTGACCATAAAGACTCACTTATTGGGGTTGAAACCTCTAAACTACTCTCTAAAGCACATTATTTTTACAGACTTGCACTACTAGACTATGTGATACAAATGAATGTATAGCTTTAGGAACAATAAGAATACAAGTGTTAACTCCATGAATTGATATCATACCTATAACCCCATTAGGTGTGACTAGAGACTCTTGTTGCATCATGGCGAAAGCTTTACCTTGGTTTGGTAGTTGTCTTGTTTGACCATTGCCTTTGGCCATAGGTGCCGACTATGCTCCATTGCTAGATGCAGTACCAACAGTTTGCCCTACCTAAGTACCATATTTATTAGTATCACTAGACTGCTGAAGTTTAGAAATAAATCCTGAACCTTCAATATCACCATGCACCAAGTAAGGGCAATCTCTCATAAAATGACCACTTTGTCCACAGTGGTAGGATCCTTTGCTTTTCCAGCAAATCCTAAGGTTGAACCTACCATAAAAACTACAAAGAACACAAAAAATACCTCTATGTCATCCACCCTATTGACTACTAAATTGTCTAGACAAATAATAACTATTGCCACTACACACCAACTGTTGATTAGTACCATAATTGCATATAACTCCTCGAACTCTACTACTATTAGCCCCATGACTACCTACTCAAAACCCATCGAGGCCTATGCATTATAGTCTATTCCTCGAATTTCAAAGCTAACTTTCAAAGGGATTGATAGGTAAAGTGATGAGCTCTTGAGACTCACAATCCTATATTCTCATTTAAGCCATTTAAGAATCTATTTTTCTTTTGGGAGTCATCAAGAATCATAAGGAAACTAAACTATGATAATTTTCTAAATTTCTTTTCATACTCAGTGAGTCAAGTTCTTAACCTCTAACCTTTTAACCTCTCTAAAAATGGGAGGACAAAACTTTATATTGAAAGCATCCTTAAATTGTTCCCAAGTGAAATCTCGTAATGCTCTTTCATTAACCCACCAATTTCGAGCATCACCTTCTAATAAGAAACCTATAATCCTATCCATTTCCTTATCGAGGCAACTCATATCTTCATCTAGAATCTTTTTAATCTCACCCAATCAAGACAACGCTGCAATGGTTAATAGCACCACTAAAAGTCACTGCCTTTAGCTCCATAGCTTGCTTAACAAAAGGCTAGTATAGATGCCTCCAGAAAAACCTCAACTAGGTGTTCTATTGAACCAACTCTAAGCGCAGTCTCACATACATGTTCATTTGGCACCTATTGAACTCTAGGTCCACCATGTCCATGTGTAGGAGGCATCTTTAGATCTATATGAAGGGCACTAAATTTAAAACATCACATCTAAATGGTATAGAAATCCAAAATAGTAATAATAAGGCTCCAAAAGAATAACATGATACTAAAGGAAGGGGATAATATGACTTTAATATTATACATCTATCATGCAAACTTCAAGAATTAGATAGTACCAAGAATGATCAACAAGATGCCAAAGAAAAAGGATGCAAATGAAACTCTGATCCTATTGGAACATGGAACCTAATGCTCTGATATTAAGCTAATAAAACTGCCTTTGAGGTCCTTTTTGGACATCCAAAGGGGTTTCACCTAGGGACGCTCCTAGCAGACATTTTATCAAAAATTTAGCAAAACCTCCCTATAATTTTGACATAACCCCAATTGTACTAGTGGAAGACATTTCTAATATTGTTCAATGAAAATAATAGCCTTATTGTCCATTACAATTACAACTATATATGTGTGTGTGTGTGTGTGTGTGTCCAAAAATGATAAGCAACGAGTCTAAGACCGATCGTCACAAAGAAAAAAAATATAAGTAATATGGGGTTATACACATCATATTAGTCCACTATAGTAGTTCTAGAAGTATAAGTATTTAAACAAAGAAAGAGAATATATATATACATATAGATATATATATATATATATATAAGTACAAGTCCATGAGAGTAGTAAAAAAATGGATATATACACTATCAACGGAGGATGGATGTGATGACAATGCTTGGATGTGTGGTGTGGTATGTCAACAGTAGCATAAGGGAACGATTGAAAACATATAAAACGTGAGACAAACTTAGTGAGTGAATATTGGTATATAGATTCTTCTATTTTAAAGTTTCAACGATTCTTCTACTTTATAAAATGCTTTTTGAAAACTTGTCAAGTATGATCTCAAAAATAAAATATAAGAAATTTCAAATGTCGTTGAAAACCATTAAATTACATAAAAAGTTTTGGATATCATAATACATTATTGGAATTCATAGAGACATTTTAAAGCATGTATAACATCATTGAAATCCATAGATAATCTAATCCATAATTATATCATCCCCATATATGAACATATAATCCATCAATCCCATGTATATACAAACAATCCATTCATCCCATATACATGCATATAATCCATCTATCCAATATACGTGTATATAATCATCCATCTCATAAAACTCGTATACCATACTATATACCTAGTGTTGTCTAGTGACCTTTAGCATCTCAAAGCTCACAAGACAAAGGGGGAAGGGGAAAATATCATCACAACCCTTTACTGTCAATCATGGTAGGATCTTCATATCACTCATTGTAGTCGAGGATGGCAATATATATGTATATACCTAGTTCGTAGCCAATATTCAATATATTTACTGGTATTGCGCGGTACATAACCTAAACAAACTTAATATTATTATTCAACCATTATCCATCTACACTTTCTATAAAAACATATTGAAATATGTGTGTATATATATATATGTTGGAGGATTCTATAATTATGTATTTGATTATGTGCTATTTTAGCTAGTTAAGAGATTTATGAGCTATTGACATACTTAGGAATCAATTTTATTTTTTTCTTCTTTTAATTAAGGAGATTTGTTACCAATTTTGTATCCTAGAGAGAGCTATAAATTCTGATGTATAAGAGCATAATAATATATCCCATTCTTCACAATTATTTGTCTCTGTTTTCAATATATAGAAGGTGAATGTATCATTGCATAAACTCTTTAACCAAAACCATTGAAATCCATAGTTATTTAAAGTAATAAAACATGCTAGAAAACTGTGCCATAATGTATATCATATCCATCATCCATCATATGTTATAAAATCATATATATATACAAAATTATGTTCCCTAAACATAAACATAATGATATAAAGCATGTTCATAACCCAAAACATTTTTGAAAGAAAACAATTACTTATAGAGATAGCTTAAACTTGATTCATAGCCATTGGATTACCTTCGTCTCACTATGGGTGCCTAACATAATACCAAAATATTGAGTTAAATTATGGGAAGAATACTACATTCTGTGTGAGTGCTCAAGACCCTAATGTTGCTCTCATAAACCATCAATTATAAATTTTACATATTAATTTCTCCAAAATCTTACACAAACTCATTTTCCTTATAGGTCCAACTTAGGCATCTCCCATATTTCCACAATTTCTTAAAATTGAGCTGTATTTTCTTCCATACATCACTAGGAACTTATACTAACCATCGATTGCTATCAAAAACATCCCATAACTAACTAATTGTTCTAAAACCAAAACTCTGACCTATTAGGTCTTCCTCAAAACTAAGCCAAAATCCGCAAATTATACATCAAAATATAGCCCAAGAGATGTAGAATGTGGATTTACCTCATATCAATACTAAGGATGTTAATGGGTCACTGGAATAACCATAGAAAATTTGACTGTAAAATCAAATCTTGAGATCTTGTAAAATAGAGAGGTTTTTGGGCTTAAAGAACATAAAAAAAAAAAATGGATTTAGCAGGCCGAAAACTAGTGGAAAGGACCTTCCTTTGTCGTGGGAACTTATATTTCTAACAATCGAAAAATGGATCCCCTCGTGACTTTCTGATTGAATTTCAGCCAACGCCAGCCACTATCTAAACAGAGCTTAATAACAATGTGTTCTTCACTTCATAAGATTTCCAACGGTACTAATGCTGAGATATTATCAAGACCCATTAAGGATCCCTTCTCAAAATCCTAAATAAGTCATGATCCTAGAGGAAACCTTAGTGGATTGTTCTACGGAAAATTTGGTAGTATCTCCCATAAGGATAGAGTATTCACAAAAAATTTCCTGCACAAAAACACACTTCTATACAGTACTACTATATCCCTCATTCCGTACTACAAATAATTCCACAATTGACAGCACTTTGCTAAAAATATAAGAACATATATATTACAAATAATTTAATAACAAAAGATACTTTTAGATATTCACATCCCCCTACACCATCCATTTAGTACCGTATTGCATTTCAATATTGTTTTAGGAACATACCAATGCATAATCTAGGTAGAAGGGCAATAAAACAACAAGAATAATAGTAATATAAATACCAATAATAGCCTAACTTGCACAAACGCTATCATATTTGCCAAAGGCTTCCATATTTGCCCGAAAGCTATCATATTTGCCCAAAGGCTTCCATACATGTCCAAAGACTATCACATTTGCCTAAAAGCTAATATACTTGCCCAAGGGCTATCATATAATAATAATAACAATAATAATAACATTAATAAGAACAATAATAATGAAATAATAATAATAAATGTTAATGAAAATAACAATAAAAATAATCATAAGAAATAATAATAAATGCAATAATAATTAACAATAATGATAATAATAATTATAAGAAAAATAATGACAATATATAATGAAAATTAATAATAATAATAATAACAATAATAATTACGATAATAATTAACGACCTTTCCAATAATAATAATAATAACAACAATGATAAAAATAAGAACAACAACAACAACAATAACAATATTAATAGGTCATTAATGACAAATAAGCATAATTTCATAACAATTAATGATCTTAATAATAATAATAATAATAAGAATAACAACAACAAATAAGGGTAACAATAGGAAATCGAAATCATGAAAAGATAAAATAAAATAAAATAAAATAAAGAAAAATCAACTACCCGATCCCTTGATATCATGCTGTCGTCGGTACTTTGCTACTTATACAGTCCAGGATGGTTGCCTGTAATGGCCATTCAACCTCTGGACTAGTAGGCAATAAAGTCACGAGGCTAAGTTATTCATGAACCATATTGAATCGTTGCCTTCGTACGATGTGGGGCAAATATAACATAGTGTGTATATATATATGTATACTCGTATATATATATATATATATATGAAAAAGATACTTGATGTACTATACGATATACTAGTGGTGCTAGACAGTACCCAGCATCCCGAGTACTCCCTTACGGGGAGGTTAAAGAGAGAAGTTGTAATCGGTCACCCTGGCATCCCATGGCACTGATTTCTTATAACCTGCCATGGTTAAATAGTCATCCTTCGATCGTGAGAGCAGTTGATGCTCACTATACACTATACTTGTCATACCTTCGACTCATAGCTCCCACAGGATGACCATACATATATGCACACTAATTCTGAATGACAGTCATCCTGTGGTTAAGGGGGAGATGGTTGGTGCTCGCTTTGTATTGTACCTGCCTACCCCCATAGGGACAACCCTGAATATATATTGTGCGCTAATCCATAACAGCCACCTATGGCCAAGGAGGAGGGCAGCTAATATGTTCATTGTGCAATATACTTGCCAACCGTCAAGTCCATGACATCCACAAAATAGCCATAATAAACAACCATATATAGGATAGTCATATAAACTTGTACGCTATTATACATTACAGAACACCAATAGTGTATGGTGCATCTAAAAGCTATAAAATTTCATAAAATTATAAAATTTGAATTTTCATAAACTAGGATTGAATTTGTGCATTTTTGGCAAATCTATAAAATTTCATATTCTCTTTTAAACTATCATGACAAATCCATCAATTTAAATATTTCAATTTTTTTACCACCATAAAACCAAATCCACGAATAAATAAATAATTAAATCCATAAATATATTTTTTATCATAGTAATTTAATATAATTATTTTTTCAAATGTTCAAAATCAATTTACACCAAAAATTTCATTAAAATCACATAAAATTTCAATATAATTAAATACATATTTAATTCAACATAAAATTGGCATTATAAATTCGAATAACAATTTTATTTAAATATTAAACACATACATTTTTTCATAAATTTCAATCTCACAATATTCGAATACACAAATATATTTTATACATTAAAAGATAAATATTCTTTCTAAATCATTAAAATTTATTTATACAAAAATTATATTAACTTATATACAACTCAAATACAATTTAATTTCACCTAAACACATTTTATCATACAAAATAAATATAACAATAAATTCAATAATAAATATATACAATTAATTTCTCCAACCCATATAATAAATATTATTAACAATATATTTAAATCGCATAAACAACATAATAAAAATTAAATAACAATTTCTTTAATTTTTAAAACATACATGATATATTTCAATATATATATATACAAAGGCTTCAACAAATATATATATTTATACAAATATATATATACATGTATACAGTCCGTCTATGGTGCGAACAGTCCTCATGCGGACCACAGTATTGGTGACGGTTTTTCATAGTATTGATGATGATTTTCTAAAATACCATCGTTAATACTATGAAAAACCATCACTAATACTGCGGTCCTCATGCGGACCATCCTCACCATAGAATTTCCATACATGTATATATTCATACATCACAATACACACACACACACACATATATATATATATATACAAAATATGAGTATTTCAAACATACACAGTATATGTATACATAAACATATATGTCAACCTAACACATAACAATAGTGTACACCCACACTTATGCACACACATATACATATATATACAAAACGTATATATTTATAAACATTCACACATATATATGAGTGTGTGTGTG
Source organism: Ziziphus jujuba (assembly GCF_031755915.1). Lineage (NCBI taxonomy): Eukaryota > Viridiplantae > Streptophyta > Magnoliopsida > Rosales > Rhamnaceae > Ziziphus > Ziziphus jujuba. The sequence goes on from NC_083390.1 coordinate 14,829,595, forward strand.
TGTGTGTGTGTGTACATAAACATGTATATATACGATCTAACTTAATTTTTCAATTTTTCACATTTAATAAAATAATTTATTCAAAAATGACATCTTTTTAAATACACTACCATAACTCACATAAGTTCACATATAATTAAATTTCACATAAATACATTTTATTACACAAACTAAATATAACAGTAAAATTTAATAATAAGTTCAACAATAATTAATCATCAATAATTTCTTCAAACCCATATAATAAATTTTATATAGCAAGCATATCTACATCACATAAAATGGCACAATGAAATTTAATAACAATTTGCTTAATTAATTAATTAATTTTTAAACATACATAACATTTTCAGAACCTTAAATAACACAAAGTATATGCAAACAATAATCCAAAAATAATTGAAAAAGGACCACTCACTCTAATCATCTTGTCCCTTCTTGATCTATTACAGGTTTTGCCATGAGTCTGATCGATGTCTAGCGTACACAAAAAATAATATTACCCAAATTACTATATATATCTTCCAGCAATACTAGAATATTCTAAATATTCTAAAATTCACTCTCGTTAATGCGAAATTCCAAGGCTTGGTTCTAGAAGGGTCTGACCATATAGAAATCTCGAGTTAATCTATCATCCGGAATTCAGACTCTTCCGATTTACAAATAATTTCCTTCATAAATTTAATTATTCCATTAGTCTCTAATACCCATTGTAAGTCTATATTTGATAATTTCTTAAAGACTACTCCAATATAGTCCAGTTTCTATAGTAGTTCCTAGTTTAGCTAAAAAATGATGAAATATTAAATATTTAACCATAATTAGCAATTCATATACCAAATGACAGCTTGCAAGACAAGGATTGAGGATACTTAGCTTAAAGACCCCAATCTCATCGCCAGTGGCCCAAAAAATGATTGTAAAACATCAGCCAAATTTCAATTTAGTGTATCTCTCATATGGCCTAGAATTTAGGCAAATGGAGGCTGTATTTTAGATCAGGATGTTCAAAATAGGGGGGTAAAGTATAAAAATTGGTTGGGTCCACTGGAGGACCATGGAAACGCCGAAAAAACCAAACCCACCATCACCGGCTTCTTTGGGGCGATTTTCCAACATCCAATGGTGGTTGGCCAGGAAATTTGGGGGCTAATGTTACCGTGAGATGGCTTCCCTCATGGCCGATGCGTGTGGCCAATGGTCATCTAAAAAATGGCAAATCCGAGGAAGCTGAGAGAGGGGAAAGGAAGAGAGAGAGAGAGAGACTGAGAGGTGCCCATGAGAAAGAGGGGGTTATTTCTCCTCGGGAAGCAAAAAGAAAAAGGAAAGGAAAGAAAAGAAATAAAAATAATAATTTTTTATTCAAGGTGACATGTGGCACTCTTCCATTGTGACACGTGACCCTCTTTCATCATGACATGTGACACATTCCAAGCGGTGACATGTGGTACAAATTAAAGACTCCCTCAATTATTAGCTAGTAAAAATCAATCTTGGAAAAGATAATAACAACTTTACAAATGTATAACTTTTGAATCGTAGGTCCAAATTAAGCATGTTGTTAGTCCATGCACTCGTATCAACAAGCCCTTTCATATAACATATTGGTCAATGCCAAAATCTATGTAAATAAAAAGTTAACTTCGGACTCGTTGATTAGTCTGGATTGCATTTTTTTTTAATCATAACTTTCTATTCTTAGCTCCAATTTTGGCATGCTACCAGTCTCCAAACTCATGTAGATGAGTACTTTGCCCTGGTGCCTTAGTCAACATGAAATTCCTCCTTAGTAAAATGTCAACCATGGGACCACTTGGTCAAACTTGCTTAAAAATTCAAATTTCGAGTATTTTTTTAGGTCGCAATGTTACAGATATGATTAGTTGAAGATGGTAAGTTAGAGAGAGAAAGTGTGGAGGTAGAGAGAGAAAAAGAAGGTAAAGAAAACATGAAAATGGTTGAATTTTGGATTAAAATCCTTTATATTCGAAGGATTCACATAGAAATTTTGAGATTGATCATAAAATCCCAAAATATGTTGAGTTAGGTGGAGTTAGATTAAGTTTCATAGAAAGGTCTTGAGTTATTCTCGAGATGTCCTAACTTCCATATTTACGAAAATGCGACTACAATGTTTTGGACAAAATTTTCAAATCATAGCTTTTTCAATGTGTCATACATCCCCAAACTCATATCAATGAGCTCGACACAATAGTACCATTGTCAAAAGCAATTTCTAGGAAGGGCCAAAAATCAACTTTTTATCCCTCCTATGAGTCCCACTCAGTCAAAATTGATCAAACAACTCAAAAAGTGGAAATTTTTATCCCTTTAAGTATTTTCTGCTATTGGAAATTTTATCAATTCTCAAAAAGTGGGAGCTGTGTTAGATTGCGAATGGAGGACCATGTAGAGTTAGCATCCTTACATGTTCCAATAACAAGGTATAGAATTTTAAAGATGAAATTTTTCGTAAGGGTGGTAGGTTGTAACAAACAATTTCAAGAAAAGATCCTAAATTTGAAATTTTTGATCAACTTGAACAAGTTTAATCAAAGTTTGATTTTTATGTGGATCAGTTTTATTTTTTAAAGATAAAATTTGACTTTGACTCTTATACCTCTTTGTAGATCTCGTAGATATGAGTTTATGGAACGCGGAGTGCCAAAATGGGAGTTACAATTTGAAAACTATGATCAACAACAAGTTATTGGCATTTTTTAAATTATAAGGCATGAAAATTAGGTTAAATTTAGGTTATCTACTTCCTTTCCCCACCCAAAAAACAACAATGACCATTGCTCCCTCATTTTTAAGTTTCTCTCTCTAGAATCCCAAATGCTGTCTAACTTCTATCTACCATATCTCCCTCATCTAGTGTCCAACCAATGATCCATTAAATGGTTGCAAAGCTTGCATGGCAAGGAATGCCTTTGGCATTGACATCTTACTAGAATTTTGCAAGAACTAATCAAAATCTCATTGGAAAATTTTTAGATTCATTTTCTAATTGTAAGAATTTAGGTACTTTTAGTAAAGGGAAAAAGGAACTTTCCACATGTTTTTCAACTTTACCAGTTCATTTTCAACATCCTTCAACGATGTATATGTTTCTATCTTGCCCAACAAAGAAATAAAATTTCATCACCATTTTGTCTTTGATTTTTTGGCAACCTACGATCACCCGTAATTCTGTTTGAAGTTAGTTTCTTACTTTACATCTCTCTAGCTTCATTTTATTATATAGATTGCATATTTTAGTTAAATTTTGAGAAAATTGAACTTTAAGGGCTTCAGGTAAAATGGGTTTGACCAAATTCCATTCACCACGGTGGTTTTTTGTGACTTAGCTTCACCATTTTATGTTCTAAGTGGTTCCTAGACATTTTGAAAGATTTAACTAATTGGAATTATGGAAATAATGAAAATATGCAATTTTGATGTTTATGGATTTTGGGTATTTTTATTGAATAAGACTGTTTGATACTTGATATTAGGATTTTCATGCTTATGAGAGTGAATTAGGAAGTTTAGAAAGCACTTGTTGAGTCGTATATCTTTTGGGAAATTAATTTAGTATCTTGGCACTATTTTAAGAATCTACAATGATATTAAAGGTGATCCTAAACCCAGTAAAGGCTAAGCTAAATTATCCTAGTGAATATTCATTTTCCAATTGAGTTGGGATATATGTACATATATAAATGTTTATAGATTATATGTTTATGCTATATATAATATATATATATATATATTTCCAATATATGAATTTCAATGATTTTATATTGTGTGATTGAATTTCTGTTTTCGAAAATGATTTGACATGATATGCATAATTTACACTATTATATTTTTTCAAAAAGTTATGATGCCTAGTTTTCTTCCTTTGATATATTTTCTGATGATGATGATGATTTAAAATATTTGGTTGGCAGTTAGCTCCATATGACATTAACTACAAATGTAGTCCATTGATATTCATCATTTTTAAAATTTGGCATATTAATTAGCTGGATCAAATGCCAAAGAGCTTTTCTTTTATTTGGATATTTGTACCACCAATGACCCTTGTGGAAAAAGAGATCATTAGTTGAAGCAATGTCCAAATAAAAGGAAAGCTCCTCAACATGATGAATTCTATCCTGATACTGACAAGCTAGAAGTATGATGGATGTGAGCTAAAACATTATTGATTATTCCGAATAACTGTTGAATTTGTTTCCCTCCTTTTAATTCATCTCAGAATTCTCTAGCCTTTTCTGATGAATTTCATGTTGTTGCCTTTCAAAGACATTATTAAGTATCTCATTTTAGGCCTTACTGTTAGAAAAGATGTTTTAGGGTCTTACAACACAACGGCTATTGCCCTTCTTTCCACTCTAATTCTTAATCCCATTTCAAACTTTGAAATAACTGCGAAAACCAAACTAGATGACTATTAGTACTGTTATATTATGTTTGGGAATATAACTTTATATGGCTTTATATTATTAATTATTTTTGAAATATTTATGATGAATATTTGATATGATTATGCTTTGAGTATGTAGATAATTATGGATATATTAGGATTATGATTTTGGAAATTGTATTATACTTTAGAATATCATATATAAATTGTGGATTTAATATGTGTACCACTACCATATCATGGATTTGGATTTGACGGCTATGATATTGCATTGTTATATATATATATTATCATCCTTTACTTTGATCACGTGTTTCATTAAGGTTAAATCTAAGGTCCTTGCTCTATGGTGCTTTAGGATGCTAAGAACTATCAAACAATTTCCCCCTCTGGTATGTGGTATGGTACATGAGGGATTTTTTATATTTTGGATTATGGATACAATGTTTACTTATGATATTTTGGACTATCGATAAAATGCTTATTTTTACTTATGATACTTATATGAACTCCAAGTTCTATTTTAGTAAAAGGTTATGGTATTTGCTAATATTATTCTATTTCCTTATATGAAATGTGATTTACTTGGAGTATGGGAAATTATTTATGTTTTATGAAATTCTTTTTCCAAAATCAAAGACTTATTGAAATAGTAATCATAAGGTCTTAAGGGAAATGATTTGAGTTATTTACTCATTGAATTTGTCGTATAGTGTTATGTCTTAAAACTACCACTTAGAACTCAGCTGACAGGTTACATATATCACATCAAGACATCTTTATTGTTCGTACATTATTTCTCTATTGATGTATTGTTCTTTTCCTTTGACTCTGATGATATTATGCATTCTTTCTTTCGCTGATTCTGATGTATAAATTATATTAAGCATTTTTAGTATTTTGCATTTCTTTATTTGTACTCTTTAGACTTCTCTAATGGATTGGGCCATACATATAGAACCCTTTTGTTGTTTGTGGTGATTTTGAAATTATTTAGTTGCATTGTTGTTGAGAAATATTTTAAAAGTATTTTCTTACATATGAAATGTTTTTGGTATAATATCCAATTTTATAGGGAAGATTTTGTTGGGTTTCGGTAAAGTTTTCGATGAGGCTTTCCCTAAGAAAGACCACATGGGTGTCAAAGGACCTTTTGACTTATCCTATTAACTTGTATTAAAGCATTAGATTTCTTTATTCTATAAACTTGCACTTATATGTGCGTCCTTTTCTTTCTAATATTTATTTTATTGTCTTAACATTATTCTCGTTCTTCATGTTGGTTTGGCTGCAATGTAAAACTTAAGTTGCATCATCAATTCCTATTGATATTGTTTTATCCTTCTAGACTCTTGTCTTCTATCTTGATATATGTTAGGATAAGTTGTCATGTTTAAGTTGCAATATCCTTTTGTTTTTCACTGATTGATTTTTTTTTTTCTTTCCAAACATGCGTATTTATTATAATTGTATTGATTGGTTTGGATATGACTTTTAAGTCTACTTTTCTTCATATTAATTTAAAGATGCCCTCTAGAAGTAGATGTGGTGGGCTTAGACTTTAGCATGAGTTAGATAGGAGTGTCAATTTGATTGTACAAAATATGGATACTGTAAATTGTTTAGCTAAGATTTTGTATAAAACTATTAAAAGTGAAGTTATTAAGGCTAAGAGGCATAGTGCTTCATACAATGCTTGACCTCGACTTTATAATGGTACTTCCAAGATTATTTAAAAAGGGGTTGTTACAGTTCTAAGTTATCTGGTAGTCACAGCTACATCAATGGTTCTCATCATGGACAACTTGATAGTCACCAGGATAGAAGATTTAAGTATAATTTTCATGTTTCGCGTGGCTCTTATGAAAAATTTCATTTTAGGATTTATCAGATTGGCAATGGATGCTACTATTGTGAAATTATGTTCAGACAATCAACTCCACTTAAGATGTTATTGTACGAAAGACGTGGAATTCTTCCTTCACAATTTATACATGCATTTTCTACATGATATTTACATTGTTCAAAGTGTATTCAATGTCAAGCTTTTCTCTTGGATACTTAATGATCTCTCATTTAGTTTGTGACTTTGCAAATGAGGGCCCAATGATATTATAAGTTGTCACCAAAATGAGAAACAAATTTTATTAGTAATTTTATTTCTAGTTGCATGATGTTGAAATATGATGAGTAATCAGTAAAGATTAACTACAAGAAAGACCACATGGTTCATCCTTAGACCATGGCATCAAGGATATATTGTGAATGAATCATACAAATGAAGAAGCTAAGTAGAAATCTGAGGAGCAAATGCAAGCTTAACATCCATAACTTTCCCATTTTTGTAGAATTGAAATTTCCAAAACAGTTTAAGGGCATGATTCATGTTTCTTATAGATCTTGTTGGAAACATCACTCTAGAGTTGTTAGAGGCAGAATGATTGTTTCTATTATGGACAGTTGGTTTAAAACAGATAAGATTGTTTTCATTTTATGCATAGCAATATTGGAGTTCCTAAAGCAAGCAATGAATTATTGATGCTAAAAGACATAGGATAAAAACATACCAGATTGTAAGAGGTCCTACTAGCATTGAACAACATTCTACAAATACAGTTGAAGACTAAGATCAAGGAGGATGATAAATAGGCAGAAGCAAAGTGTTCATCATAAGCTAGACGAAACCCAGATCATTCTGATGACGTGAATGAGATTTTCACACTTATTGAAGACTCCTTATAGCTTAGATAGATGATTAAGAGTGGTCTTTTATAAATAGCAATGATAGTTGCACACAAGTTTGATCATTGGTTTTACCATTCAGAGACCACTATCTCAAAAGCAACAGTAGCAGAAAACCTTAAAGACCCATAGCTAAATGTAGTTTTATGCTTAACTAAGCTACTATCTTTGGAACAGCCATGGCCACCCGCTAGACAAACACCATTTTTTTTTTTTTTTGTTAATAATTCGAAGGGAGAAATATAGGAAAAGACTACAAAATAATCCAGGAAAAATACCTTCTTGTACAATTAAAAGAGAATAAACGATCCGACATCTAGGGGCATTGTTAAAAATTTACAACTTCAAATCAAAACTATAGCTAAGAGTAGCCATACAATCTAGCACAAAATTCCATTCCGGATGCAAGTGTCTAATAAAGAAACTAGTATTACTACTAATCAAATTGTTATGACTACAAACCAAACCATGACATGGATAGGAAAGTTGTGTACCCTTGAGACTCTAAGTATAAACAATAAAGTGATGCGAACCCGCCCGAGCTCGCACAACCGACGACTCACTGGTGTACTGATCCGATACGGATGAAGACTGGACTGATCACTAGGGCTCAAGCTAAGAGGTTTAAGGACAACCTTGCTGCCTTTATCCAGAAAGTAATTCATTCTCAAAAGGACTTGTCCATACCTGAAGATAAAAGACCTGTTTTAAGTATTCAAGTGGTGGAGGCTGATACATCGGACACCCATACATCGAACATTTTATATCGGACACCCATGTCTCGGACATCTGACCTTGGACTTCGGATATCGGATGTAACTTAGCTCGGATAGACATCAGTTAGCTTGGACAGATATCAGTTAGCTCGGACAGACATAAGTTAGCTTGGACAGACATAACTTAGCTCGGACATTAGGCGGACATAAGTTAGCTCGGACATCAGACATAAGCCAGCTTAGTTGTCAAACTAGACAGCTCGTTTTCTGATTTGCGTTTGACTTTTCTTTTTGGGTTTTTATTTATTTATTTGCTGGACAAATAAGTTTAGGAAATTTTTTATTTTATTATTTTGTTTGTAAATTAATTAATTCCTAATTGAAAATAAGGGAATTAATTAATTAGATTAGGAAAAGGAAAGATTCGGTCAAGCTAGAACTCTTCATTATGTGGCCGATTTTTCCTAGGGTTTTTAGGGTTTATTTTGTTTCTTTCAAAGCCTATTTAAAGGCTTATTTTTCAATAAGAAGACAACTTTGATTTGATTGAGAAAATACTTGTGAGATTAATTATCTCTTTCTTCTTTGAGAACACCTAAAACACCATTAGAGAATTGGTTGTTTTAGCTTGACTTATCAATAGGTTTTCCATCCCCTATTGTGGCGTCTACATTATACCAAGGTTTCTAACCATAGGTTGGTTAGGGGTTGAGATCCATTCCATTAGAACTTGAACTTAATTAAGATCCGGGCTAATATAATACGGGTTAGGAGCAGGTCGTCCTAGGTTCGTATCATAGAGGAATCTGATTCCATAATAATGTTATAGAACTTCAAGTCTATAACCAACCTCAACCGCTATTAAACTCCTTAAAGTAAGGAGATAACTAGATTTACAAAGTTAACATCAAACCTTAAAATCCAAATTCCTTAGTTGTCATGATAAACTCAACAAACACCAGCAAGACTATCATTTGGTGAAAGCTTCCATCTATGTTAGGTTTAAGATAATTAGCATTAGAAAGCTCCCATTTAAGCCAACTAGGAATTTTAGGTTCATTCGCCATGGTTTTGCTGATAAATTTTTTCATATCCAAGCCATAGCTACAAATCACATCCATCAAATTAGAAAGCCAAGAAAAATTTTCCTCAAAAATTAACTGGCAACACCATTTCTAAATGACTCAGCAACCAACGGAAAAAATAGCATTCCATCAAACATTTTCAATATGAGATGAAAAAAAGTAATTTTCCTTTTCCATTTAAGATTTACAACCAACTAAACATCCGAAGTATAAAGGAAAAAATTGGATCAGTATCAAGCAATCTAACAAATAACCAAATGCCCCAAACAACAATACACCCCTTAAAGCATGAAAAATGTCCTAATTATGATTCATACAAATAGGACATGCTGCATGAGGACTAAGGATTTCTACTAGAATTGGTAAATAATCTAAGGCTTTTATTAATTCTGCTAGCATTGGAGATGAGAATCCGCCCGTGCCTGTACAACCGACAACCCACTGAGGTGCTGACCCGATACGGATGAAGAATAGGCCGATCACTATGGCTCAAGCTAAGAGGTTTAGGGACAATCTTGCTGCCTTTATCTAGGGAGTAATTCATTCTTAAGTAGGCTTGTCCATACCCGAAGATATAAGGCCTATTTTGAGCATACAAGTGGTGAAAGCTGATACGAACCCGAATAGCATTTTTGGTGCATTTAAGGATTTTAGGCAGCGGGAAATTGGGTCAAATCTTCTTGAATTCACTTGATTTCATTAAAAAGTCATGGTAACTGGTCAAGACTGAAGCTAAGCTGGTCATTTAAGGCTTGTGCGCATGAGAGAGAAATTGGTTGGTTTTTACTGTTTTTCTTGCTGGCTTTACTGTATTTTGTTGAGTTGGCTTTTTTTCTTTGATCCAAGCAAAGGCAACATGTGGGACTTCATGATCATCCTATTTGGCATCCTAGAAGGCATATGGAAGCTGATTTGGAGCTTAGATTGGTTAAAGTCAACTTAATAAAAAAGATAGTATTTTAGTTTCCTAATTTGATTTCTACTTTTTGTTTTAGGAAATTACCTTTACTTTTGATTTTTTATTTGTTTATTTGCTGGATAAATAACTTTAGGAAAGTTATAATTTTATTATTTTGGGTTGTAAATTAATTAATTCCTAATTCAAATAAAGGAATTAATTAATCAAATTAAGATTAGGAAATGTTGTAAATTTCGGCCAACACTTTAGTTTCCTAATGCTAGCCGGTTTTGACCTAGTTTCTAGGATTTTATTTTGTAACTTTGCTACCTATTTAAGGGCTTATTTTTTAGGAAGAACACACCATTAATAATATCTAGAAAATTATTCATGAGATTGAATTCTTTTTGTTCTCTTTGAACACCTAAAATACCATTAGTGAGTGAGTGTTTTAGTTTGACTTATCAATAGAATATCCATCACCTATTGTGGCATCTTCATTATACCAAGGTTTCTAATTATAGGTTGGTTAGGGGTTAAGGTGACCATTAGAACTTGAACATAATTGGATCTGGGCTAATATAATTTCAGGTTTAGGCGCAGGTTGTCCTAGGTTCGTATCAATTGGTGAACAATCTTTTCTAAACTGTATGTCAACAAAAAAATTTGCAGCCGAGGAATGGCTTCCAAGCTCCAAATATAATTCCAATCCTAAGCACAACATTAATATGATTTTTGAGCCAAAAAATATAAGCAGATTTAACTATAAAGACCCCATCAGAAGAAATGGACCTGATTTGGGAATCTTCATTATTCAAATTAGTAGAAACAAGGATATTGAAAATGTCATACCTTAGTTTCTTAGAAACAAAACTAGCCTACTTCTTCATTTGCCACATGCCATTAGATATCATGTCAGCAACTTTAAATTCTAGTCCATATTAAAATCATTAGTGAATCGATCTAAAATGCTACTATAATGCAGCCACTTATCTTATAAGAAACTGACATTTTACCATTTCCTAGTCTTTAAGTAACACCATGACTTAAAAGGGAAAGCCCTGATTAAATACCTTTCCAAAAATAAGAGCTAAGACTTTTAGAATGATTAAAGGCCCTTGTAACAATACTTAAATTTTATTTATTTTTTAGCACACAAGCCCACAAACTCTCATAATCCTATAAAAGCCTCCAAGCTAGCTTCATTAATAAAGCTTGATTCATAAAACAACTTTCTTGACTACAAGCCATCCCATATTTTGAGGTCTGTAAATAGTATCCCAACTGACCACATGCATCTTTTCATTATTGTTACAACCTTGCCAAAAAAGTCATGATTGACCTTATCAATTTCCTTACATACATTTTTAGAAAAAGTCAGCATTTGCATGGTGTAAATAGAAATTAAATTAAGCATCGGTTTTCACAAGGTAGCTCTACGAACTAAAGAGAAAGAATTATCTTTCCAAGCAGTGAGGTTATTTATCATCTTATCAAGAGTAGCTTTAAAGTTCTATTTCCTTTAGTATCCATAAAAAAAAATTAACACCCAAATATTTCCCAAGATCATCAGAAATATGAACTAAGTCAAACTACAAACACAACTTTTGGGATTTCTGATAGTATATTTAGAAGATGAATATCACTTTTTTTCAATCCCAAAAGGTTAATAATCAAACTATACCAAGAAAATCAAATAGTTAGGGCCAATTAAAACCGGGTCCACTACATTGAAACCCTAGAATAGAAGAAAAATAGAATTTTTTTAGTAGTAGCTCCGCTAGTAAAGTAAGATAATTTGTTGGATTAAGTGTTTTGGTTAAAGAGGAATAATAATTTTTCCAGCAGAGGAAGAATTAGAGAAGGATGAGTGAGAAAGGGAAAAGAGGGTTTGTATATCTCTATTTAGTAAATAGTAGGTTATATTCAATTGATTTTGATATTTATATCTTAGTCTAAATTTGTATTCTTATGGGATTTGTACTCGATTAATTTGTAAGTAAAACTAAACATATATCTTTGCTTCTTCACTGTCGTCTCCTTATTTCTTCATTGTAGTGTGGGATTTTGATGGTGGAGTAACATAAACTTTTGAAAACCTTGACTTGGGAATCCTTACCGTATCCTATCCTTTCTTTCCCATGTGATACGAACCTAGGTCAACCACGCCTAAACCTGTATTAGATTAGCTCGGATCTCAATTAAGTTCAAGTTTTTATGGGAAAACCTTAACCCCTAACCCACCTGTGACTAGAAACCTTGGTATGATGAAAACGCCACAATAGTTTATGGAAGCCTTATTGTTAAGTCAAAACTAAAACACTCACTTTCTAATGGTGTTTTATTTGTTCAACGAGAACAAAGAGAATTTTATTTCACAACTAATTTTCTGAATAATATTGAAGATTGAGTTCTCATTGAAAATAAGCCCTTAAATAGTCTGAGAGTATAAAACAAAAACCCTAAAATAAACATGCAAAATTCGGCCATAAGGTAAGAAGTATGATGTAGCCGAAATTGATACTTTCCTAAACTAATTAATAAATTTCCTTATTTTGAATTATGAATTAATTAATTTAAAATTGAAATAATGAAATAATAACTTTCCTAAGTTTATTTTTCCAGCAAATGAATAAATAGAAACAAAATAAAAGACTAATTTCCTAAAACAAAAAGTCAAAATCAAATTAGGAAACTATTTGACTATCTTTCTAACTAAAATGTCTTTAACCAATATTTGACCAATTTAAGCTCCAAATCAGCTTCCATATGCCTTTTAGGATTCCAAATAGGATGATCATTGAGTCCCACACGTTGCCCTTGATTGGAACAAAGAGAAAAAGCTAACTCAGTAAAATACAGTAAAGCTGGCAACAAAATCTAGCAAAACCGGCCACTTTTCCCCTTATGCGCACAAGCCCTTTTTGATTGCTTTTGATTCTCCCTTGGGTTAATTCCATGACCTCTTATTGATATTCATAGAGTCCATAAATCTGGAACCATTTCTTGCTGCCCGAAGTCCATATTGTACGAAAATAGCTACTGGGGTCTGTAATGGCTTCCACCACTTAGATGCTAAAAATAGGCTTTGTATGTTCGGGTATGGACAAGCCTTTTTAAGAATTGATAACTTTTTGTACAAAGGCAGTCAGGTTGTCCTTAAATCTCTTAGCTTAAGCCTTAGTGATCAGCTCAGACTTCATCCATATTGGATCAGCACCCCAGTAGGTAGTTGATTATATGGGTATGGGTGGATTCTCATTATTCCCTTCCTCTTGAAAAGGATTTGCCCTCAAATCAAAATCCTCACCAACAAAAAATGGAGTTAATTAAGCAACATTAAATGTAGCACTAACATTATACTCACCCGATAGGTCAAGTTTGTAAGCATTTTTATTCATATGCTTCAAAGCTTGAAAGGGTAGATCGCCACACTGCATAATCTTTGACTTTCTTTGCTCGGGAAACCTCTCATTTAAATGTAATCAAATGAAATCTCATGGGTCAAACACTATCACAACAAATCCTAGAAATACCAATTTATCTTTATGGAAATCACACCTTTTAAAGTTAGCAAATAATCTCTCCCAAATTTTTAAATTTCCACTAATAAAGTTCTCAACAATGCAGATAAAGTTCTATAGAACAAAAGCATTTTTAAATAAGTATCTTTATAAATCATGACCAGCATAGGTTTCTTATTCAAAATTGGTTTATTAACATCACCAAAGCTAAGATAAAAAATTTTCTTTTTCTTTTCTTTTCTTTTTTTTCTTTTTCTTTCTCACTCACAGATTCACCTTTTCCACTCCCACTCTCAGGTTTTGATCTCTCTTTCTCTCTCTCGACTTTCTCTCTGTCTTTCCCTTCAATTTTGAATTTAGGACACTTACCTGGTTGGTCATGTTTGGCTTTGCCCCCTTGGATTGGAGTTGAAGCCGTGGGTGCCACACTAGATCTTGCATTGAGTTTTTCGGTCTCCCTCCTTTGTTTTGTTGTATTTGAAGTTCATTACTAAATACCTCCTTAGGAGTCAATGGTTCTAGCTTGACCTTTTTATCTTTAAATCTAAAAAAAATAGCACTCTTTCAACCATAATGTATAGTATCTTTATCAAATTTCCATGGTCTACCTAATAAAATATGTCCGGCATGCATAGGCACAACATCATACAAAATAACATCCACATATTTATCAATGCTGAATTTTACTTTGGCTTGTTTGTTTACTTTCATCTCACCACTATCATTAAGCCATTATAATCTATATGGTTCGTGATGTTTAATGGTTGGTAACCCTAATTTATCAATTACCAAATTACTAATTACATTGGCACAACGCCCACTATCGACCATCATACTACAAATGTTATCTTGAATTTCACATCGGATGTGGAAGATGTTCTCTCTTAGAATTTGGTCCTCAACTTTGTACATAGTTAGAACCCTCCTTGCCATCAAACTCAATTCAGCCCTAGATGCTTTGAGTGTTTCGGATTCATCATGCCCTTCAACTCCAACTTCTTCATGATCAAATTTGGCTTCTTCTTCACTTTCTTGACTTTTGGATTCTAACTCACCATTACCTTTCAACACCATGATTCTCCTATTCGGACAGCTAGCTATGTGTCCTTGTCCCTGGCATTTAAAACGCACAATATCACGAGTTCTAGAAGGTTTAGGATCAGATTTACCTTCATTCCATGGTGTTTGGACAGATTCAATTTTAGCCTCCCTTTTTGGCCAATTGGTGCTTTCATCACCTAGCTTCAGTTTTGGCTTGTAATCATATATGGGATTGCTTCTCCAAACACTTGGATTTGACCCCCACTGTTTGATACTCCTCCAAATCGTATACTTGTGCCCTTCCTCTTGAATTGATTCTTAAGTTTGATAGCCACATGCAACATCTCTTCCAATTCAACATATTGTTGCAATTCCAATCGATTAGCTATCTCACGGTTCAACCTACCAAGAAACCATGCCATGGTTGCTTCTCATTCTTTATTCATGCTCAATCTCATCATGAGCATCTCCATATCCTTGTAATAATCCTCCATGGACCTACTACCTTTTGATAATGATTAGAGTCTTTGAAATAGCAACCTATAGTAATGAGTTTGTACAAATTGCTTCCTCATGGCCCCTTTCATTTTTCACCAAGTAGCAATCAATTCATCACCTACTCTTCTTCGGATATTTTACTCATTTATCCATCATTGGAGTGCATAATGTCCAAATTCCATTGCTACCACTTTTACCGTCTTAGTCTCCGAATAGTTATGACAATCGAATATGATCTCCATTCGCTCCTGCCAGTCTAGGTAAGCCTCTGGATCACTTTTTCCCATGAAAGGTAGTGTATGTTGACCTTAATATTTCCAAGATCATCATCCTCATTTCTTGATGGTCTCCCACGAATTGGTCTTCCTTGGTAAACAAAAATATCTGCTACTCCTTCAAAATCATCTCCAAATTTACCTTTCCCTAATTCTTCTCTAAGTCGACCACGGCCTCCTCGTCCTCAACCTCGGCCACCATGTGCATCTAACCTTAGATTCGGCCCACATTGTGGTGTTTCTAACCTTTCCATCCTTTGATTTAGGTGATCAAAACGAGCATTCATCCGTTGTAATTGCTCCATGACCGCCATCATGTCTGTGTGCTCATCTCCGCTTCCCGTTGCTCTTGAATCACCTTTGAATCTTACTGATTCTTCTTCATTAATTCTTAATGAGCCATCCACTCTCCTCATTCTTGAATCTGCCATGTTAGTAAAAATATTGAAAAAATAAAATAAATCCTAAACAAATTCACTCCCTCATTGTTTCACTCAAACAAGGTCTCGGCATTCGTGTTTGCATACTAGTTTCGGCTTTTAACCCTCTTTTAAGCTCACACTCTCTTATGGTTTTCCACTCAAAGAATTAACTCAAAGTTCTAATTAAAATACACTTAAACAGCAATTGATCACAAGTGTACGTTAATTTAAACTTATCAACAAAACAGCAACTCAATCAAACAAATATCGAGTGGAATAAAAATACCTATTCTCGGCTTTTCTAAGCAAAACAAAGTAAATCAATAAACAAATTTTGGGAATGAATTAAAAGCTGACCAGAATATTAATAAACCAATAATTCAAGGATAAAATTAAGAAAAGAGATTCAAACAATGTTGTTCTTGTAATTTAAGTTTTTATGTCAAATCCTTTACCAATTTTAATCAAAATAATCTTAGCACTCAAAATTCAAATATCCAGCAGAAAGATTGAATTTCCAGCAACTCCAAATATTGAATAAATAAGCAACAATTCAGCATATCCAACAAATTTCCAGCAAACAAATTCAAATTCAAAATTCAACAAAAATCGGACTTCTAAATTTTTTTATTTTTTATTTTTAATCTTCGGCTCTTCTTCTCCTTTTTTTTTTTTTTTTACTCACAGAATGTTCACTCAACTGAGGTAGCACATGAATTAACAACAAAATTGCAATTCCAACAAACCCGTGACCACACAAAAACAAAAACAAATTGTACAATTTTTTTAAATTTTATGCAATATGCCTTCAAAACTCTCTTTTTTTTAAATTTTTGAATGTATGAATGAAACTAATTAGGATTAAAACAGAAAATGAAATAACTAAAAAATAAACCAAATTAACAAGAACAATGATGAAAAACAATCAACAAACTAGGAAGCAAAAATATGGTAAGACAAGGAAACCTAATTTGACTAGGAAATTTTTTTTTTTTTAATGTAGAACGTGCATGAACTAAGAATGATCTTAACCTAATGCTAAAATTACATATTAACACCAAAAAAAATAGATTAAATAAGATAGATAAAACCTGAACAAAATTTGGCTCTGATACCAAATGATACGAACCTAGGTTTACTCGCGCCTAAACCCATATTATACTAACCCGAATCTCAATTAAGTTCAAGTTCTTATGGGAAAACCTTAACCCCTAACTAACCTTTGATTATAAACCTTGGTATAATGAAGACACCACAATAGGTTGTGGAAGCCCTATTGATAAATCAAAACTAAAACACTCACTCTCTAATAGTGTTTTAGGTGTTCAAAGAGAACAAAAAAAAATCTATCTCACAATTAATTTTCTGAATATTAATGAAGATAGATTTCTCATTGAAAATAAGCACTTAAATAGGCTAAGAGTACAAAACAAAAATCCTAAAACAAACATGAAAAATTCGACCATAAGGTAAGAAGTATGGTGTGGCCGAAATTGATACTTTCCTAAACTAATTAATTAATTTCCTTATTTTGAATTATGAATTAATTAATTTACAATTGAAATAATGAAATAATAACTCTCCTAGGTTTATTTTTCTAGAAAAAAAATAAATAGAAACCAAATAGAAGACTAATTTCCTAAAATAAAAAGTCAAAATCAAATTAGGACACTATTTGACTATCTTTCTAACTAAGCTCTCTTTGACCAATCTTTGACCAGTTTAAGCTCCAAATCAGCCTCCATATGCCTTATAGGATGCCAAATAGGATGATCATTGAGTTCCACACGTTTCCCTTAATTGGAACAAAGAGAAAATGCCAACTCAGCAAAATATAGTAAAGCCAGCAACAAATTCCCCTTATGCAAACAACCCTTTTTTGATTGCTTTTGATTCTGCCTTGGATTGATTCCATGACCTCTTATTGATATTCATAGAATCCATAAAGTGTTTAAACCATTTCTTACTGCCCGAAGTCCATATTTGCACGAAAACAATTACCCGGATCTATAACGGCTTCCACCACTTGGATGCTTAAAACAGGCTTTGTATGTGTGGGTATGGACAAACCCTTTTAAGAATTGATAACTTCTTATACAAAGGCAGCCAGGTTTTACTTAAATCTCTTAGCTTGAGCCCTAATGATCTGTCCAGACTTCATCTGTATTAGATTAACACCCTAGCGGGTAGTTGGTTGTACGGGTATGGGCAGATTCTCATCACCATGGATGGAGACATAGGCGTAGATGGGATATATAAACTAGCATTGGGGTAGGAAGTGGGCTAGGTCACCTCACCCTCACCCGCCCCATTGCCTTCCCTATACTTTGACTATGGTTGTCAAAAAACCAATGTTTTAGGAGTAGTTACGCCTCTGGTTAGGTGCAAGAAGTTTATACCTTTAATTTTAGGGATAATTAAGAAAATGTACGTATTAGTTTAAAACTATTGCATGATCACCATTCCAGTATTTTTTTTTTAAGGCTCCAAATTAATGAAAAGACATAAACACCGTTATTAATTAAAAAAAAGCCAATTATTTGTTATTTGTTTTTATTGTTTGTCTACAGACTTCTTTATCTTTTGTCCAATAAAAAAAAAAAAAAAACTTTCCCTATATCTTTGGTTTGGGTATAGTCACTCAATGATGTAGTGTTCACCCAGTTCTTATGCAACTAGAAATTTGTATCACAGTGTGCCCTTGTTGCCACAACCAAATAAATTGTTCTTTGCCATTACCGAAAAACAAGAAACTATTTATATGAAATGGTTTTTGCATGTTAAGTAGTTGGGTTTTTAACATTTTGCTATAGTTTTATTAATTTCCAATTATATGATGAATTTAATTTATTTATTTATATCATGACCCATTCAGGATCTCTTCTCGAAACCCTAGATTAGTCCTGATCCCAGGGAAAACCCTACCGGACCGTTCTATAGAAAATCTGACAGCATCTCCCCTAAGGATAGAGTATTATCTCAAAAATTATCTGCACGAAAATACACTTCTATATAGTGTTACCCTATCCCTCCCACCTTACTACAAATAATTCCATAAGCTTTCAGAACTTCGATAATAAAAGTAAAGATATGATATCTATGTAGATAGGAGAAATAACTAAATAACGACACAAATAGCATTTTTATTTTACGTCTGCCCTTACCACCCACTTAGTGCCATACATTTCAAATATATTTTAATATCGTTTTACAAATATACCAATTTGTAATATAGGAAGAAGGGTACCAAAACAACTACCATATTAACAATAATAATAGTAATCATTTTAATGATAATAATAATAATATAACTTGTCTATGGGCTACCATATAACCATACATGCCTGAATGCTATCATACTTACCCAAAGGTTATCACTTGCCCAGAGGCTATCACATAATCACACATACCCAAGGGCTATTTCACATGCCCAAAGGCTACCATTTGCCCAAGGGCTATTACACTTGCCCAAAGATACCGTATGGTAATAATGATAATAATAATTAAAATAACAGTAAAAATAATAATGATAAATAATAATAACAAATACAAAAATAATAATAATAATGATAATGATAATGACAATGATAATAATAATGAGAATAATAATAATAAAATAATAAATAATAATAATGATAATAACAATAATAATAACAATTACAATAATCTCAATAATTATAATAATAACTACGATAATAATTGACAACAATTTTAATGATAAATACCACTGATAACAAAGATAGTGGCAACAATAGTTATAATAATGATAATAATAAAAATAATTATAATATTAACAATAATAATCAATGAAAGTAACAATAAAAAAATAATCATAGTAAATAATAATAATAAATACAATAACAATGATAATAAAAACAATAACCATATTAATGATAATGATGATAATAGTAGTAATAATGATAATAATAACAATAATAACCATTAATAATGATAATAATAAAAATAATTAATAAATATATAAGTAAATAATAATAACAATAATATTAATAATAGTAATAAAAATAAGGCATATAAAAATAATATTAGGAAATCAAATAATGAATAGATAAGGTAACATAAGATAAAACAATACTTCAAAATTCATAAATATATTACGAAATACGCACACTCGTATCAGAGGTACATACAATACCATTTAACATACTATGTGATCCATAATTCCAATACAAATCGGGGGTGGTTGCCGGCACTCTGCTACCAATACAAATCAAGAGTAGTTGTACATATTGGCCGTCCAATCTTTTGGATTTGCAGGCAATATAGTTACAAGGCTAGCTCTTCATGGACCCCATTGGATCATCGTCCCAGTGCGATATGGTGTATACAAACATAATATGATATACCATATATATATATATATATATATATAAAGATACTTGATGCACCATACTATATACCAGTAGTACTAGACAGTGCCCAGCATCCTGAGTACAACCTGATGGGGAGGTTAAAGAGAGAAACCTACGATCAGTCATCTTAGTGTCCCAACGGTGCCGATTGCTCATAATATGCCATTGCTAAACATCTGATCGTGAGGGCGGCTGATATTTACTATGCATTATATTTGCCATATCTCATACCCATAGTTCTCACAAGATGGCCATATATGTATGTACACAAATCTATAATGACAGTCATCCTATGGCCAAAAGAAAGACAGCTGGGCTAACTCTGCATTATACCTATCTACGCTCACAGGAATGATCCTGAATATAACTTGCGTACTAATCCATGATAGCCACCTGGGCCAAAGAGGGGGGCGGCTAATGCTCCTTGTGTAATATATTTGTTAGCCCATAGGTTCATGACACCCACATGATAGCCCTAATAAACAACTATTTACAGGACGGTCCTACAAACTTGCACACTATTATACAATACATAACACAAATATTGTATTGTGCATCTAAAAACTACAAAATTTTATAATATTATAAAATATCAAATTTTGATAAAATATAATCAAATTTGTGCACTTTTACCAAATCCATAAAATCTCTTATTCTCTTTTAATCCATCACAACAAATCCATTAATTTAATTATATCAAATTCTATCACCATAAACCAAATCCATGAATGAACAAATAATTAAATGCATAAATATATTTTTGTATCATAATAATTTAATATAATTATTTTCTCAAACCTTCAAATCAATTTATACCAATATATCATTAAGACCACATACAATTTCACATATAATTAAATATATAAGGATACATTTTATTATATGTCATAACCTCAACAGTAAATTTAACAATAATTTAACAGCAATTTAAAACTATAGTCCCTAAATTTCAAAAATATTATTTCAATGTCATACTTATTTAATTCAACACAAATTTGACATCACAATTTTAAATAACAATTTCTTTAAGCATTAATCAGATAAATTTTTCAAATTTCCACATTTAATATAATATTTTATTTAAAAATGGCATCTTTTTAAATACTCTACCAAAATTTCCAAACAAGGTACCAATAGAAAACTAAAAGGATAAGGAACACATCACTAAACTTCATTGGCCACAATTTCACTGGTAGTGGCTTAAAAATGGCCGGAAAGTTTTGGCCAAACTTATCCTCCATATATCTCCCAAACCGTTCACAATTTGGACGAATGGAGGTAATTTTTGAGATTAGAGGGTTCAAAATCAGACGGAAGGGCATGAATTTGGACTGGATCTATCGGAAAATGACGAAATCATTGAAAAATGATTTGCCACCACCGCCAGCTTCGCCGGTTGGCCAACTGCCAAATTTGGTGTCCGAGCTCACCAACAACTAGGTTACACCAGCGATCGACACATGTGAGGGAGAAAGACACCGTCAGGGAGAGAGAGAGGAAGAGAAAGGAAGAAGAAGGGAAAAGAATAGGTGTTTTCCCCGTGTGGTGGAAGAGAGAAAAAAGAAAAAGAAAAAGAAAAATACAAAAAAATAAAATAATAATAATTAATAAATATAATAATATAATGATATAATATTATATTAGGGATGACATGTGGCACTTTGTAAACATAACAGGTGATGCATCCCAACTGGTGACACGTGGTACAGATCAAAAACTCCTTTGAATATTCCACTATCCGTAGATATAACTTTACAGATAGGTAACTTTTCAACCGCATGTACAAATTAAGTGTACCACCAGTCTATAAACTCGTATCGATGAGCACTTTCATATTAGAAATGGGTCAAGGCCAAAATCTATGTAAATAAAAATTCAACTCCGAACTCATTGATCAATCTGAATCACATATTTTTTTGACCATAACTTTCTATTATTGGTTCCAATTTTGGCATACTACCAGTTTATGAACTCGTGTCAACCAGTATATTACCATGGTACCTTGGTTGATATAAAACTCTAACCACAGCAAAAAGTCAACCATAGAACCCACTTAGTCAACCATGATCAACCTTGGTAAAAACCTCACACTTGGGGCATTTTCTTGGATCAGGGTGTTACAATTTATTTATTTATTTGAATAAGAAAGGATTTATATTAGTAAAACTACACCATTACATAAGAGAGTTGCAATACTAAGACGACTTAATATAGTCCCATTTTTTAAATTTTCAAAATTAACTTTTTCATATCATATAATTTTAAATTATTTAAAAATATGTCTATTTGATTTCTCAGCCAACACTGCAAGATGAAACCTTTCTCTTGGACAACCACAAAGGCGATGTATTTCCAAGTTTAAGAACTAATCTACTTATCAGTATAGGTTTGATGCTCAATACTGTTGTAAGCGATCCATGTTTATTTCTAATTTCATCCGCTCTTCAATTCAAGCTCCAAGAGCGACGTATCAACATAGTTGCCAGAGAGCGATACTTCATGGCTGCTAAGCGAGCTTCTCGCTGGTGGTACTACTTATACAATTTGGTGGCTTCTTTTTTCATGGCTTTCTTGTTAATGTGTTTGAATTCCTCATATGGTGGAAGCACTTGGCAAGACCCAAATGCCAATAACAGAGTCTGCGATTCCGGTGACATTGCCCTTTATTAATGAATGATAGAGTCATATCAAAAAATAAGAAATCCTAACCTTTGAGCACCTTGGCCTCCATTTTGGGCAGTTCAAGTAAGTGAAAGGGACATTAGACCTTCAAACTAAAAAAGGTAGAATTTGACTATAAAAAATTAGTGAAAATTAAAAATAAGAAGATAAGTATAATTTAGTAAAATTAATTTTTATAGGACTATTTAAAATTATTTTTTTATTGCAAAAAGAATCTCTCTTACACAAATCAACCTAAGTAATAGGAGTAACCTAGTTGGGCTCCACTTCCATCAAGGAGTGATACATAGACAAAGAAAGTGCTTTTAAAAGAGTATTTCATCAATTTCCAAGTCTGATGAGTTTTATTTAAAAGGGTATTTTTTTGTTCTCAACTAAACAATTTGACTTTAAGTTATTTATTTTAATGTAAAAAGTGGTAAAATGAATGAAAATACAAGTAGAGGGTAAGTTTCTGCAATAAATAAATAGGTAAAGAAAATAAATAACAAAAGACAAAAAAATAAATAAATAAACAAAAAAAAATCTAAAACAAAAAAATAAAATGTTGATCTGAAAAAGTTTTAAACTACAAGGAAAAAAATATAATAGACTATCTTAATGTTAAAAAAAATTATATCTTTAACATTTTTCCATGGAATATATGTCTACTTTTAAATGATATGGATAGAAAATATCAATAACTTATTTTTTATTTTTTATATTTTATCTTATTTTCTTGCTACAAAAATCCACAAATTCACATATAAAAACAATAAATGTGTTAAAGAAACTCCGTGACACATACTAATCTTCCTTCCCCATAAACCTTTTGGCCTTCCCATATGCCTCTTTCAAGCATTTCTTTAATTTAACCAAATCCAATTTGACATTTTGATCCTTTAGATACACACGCTGTTTGGTCCAATTTCCACTCACAAAATTCTTAGGGTTTCTTAGCACTACACTGTTTTTCTTATATTTCTCTACCAAGCTACTTTCTTCTACCCCAATCTTGTACTCCATATATTCCAGTCCGATTGACTTCGCAGAAAACTCAAAACAAGAAGAGGAAAGCCATTCTGTACCGATAGGTACCACCTGAATTAATACAGACTTGGGCCTTAGAAACAAACTATGGGTCATTGCTGCACCATGGACCCCCAACATCACGTGGCTACGATCGATTAGCCGAAAGGCATCGGACAAAGAACTATTTATCAATGGCTTCAGAACGACAACGTCAAACCCTACCTCCTCAGCTGCATTTATGACCTGGTTTTGGTTCAAAATTACACGCCCTACACTTCCTTTACGACTTAGTAGCACCATTTGTGGTCGTCGAACTTTGTGATAGTTTGAAGACTTGGGTTTGTTGCCATTGGTGTAAGCTTTGCTCAAGAAGGCTCTAAAATCAACTAGGGTTTTAGGTTTAGGTAGCCAATTCGGGTTCACAGTCATTGTGCCATGTGTTATAAGTCCTATAGTTGCTGATGGAAAACAGTGGATTTCTTTATCATTGTCCAAGTTGATGATCGGATGGATGCTAATTTGAGAAAGTAGCTCAGCATACTTTTGGACCCACCAATCTCTATTATCAGTGATCACAAGCGTGACATTTCGATTGGAGAAAAGAGAATTAACGGTGATGAAGAGGGGAATAATACCTTCATTGAATGCATGAAAGAAGTTTGTCGTGTAACCGCCCGTACTGAATACAAGAGCTGGACTACTATGTGTGACTCCGCAGCGCGATGTGGGTGGGGATGAGGAAGTGAGTGTGAGCTCTTTGACTTTTGACATTGCGCCTTTGTCAGTTTTGCGAGGGTAAGGATGAGTTTTCAACACTATGGATGGGCCCCTGAAGTTTGGGGGTTGCAATTTATAGAGAGTCAATGATGTGGGGTCCAAAAGTGTGGTGCCATTGATGGAGCATAAATCATAACGTTTGTGAGAACGATCACATTGGATTACTCCAGTGTGCTTTGATTGTAAAGGTGACAACGCAAGCGCCAGCTTTTGTTGCCAACGTTTTAATTCTGCAACAATAATTAAATAAAAATTATGTGAAAAAAATACACATACATGTATATATATATATATATATATATTGATTACAATAGAGGATCTGATTTCTATTTTCTGTCAATTTGTACATGAACAAAATTATCTTGCCATTTATAAATAACACAAATTCTTTTATCTAGAACTAGAAGTTCAGAATACACTCATTTTTTAAGTTGCATATAAGCACATACTGATTTTTGGGTAAGAGGATAACTACATATATGCAATTAAAATGATACATAAAAGCACTGATAAAAAAGGAAAAGTGATATATATATATATACACACACATATACACTCATAAACATATACAACGATATTCAACAAAATAAAAAAATAAACATATATGTCGATACATTTACAATTACTGCACACACAAATTATATAATTTATCAAATTTTGAATTTACTGTGAGAACAAATTTGTTATTAGTTGAGTAATCAATAAGTTTATGAGCAGAAGGTATATTGATTAAATGAAAAATATGAAATTAAGTAATGACATGTATCCAATTAATGTCAAATATGATAAATGCAATGCAGTTGATATTATATGTTGAAATTACAATATATTATGTTCCCTTTTTTTAGGAATATTAAATACTTTATTTAGTAAAATGTGAATGAACAAATTAATTTTTAAAAACGATGAGAATTTTTTTGAAAATTGATAACTGAGAGACTATATGTACCTTGAAAAGCAATGGAATTTGTCACAGATGTGAAAGCAATATGGAGGGTAAAGATTGCTACCAGCAATCCAAAGCATGTTGCTACTGTTAACGACCTGGGCTGCCTTTCCTTCATCACCTTGCACATAAACATTCAAATATATAATATTAAAGTTTACTATAAACATATAAATATTAACTGGATTTGTAGAATGTTCTGATTAATTAACTTCATCCTTCAATATTCTACAAGAAAGAAAACAAAATAAATAGAAAAAGACAGGAGTATAAATTAATTACATACGGGACTCTGGGATTGTAATGAACTATAAAATCTTACAAATTAATAATAAATTGAAAGTTCAAATCTAGGTCGGCATATATATAGAGAGATCAATTTATTTTGAAGCTTACTCAGGAAAAATTTTTTGCCCAAACAAAAGAAAAGTTTTGGATATAGTAATAAATTATATTCCTTCTATATCATTCTTGACGTTCGATTTATATACCTATGAATTCGATCAAAAATAAAATTACATACCTGTAAAATCCACTACACTTCCCACCCGATATTAAAATTTAAAGGACTTCCATATTATTCTGACTTTACCATATACAAGAGAAATTGCTAAAGTGGATACTAAAACAATTACATATGGAACTTTCTTATCTAAACATCTTGATAGTTTTTCCATCAGGATCTTACTTTTCAATTCTTAATTTTCATATGTTTCCCATAAACGTCCTCTATAATTTGAATGTTTTTGCATACTTCACATTCCATTAAAACAATTTCTTAACTCTTTTTTTATAGAATAAAATATAAAATTGAATTCAAAATTTTAAGTGGGTATACATAACAAATAAATAAATAATAAATAAAATTGACCATCTCATTATTAGACAAAACTAGAAACAATTAGATTTTATAACAATTATAACAAATTTAAGTTATAACATCTTAAGAAATTATAAATTGTTGTGACTCTAATTATTGCTTTTTTATTAAATTGAAGATATATGCCATACTACTTTAATTATTTTCTCGTTGTACCCATCAATTATTTTTTCTAAATTTAATATTTTATACATAAAAAAACAGAAATTACAAATAATGAAGATTCAAAGGGTAATATGCTAGAAATGTAATATAAGGATGAGCATACACAAAATAATTCCAACTATAAGGGGAGTTTCTAAAAAAATGAAAATATATAAAAGGTAAGTATTCAATACTTTTAAACTTGAACGCAAATTTATGAAATCATCTCAAATTATTATTTATATCTACAAGGAGGACCGAGATTTCTAATCAAATTATTCAAAATATACTTTAAATTATTTATATTCTTTAAAATAAATCTTAATGCATTAAATAAAATAAGGTTTTGGCTATGATGCCCCCTAAACTTTCACCATCCTTATATTTATGTTTAGCACCTATACCTCCTAACATTGATGTTTTTTGGCAGCAATGCCCAAGCACCTTAACACCATTTCTATTTAGCTATTAAATATCATGTGCCCGACACATGATCCATATTCTCAAGGGTGTTTTCAACATAATACACATTGGAAAGCAGATCATGAGTATTTTGGGTATTTTATCACGCTATTTGGCACTAAAAGAGGGAGAAAGAAATAAAGAGAGGTGTTAAGGTTCAATACAAAAAAAAAGGGAATTAGCGCCTAAATGTTTAGTGACCAAAATTTATTAGTCACTAAAAGAATCCATGAGCAACCAAATTTTGATCGCTAAATATTTGGTAGCTAGTGTAGGGAAAACATTGGTCAAACACTTTCAGTGATCAAATAATTGGTCACTGATGACCATCTTTTATGACCAATAAATATTTGATCACTAAAGGCAAGGGCGGGAATCTATTCCCTCCTTTTTTTTTTTTCTTTTTTTTTTTTTTGCGGGAAGAAGATCTTTCGCTAACAAAACTATATTTGGTTGCTGATAGTTGTCATTAATGACTAATGGTTTGGTCAATGACAGTCTAAAATAATATAAATATCTGACTTATAGTAACTAATGATTGTTGGTCATTGAAACTACATATAAGTTACCAATTGGATGGTAGCTAATATTTTAAATAATAAAAAAATTGAAAAAGAAAACATATGTGTAAAAACCTTTCAGACTATTTAAATTTGATCACTAAAAAACTATATCAATGACCAAATATTGGTAGTTGAATCTTCCAACTATTAAAATAATAAACAGGTAAAAAAATTAAAAGGTTGAAAAATTAAAAAAATTATAAATATATATATATATATATATTATAATATTCAATGACTTAGGTTTTTACTAGTTGTATTTAACATTATAATTATAATTAAATATAAATTATAATCAAATAAGGTATCATAATAGAGTCTTGATTCTAGTAAACCATTATAATTGTAGAAAAGTTATAGATAAAATAAAGTAGATATGTGAAAAAATATTTAAAATTAAGGGGAAAAAAAATTTGAAAAAGCTAATGGGAGAGAGAGAATTGAGGAGCATAGTTAGCCTTTTGTGAGTAAAATAATAAATAGGTTAAACAAAAATTGAAAGCTAAATTGCATTTTACACATTTCCAATAAAATGCTCAGCAAGAGCAAGGCATGAGAGTCGTTCACATGCCTTTTAAGTGTTTTTCTGTCAAATGATTAAGAGAAAATAATAAAAGTCTATACGATATAAAATAAATAATTATTTAATTAGAAGATCCTAATTTTATAAAATCAATATATAGTATAAAAAGTTAAACTAAAGTGAAAATAATCGATTTATTTTAATTAATTTGAATTGTATCTAACTGGATCATAACTGATATAGAGTATATTGATATTAATGGTTTACCTAGTAAATTGATTGGGTGACACTTTCTTGCATCTACGCATTTATAATTCATGCATGTTTCATTTATGTTTCAATTTAACTCAAATGCTAGTCAAATTTTAGTCAACTTATAGATTTTTATTTGAAACTATAATACACTCAATTATTAAAAGCCATGATTTCTTCTGATAATATTCCAAATTCAAAGCCCCAACTTCTAATATTTAAAAAAAACAAAAAAACTATTTTTAAAAAATTCACAAAAAAAAGCATATATCTAATCATAATATAGTTAAAAAAATCAAACTACTATAAAAATGATCAATTTATCATAATTAATTTGTATTATATTGCAACTTTATAAAGTTCAAGACCATACACATATATATATATATATATATTAAAAAAAAAAACACACATTTACAAAGACCAATCATATTTATAATTTATTGATTATTCATTCAATTTTACAATATTTATGACTATAACAATTAAAAAATATAATTATAGTTGTTATTTTAAAACAAATATGTAAAATTATAAAATTAAAATAACATATGAATTATTAGTATATATAAATAAACTAAAAAAAATTAAAAATATCATTTTACTCAAACATAGAAGTCAATTATATATATATAGTTCGTCTATGATGCGAACTTCTATATATTTTTATCATATATATTTTGATATTTACAAAGAAACTATCATTAATATTATCTCAGAATTTCCTTATATATATGTATATAAACATTTATACATGTGTATATACTATATAAATATACATACTAATATATATATGCATGTATAATAGAAATTAAAATCATATAATAAATTTTATGATCTTAAATTGAAAGTACGAAGATTTAAATGTAGTATTATATAAGAAAACCTTTAAGGTTCATAAAAATTTTATGCATAATCATGTTACCCTATATGACAAAATAATTTTACAAAGTTTCCAAAAAATATTTTTTAGGTTAATTTTAAATTAATTAATTATATTATGTAACATCCATAGTATATAGTAAGGATTAAAATTTCCATATTCTATACATTAATGATGAAATGATTGTTGTCTAAAATTTTAATATTAAATTATTTATCATATAAAATATTCAATTTCCATCTTTTAATATAACTTCTTGCTTTTTATAATCCCTTTTGCCCAATAAAAAAACTTCTTTTTTTTTATCATTTTTGCCCAATACAAAAAAAAAAAAAAATATATATATATATATATATATATATTCATATTTGCTAAAATGAAAATTTCAATTTGAACTGGGTGGGAAATTTTCATCTGTGCCGCTGCATTTTTGTTTCCCTTCAAATGATTTTTGCCTTAAATCCTCTTTCGGAACAGGCAGCCTCCAACCCAGTCCTTGCCCCATCTATGGTGTGCTTCGTCGCCCGCACCTGCCAAAATTGTGATACCGCCAGATCCAAATTCAAATTTCACTCTCCGTCACTCTTCCTTCGTCTCTCTCTCTCTCTCTCTCTGTGTCAAAATCTCAAGCCCTGACTTTCTGATTATCTATCTCCTCCAAATTCCTCTTCAATGTTACTCAAATCTGTATCTCCCTTCGTTTATCTTCCTCCATTGTCGACTGTCCGTTCACAAGATCGACGTCCCAGATTGAGCTATGATTATGCGATACAGGGGTGTACGCGAGGAAGCTTCTTAAAAAATATAAAATAAAATAAAATTCAGTTTTGGGCCGATTGATTTTCCTCGACTCCGAATGATGTCTTCCCGTAACCAGAATAGACCTCCTCGTAGTCCCTCTACTGTAAGCCACGATTTTTTTATTTTTTGAATTTTTATTTTTTAATCTTCTGGGCTAATTTGGTGAAAAACTGTGGAAAAAGAAAATAAATTAAGAAGATTAAGAAAGATGTTCTAGGTCCAAAGTACCTTGTTCCTTGGTCGTTGAGTATGTTATTTGATTGAGTTCCAATTAATGGTAGACATAGAGTAAGAAATGGATTTGAATTTTTGGTTGGTTATCCAACTGTTGTAAATTTGTAATATGTTAGTCACCAAACGAGGCATTACCCTCAGCTTTAATGGAGATTAAATCAAGGAAAGTCAAAAGGGAAAGATTTAAATGAATACTTTGTTCATTGAAGATACCAGTAAAGTTGCAAATTTCACATAGCTTCTGCATAATGGAAAATTATGGGTGTAAATCTTGAACTATATTCATATGAAAATGAATGTTGGGATATGCGTGTGTGACTGTGTGAATATATATGTATATATTTTTTTTTGTGGTGTTCATTTTATTGTATATTTTACATTTTTGCTTTTTTTTTTAAAAAATAAATATTTGGGTAGAAAAAGGATGTAAATGATGATGCTCCCTTGGACAAGCGGAGGAGGATTGGAATGTCAAGAACGGTGGGACAGATGGTGAATGGCCCTAGGAGGCCGCCATTTTCTGCGGTCAATAGTCGGCAAGATGTTCCGGCTGCTGCCGATGCTAGCAGTACTAAAGTTACAGAGAGTGCCAATGTTGACTTCACAAAGGAAGACATTGAGGCCTTGCTGAATGAGAAGTTGGAGCTAAGCAAGCTTGATCTCAAACAGATCTTGGAATGACAAGTGAGTCTTTTAAGTGAGTTAAAATGGAGAAACTGACTCTTGTGGAGAACCTTAGCAATCTAAGGGGTCACAATAGGGCATTGCAGGACCAATTGAGTTCTTTTAAGGTAGACATCATTGGAAAGACCAAATATATCATTAGGCATTTCACCTATTGATTTTTAAAAGTTTCTTTGCTTTGTTTTTGATTTTGTTTTAGGCTTCACTGGATGACGCTATAAAGCAAAAAGAGTCATTAATGAATGAACTCAGATGCCTTCGAGGGGAACTGCAGCAAGTGAGAGAGGACCATGATAGCCAAATTGCAAAGGTGCAAGCTTTGGTTGCTGAGGTAGAGAAGCACAAAGAATATACTGGGAAGCCATGTGCAAAGTTGGATACTTTGACGATAAAATCAAATGCCTTGGAGGTTTGTTGTTTGTCCTCTTAAATGTTAAAGTTTCCTATTATTGCAAAATTCATGAATTATTCTTTTGCAGGAGACATGCTCATCACAAAGGGAGAGGATACATATGCTTGAGCATCAGTTGGCTGCTGCAAATGAGAAATTAAAGGTAAAGTCAGTCTTATATAGGTTTTTGGAAAACCTGATTATGTGTTGTAGTAGAAAACTGAAGTTGAATGGATCTATTTGAAGACTCATAATGCTAATAGTTTGCTTTCTCTTAGATGGCTGATTTATCTGCTTCAAAAACAAGGACAGAATATGAAGAGCAGAAGAGGATTGTGTGTGAGCTATAAGATCGCCTAGCCAATACAGAGCTCCAAGTTATAGAAGGAGAAAAATTACGAAAGAAGCTGCACAACACTATTCTGGTAATGGTTTGTTCACTCTATCTTGACCTCCATAATGTTTTGGGTTACTAAATAGTGTTTTGTTGCAGGAGCTAAAAGGGAACATTCGAGTATTCTGTAGAGTGTGGCCCTTGCTGCCTGATGATAATGCTGGAACAGAAACTACTGTCATTTCTTATCCTACATCAACTGAAGCTCTAGGTTGGGGTAGGGGTGGGCATGGATTGGATTGGTTCGGTTTTGGACTGAAATACAATCCAATCCATATATATTGATTTTCCTAATTTAGAATCCAAATCAAACCAAACCATTTATGATAGGTTCGGTTTGGATCGGTTGATTGGTTAGAAACTTATTAATTTATAAATATATAATATAAATAAAACATTTTTCAGATATAAAATATAAATAATAAATTATAATTATTTAAACATAAAATACAATTAGAATAATACAATATAGTCTACAAAGGAAAATAAAGAAAAAAATGTAGCAAATGATACACATCATGCACTTATTAAGTAGTAAACATTAATGTTATCATCTCATTACTATAAAATCAAATTAAAATAGATAGAACAAATAATGTAAAATAATATATTCATCAAAATTCATTCACTCAAGGATCAATGCATAATTTATTTTTTTTTTTTTAACTTTAAAACTTTGGTAAATCATAAGTTAATCAATGTTGATAAGTTCACTAATTTTAGTTGATTCTGTAAATTCTACAAAGATCAAAACAATAAAATTAGCAATAAATTATATTTAAACATTTATATATATATAAGTAACAATTGGATACAATATATATATATATATATATGATGGGGATGTAAAAATATATATATATATATATATATATATTATGGTGATGATGATGGACTGGTGGTGGACGGCAACGGAGGTAAATGTTTAATTTAGGGTTACAACTTACAATTCGATTTGAAATTTGAGATATGGGGATGTAAAAGAAAAAAAAAAAAATATATATATATATATATATATTAAAATCAATATATAAAAATGGAAAAAAAGTTAAAAATTAATATATAAAAATGAAAAAAATATATTAAAATTAATATATAAAAATGAAAAAAATAAAAAATATATAATTTTTTAGTTATATAATATATTATTTGGATTGGATTGGATTTATATTTCCAATCTATAACCAATCTAATCCATACAATTTATAATATTTTGAATCCAATCCAATCCAATTGATGTAAAAATCCAATCTAAACCGTTAAAAATGGATTGGATTGGGCGAGTTGAACGGGTTGAATTGGATTTCCAATCCATAACCAATCAAATCCATACAATTTATAATATTTTGAATCAAATCCAATCCAATTGATGTAAAAATCCAATCCAAATCGTTAAAAATGGATTGGATTGGGCGAGTTGAACGGGTTGGATTGGATTTTGCCCACCCCTAGATCGGGGTGTCAACTTACTACGAAGTGGTAAGAAAATGATCTTATTCTTTCACCCTATACCATTTAATTTAAAATCTTGTAGGTTCTGTCATTTAGTTCTTTCTAGTAAATAGAAATATGAATTCTATGCTTTAATTTAAATCAAATTACACTCTTTGCAGGGCAGAAATATCCTTTTACATTTGACAAAGTGTTTAATCATGAGGCATCACAGCAAGATGTTTTTGTCGAAATATCACAACTGGTGCAGAGTGCACTTGACGGCTATGAGGTGAAACTATTGTTTCAGCATCTTAATTTTCTGATTTTGATCAAGTTAAAGGAACACTAGAATATGGTGTTGCATAGGCAAGATTGCGTTAGATTTTAGATTGAGCTGGTTGATTTTCAAGTGTAAGATCAAGAGTTTTTTTCTAATAGTTCAATTTAAGGTGACAATTCATAAAATGGGATGAATCATGTGCTTGAGCTGTCTTCAGCTGGAGTTCAACTGCATGGTATCTGTGTGATATTTTATTTTCATGTGGTTAAATTTAGCAGTTGTAAACTTACTGTGGAACTTACAAATTACAAATTTCAGGCTCTGATTACTATAGCCGTAGACACTAGTTTGTGATCCAAAAACATTTTCATAGGTCTTTTGAATGATTGCATTACGGTGATTTTTAAAATCTGAAAGTGCATTTACTATTGAATAAATGTTGTTTATGGGCCTAGAACTTGTTTGGTGTAGTATCTAAAAAGAGTGCAGTCTATGTAGATAAGGTTATCAAGCCCATGTGTTCTTGTTCCATCCCAAATCAGTAACAGCCCGTTTTAGGTTAGTATTTAAAAACTTCAACCAAATGATATTATCCAGGATCTTAAAAACAAAAAGATTGATTTTGCTCTCTAGGTGCTATGTACATCGCTACTGTTCTATACCTTTTGTAAGGATACAGTTGTACATAAAACTTTTGGACTTCAATGGTTTTTTTTTTCACAATGTAATTTGCTATCAAAAACTCTGTTGTAATATGGAACATGTTCTTGTAAATATTATTTAAATATCTTGAATTATAAAAATTTGATAATTTGCTTTACATATTGTCTATTTTTGCATTATCAGTACTTGATTAATTTGAGATTTATTAATATTAATTTTCAAATTTAAATTAAAAAATTGACTTCTACTGACCAAATTATTGGTTGTTGAAAGTTTTAGCAAAAGTCAAAATTTTATTAGTTACTAATGTTTGGTTGCTAAATAAAAATATCACTGATCAATGTTTTGTGGTTAACAATATTTTTAACTATGTAAAGTTATTAAGTGACCAACATATTGGTTGTTTTAAGTGATCATCAATGACCAAACAATTTGATCTCAAAATGTTGCTTTTAGTGACTATAATATTGGTCACTTATAGTTGTGAAATTGGTCATTTATATAGTTTTATGTTACCAAATTTGATCAAAATGTCACTTTTTTAGAGATTTTCAAAGATTAAAATTTGGTTATCAAAACAACAAAATTTGGTCACTAAAATTTTTCAATTTTAACAACCAAACTTGTTTGGTAACTAAAAACAATTTGTTACAACGTTTAAGCGACTACGCAGTGACCATGTTTTTCTGGTTGTTAAAAACTTTTAACGATCAATATATGATTTTTTGCAACCAAAACCGATGGTCGTTGAAAGATTTTTTTTAGTAGTGGTTTGGGGATTAGGCAAAATGAAATTGTTTTGAAAACTAAATTCACCTTTGTTTCAAAATTTAGAGGGGAAAAATGGTTGAAAATTTTAGAGTTTCAGGTTTGATTGCATACAAACTGAGAGATGAAAGAGATGCTTTGCTATTGCAGAAGGCCTACGATGGTAGAAACATCATGGACGAGTACAAATCCTTGAAAGAGTTCTTTGGCTATGAAAAAGGTTAGAATCCTTAAATTTCTGCATCTTTCTTCCTTCTTTTTGTGCAATTTAATTAAGTAAAGGACATGCTAATGTGGTTTAGCTGATTGCTAATCCAATTGGACATGCTTGTTAAGTTTAGTTTGGGTTATGGGTTATGGTTAAAATGAATGTTGAGTTTTATTTATTTTTTTGACACTATTTCAGTTTCTTGATTTATAATCAAGTGAGAATTTTAAATGAAAGACTACATTTCTCTTGCAATTTAGCTTCACTTCCTATAATTTAGCTTCTGAAAAGGCTAAATTTCTCAAACCCAAACCAAAAAGATATATAAGTGAACAACTAAGCATCAACTTACCTGTGACTCCTCTTGAAGGCAATGGCTATACACTAAGACATCCTATGTTTTCAACAGTTTAAAAGGAATTTAGCCTCCGTGTATGTACATTCCCTGAATTTAGCCTCCATGTATGTACATTCCCTGCAATAAATTGAAGAAATATGACACATGTATTACTCTCCATCATACACATGTAAATATATATGTATGCACTATCTAGTATAGATATAAAGTATATATACAAACATGTTTACAGAGTAAATTTTGATTGTTCTACTTTGATGGTGAATTTAAATGTTATTTTTTGTAGAATAGATGTGTTATGTTTGCTTGGTATGATCGAACACTATGTGACCATTTGAAGGAAATAATACCTGCCTTGTTGAGAAGCAAGAATAAATTGGAGGAAGACAATGCAAGGATTAGAAGTAGAGAGAAGAAGTTATGGTTTCCTTTATTGTATGTTTTGCATTGGTAATGAAGTTTGTTAGAAATTGCAACAAAGACTTTGTTTTGTAGTTGATGGGTGAAAAGTTAGTAGGTTGAAGTTGTCACTGGGATGTTTAATGTAATTTTTAGTAGTTAATGTATGGGGATGTTAAATTTTGATGGTAACAACATTGGATGTAAAATTTTCAAAATGTTGGTATGTAATAGTTTATGTAAGGGGAATAAAGGATGATTTAGTGCCCATTGTACCATTAAATAGCATACTGTTTGTTGTATTTGTATGCCAATTATGTAACCCTATATGTCATTGGTAGGATTGGATGACCTCTATCAAACTATCTATAAGTGTTTTTTATTTTTATTTTTATTTTTTACTGCTTAACCCCTTGAACTTTTATTTCTTGGCTATTCACATACTAAACTTTATTATTTTGGCAGTGATTCCCTTTAAACTTTTTATAAAACTACTCGATTGCACCTATGCCCTCTACATCATTATTCTATATGCCTATACCATAAACAGAGTTTTGGCAAGATTGAAAATTGTATCACTCAGTCACATATAACTAACATATTATATAAAAAAAAATACAGATTCTTAACATGCTAAAGTTACTTTCATTCCATTATGTTTGACTTTTTTTCAAAAACAACTGTGCACATATATAATGGGTGTCTAAAAAAAAATGTAAAAGAAAAAATCTTATTTAAATCGATTGTTTAGTTTGTAAAGTTACATACCTATTATGGAGAACTTCCCAAAATAAACAATCTCAAAAGTCAATCAAGCTAAGCTAAGCTATCCCCTCAACCATTTTAGGTACAGATGTTTACAACCATAGTCACAACCCATACTAGTTCACAATTAAAGTGACTTAAAACAAGAAACAAACCATAAAAGTTATATAAGTTCACTTGAACAAAGTAAGTTAAAAAGTTAACAAAAAATTCCATAAGCATCACATTAGCTTCACTCAATTGGTTGCTTCCTTTTATCAGCTGGTGCTAGAGATGCTAGTAGAGGTACCACTAAAGATGCCACTAGAGGTTCTACAACTGGCACAACTAGTGGTTCTTATTCAGTGATAGGTCCTTCACTTCTTTTGTCTTTATTGCTTCTACCTCTACCACTGTCTCTGTTGCATCTTTCTCTGCCCTTTTCAATTGTTGCTCCTCTACTTGCTACTTCAACCAATTCCTAAGTAGAAACTATTCCACTTGTAGCTTCAACTAGTTCTTGAGTAGATACTCCTCCACTTGATTTCTAAGTAAGTCCATCTAGTGTCATAGTGGAATTGATACTGGTTTCATTCACATAAGAATGTCCTTCACTTGGTGTAGGTATGTTGTTGCCTCTTTTCACCTACAACAAATATAAAGACGATTAGTTAAACAAGCTGAAAGTTGGAATAATTATATTTTGAAAATTAGAATATATACTTATTTTGATTTTCCTCCTCTCACGACTTGTTTCAGTTGCAGGTCTTTTGCACATCTTATAATTATGGCCTTTTCTCCCTTGTTAGAATATATTATTTGTGATATTATTCTTTTTTGGCATCTTAGTGGAGTGTGGAGGTTCATTTGGTTCTCTTATTATGAGCTTTTTGAGTCTGCATGGCTATCTGTGATTTACTGGTGGTGTAACTAGTGCTCTCGCAGTTTTTGGCCATAACTCTGCCCCATTAATAGGTTGCACAGTAGGGCCATAAGCCTTCATAGCTTCCTTCTTATAGCAAGCATTAACATTATCATCTACATCCAAGCCTTCCAAGGTGTAGATAGCCAAACATGCATGGCCACATGGGATACTAGCTAGTTCCCATTTCCTACGTGAGCAAAACTTTGCATCCAAATCAACAATATATTATATCCCATCTACCATTTTAACTTCGAATTTTTTTATCATCAATCTACATTGTGGTGCAATATCTTGAATCCCACTTGTTATTTTGTAAAATTTTTAAAACTTTTGGAGAAATATCTCCATGCCACTTTTTCACTCCCTTTCTTTTGGCAGTCATCCTTTGCATGATATAAAATTTAACTTTTTCAAGCAATGTGACCAGCGGTTTGTGTCGTGCATCCATGATAAAGCTGCTCCATTAAAGTGTTCAGTAGTATGTCACACTTAGCTATATTCTTACACTGGGATCTAGACCACAATGTCAGGTCTTTCTTTGAAAACTAATCATAAGCCTCATTGGACAATTGTTTCATTTTTTCCACTTTGGCTTCGATCCTGTATGACATAGAAAAACAAACTACACTCAATAAACTAATGCCATATGGAAAAATAATATCAACAAGTTGAAATGTTGACATATATAAGCCGTATAAGGACAAAAAAAAAAAAAATACTTGGGTATTGTGATGGCCTTGGTAGAGTTCCACATTGTTTGCTTTAATAGAAGACCTTTGAATTGAACTTAAAGTTATTGTATAGATGCCTCACATAGTGCCTATGCTCAAAATGTGGTACCAGGCACCAAGTCATCAAAGGATTGCATTAGACCTTTTTGCTTGTCATTGATGTAACAAAATCCATGAAAATTAATGATGTAGCTAACAACTAAACTATGTGCTGGTCTTTAATAGGGCAATCATCTAGACCTATTAATGGTCTACACCTTTTGTTGAATCTTTTTTTATAGGCTTCCAAACACACATAAATCCTTTCAAAGATGGGATTCATTGTAGGCTTTAAATTGTTTTTGAAAATAATTGTACTGCCTGCATTGGTCCTTCTTACCTCTTTACAGTAGTCCAATAATCTACCATTGTTGAAAACCATAACCACTAACGTTCTTATTTGCCTTCTTTCTTGCTCTATAGTATTGCCAGGTTCTTACCTTTGCCACAAAATCTTGTCGCACTATTTCCTTAAAAGAACCAAATGCCCATTTTGGATTTTGTCTAAACTTATGTGATAGGTATCAGCCAACCATGAAGATGCCATATTTTTCTAACTAAAAAATAATCCCCAGCTATACTCATCATTGAATGTCTTAACTTGAAATGTGATTTCATCAATAGTAGATGCATATACCACCCACTTGCAATAAGATTTTCCATTGCAAACAACCCTAACCTTGTCTTTACCATTCCTCCTAAACTTAAATACTTGTGCTTCCTAATTCCATACCCTCTTACAGCTTTTCTAAACTCACTAGCATCACCAAAAAGCATTCCAATGCTAAAAGAGAGGTTTTCCATATTAGTTGCAACATTGAAATAATGAAACCTCTATTTCCTCCTCCCACTCCCTCTAGCATCTTCATCCAATTCTAAATCATAAGTACTAACATGTTCATCCTGGTCCTTCTTATCACTAGTCTCAACACAGTTAGTCCCCCTTAAATTATTACTCTCCAACTCAAACTCATCAAAACCCACATTACTTGAAAACATGCCACCATCATCAAACTATTCATAATTCTCATCCATAAAGCCATGATCTTAACCACTCACTCCTTCACCTTAAATTCCAAGTTGTACTTTAGGTTTAGATTAGACAAGTACATGAGATTCAGTTTGGGAAGGCATTTCAAGTTTAGTTGTTAAGTTTGAGAAGGTACATGCGGTTAAGTTTGCGGAGGTACATTTGTTTGAGCTTTGACAAGTATTTTTGGTTCAGTTTAGGCAGGTAGTAGGCAAGTGTTTTAGGTTCAAAGTTAGGTACAAAGTCAGGTTATTCTGTAGGTGGTTCTAATGTGTCAAAGCAAAAATCATTAGATGTAAAAGTGTAGATATCAATCCCTTTTAAAGCAAAAATCATTAGATGTAAAAGTGTAGATATCAATCCCTTCTTTATCCCTTACACCATTAACATCCTCATTATTATCCTTTGGACCCTTAACCATTAACAGCCTTAGTTGAAACCTCCACACCAATATCACATGATTATGGTATCCACTCTAAGGTTAAAAGGTGTTAAAACTCTTTCATATATACTCTTCAATTATCCTATCTCAAGGTGTTTTAACACACAACTGATAAATAATGTTATCCAATTGAATATATATCAAATCATTCAATGACCTAGGTATCTTAGCATAAAATACCAACTTCTATTTATAATCTAGCATTTAACCCATTGCTTTCAACTCAAGTATGGACATATATTTGGGGTTAAAGTGGTTAAAGTAGCATACAATCCTACCAAAGTACATTGGTTTTCCCATTCTTTAATAGATATCACCTCCATAGTGAAACTTAATTGTAAACTCCTTACATCTAAAATGCTGCATGCATTACAATAATAAAGTAAACTAAACAAAAAGTACAAGTCAAACACAACTATAGTAGTCACCAATTCAACCAAACTAAACAGATATTAATCAAATTAGAAACCCATTACAACAGACCACACAATAAGATAATTAACGAATCAATAATAATAATAATAATAATAATAAAACACCAAAGTAATTAATTAAAGAATCATCATCATCCGATGGATAACAAGACAGTAAGGGACCACACAACAATAAGGATCAACTAAGCTATTTATTAAACACAAGGACCAAAATCATTTTTAATGGACAAATCTATTTATTAGAGCATAAAATCACAATGGATTACACCTCAAACAAAATATACCTATAGAAATTTGTACTGCTATACAAAAACAAAGTGCAAAGCACCCACCAAATGCACCATACATACAACAGTACGTACATCTTCCTACAATAATGTAACTAAAACCTAATTCCATGACCATTATACCATTAAAGACATATTTTACACAAACTTCAACTTATTTTAAACCCACTATGACACCCATTGGAAACGATCTAACGAAATACTAAACAAATTTTATCAACTAAACTTAATATATCCAGATCCAAAAATACCTTAACAATTTGTAACATCCAAATCCAAATTTAACCCATAAAATTAAGAAACAAAACCAAATTTTCAACTTACAGTATGTAGGAGCTTCCTTCCCATGCCTTAACTTAAACACATGAAATTTCTTTTCTTTTTAAACTAGTGATTATTGTTTTTTTTTTAAAGACAAACTTTGATCAAGATCCGGGTTTGGGATTGTAAACCCTAATCCTCAAATCTTAACACCTTTCTTTATTTCTCTCTCTTCTTTTGGCATCAAATAGCAAGACAAAATATCCAAAATACGCATGGTGTGCTTTCTAATGTGTGTTATGCTGAAAATGCCCCTCGAGAAAACAAACCATGTACTAGGCACGTGACATTTAACAGCTAAATAGAAATAGTGTTAAGGTGCTAGGGCAATACCACGAAAAAAAAACAAATGTCAAACGGTATAGGTGTTAAACATGAATATCATGGTACAATTTGCAAATTTGGTGAAAGTTTAGCGGGCATTGCTACCAAAAATCCAATAAATTTTATAAAATTTGACATTAGAAAAAAATTCTAAGTAGTATAACAGCTTTTTTAAATTAAATTTACTAAAATTATCTTTAGTAGGAGAGATTAATAAAATTATTAAACTTTTTTGCCTAATGCATGTGTTTAGTATTTTAAATAAAATCTTTTTGTTAAATTTTATAATTAATTTTAATATGCATTAAATAAATTTGTATAATTTTGATATCTAAAAACGAAGTACGCACTATTATACATGAAAAGTATTTTATCAAAAATAAAATTTAGTAAAATGATAGTTAGTTGAAGCAATTAATAAATTATTAAACTTTTTTGTTAAATATGTATGGATAATATTTTGTATAAACAAAGGTTACACTTCAGGAGAACTTACAATAAATATTTTTAAAAAATATAAAATGTTACATTGGAAAGCAATTAACAAAATACTTTCTCACAAATTAGTTTTTGAGAGAATTTGCAAATAATGTATAGTATGAATAAAACATGTATATATATAAATATAATATATATATATATATATATATATACGGAAATTCTATGGTGAGGACGGTCCGCATGAGGACCGCAGTATTAGTAACGGTTTTTCATAGTATTAACGACTGTTTCTTAGAAAATCGTCACCAATACTATGAAAAACTGTCACCAATACTGTGGTCCACATGAGGACCGTCCGCACCATAGACGGACTGTATATATATATATATGTCTATCTATATGTGTAATTGCTATTGCGGGAAAGTCGTCCACTGAGTGATAGGTGAAACACATTCTACAA
This sequence comes from Ziziphus jujuba, assembly GCF_031755915.1. Classification (NCBI taxonomy): domain Eukaryota; kingdom Viridiplantae; phylum Streptophyta; class Magnoliopsida; order Rosales; family Rhamnaceae; genus Ziziphus; species Ziziphus jujuba. The sequence goes on from NC_083390.1 coordinate 14,871,495, forward strand.
TATGTTGTACAATGTGCAATAAAAAAATTTTATTGGTTAGATTTTCCGCAATATGTTGTAGGATGTATTTCGCCCACTACTTAATAGGTGACTTCCCTCACAATAATACTCCTATATGTGTGTGTGTGTGTATACGTATGCATGCGGGGGGCACTTATCAATATATGATCATGATTGCAAACAATTAAAACTTATATGTTTTTATTTTAATTAATCAGATATATGTTAAAGTAAAAAGCTTTTTGTTTTATAAATTAATAAATAGTAAAATAAAAAGCTAAAACAATTAAATTTTTGTTTTTAACACTTTTCTGCATTTGGCTAGGTATTTTATTATAGAATTTGATAATCAAAAAAAGTATATAGATATATTTTAATATTTTCTTTTAATGAAACCATGTAAGTAATAAGAGTTTTGTTATTTGTTACCACTAGAGAAGATCACAAGTTTATGTAGCAAATTTTAATTGAGGTCATTTAATTATCTTGTCTTTTCTATTAAAATTCTAAAAATCGACACTTTTAAATGGTTATTTGGCATGTAGATTCCATTAACAATCATTCAACAGTGGTGACAAATAGCATTTTTCTAAGTAATATAGTATTTTTACTTCTTAAATAAGTAACTTAGTAATGAAGATCGATTAATAAAAAATTAATAATGGTAAGTTTAATTTTTTATAGTTTTAATTTAAACACGATAGTTTCATTGGATTGCATTGACACATTGATTGGTTAAATGGGTCATATATGGATTGAGTAGGTCAACTAAAAAATGATAAATTTAATAATCAAGTTAAACATATTGATCTAAACCTGATTATGATAAACTCAAACCCACCAACTTTACGAGTCGTATTATTATATCTTGATTAACTCCTGGGCTTTGAAAAATTAACCAAACCAAAATTGTACTATAAGCTATAGAAATATGTGAAGAACAGATGACTGAACATCTTGGGTCTTTAACAAATACAAATCTCAAACTACTATTTTTTTTTTAATTGCATTTTGGTGTTTACTTGGTCATTTCGTTTAGGTTGTTCTTTGCAAAACTTTGAATCGTATCTACTCCAAATGACTATTATGTGCAAATTGATGCAGAAGTGGTATTTTATAGGTGAATTCTCTCAGTATTTTTACTCTCAAATTTTCTTTTGGAAACAATTTAATATCATTGACAAGTACTGTGATATTATATCATAGCACATATTAGACTATCTCATTCATTAATTGCAAGTTTGGTCATATTTTCCAAATTATGTTTTCACTTTATCAAAAAGATGTTTACTATTTTGTGTATCCTACCACAGATGGACGTCTCACTATATAATCCAAAGAGCTCCTCCCAAACATTTTGTTTACTTGTGATAAAGATTTTTGCACTTTCGCGTATTGATGGTCCACTTTCTTAAATGCAATCCTAAATTGTTCTGCCAATACAAAGTATTTTGTGGTGATAGTAGCACAATTGTTGGTTACTCTGTAAAGGATGCTTTACACTATGATAAACTAACTAGAAATTAGCAAACACAATCAGAAAATAAGGAAACTTGGCATCCTTCCCTATACTTTTGTATAAATGGCAATTTTTTTTCTTGATAGGTTCCTAGACAATTTTATTATTGCCATCTTACAGGTCTAGCTTTATTATTTTCTTTTACCTATTTAGTCTTCTATTGTTTTATCATAGCTTTAATGAAATTTGTTTACTACACATAAATAAATAGGATCATCTAATTGCATATTATGATTCAATTAATTAGTATCTCCTTACTTTGATGCAACTTTTCTACAATGGTTCTCATTTTTTTCCTTTTTAAAGATCAATTAAAACTAAAGGAGACCATAACAGTCTCCCATGTCACTACATATCCATATATTTGTTGAGTAGGCTCATTATGAATGAGCATGATAACTATTAATCTATTGTTTATGTTGTGTTTGAATGTGTTAGCATGTATACATTAATTAATTGCTTCTTATATATTAGGTGCAGAATTAAGCAATCTAGAAACCGTGGCACACCTTCTAAAATTGATGGTATAGTTTTGTCTTGGAAAGCAATTCAACCATAATTCACATCTTACTATGGTTGTTATAGATTTGTTTTGGAAAGGCAATTCATTCATGATTCATAGCTTACTATGGTTAGGAATTGGAGCCATAAGTGAATGCTACTCCAATGGTACCAAATCTTACTAAGGTGTGAATTTATGTTTGTGACAAACCCCTCCTTTGGGCCCATATAATATTCTAGCATAGCAATGATTATGATACTATTTATAATGGCCCATTAGCCTATTGACTCTTCTAAAGGGCTAGCTAAGTTGCTTTTGGAGTTATAAGCCCACACTTATATACAATGCTAGAGCATAACGTATGTCATATATGTTATTTTAATCTTTGTGGTACCCCCAAATTCGAAGTTCTACAAACCAAGCCTTAGTCCAAAAGGGATCATCCATATTGTTCCAATTGTGCTAAGGCTAGAGATTTAGATTTAGTTATTAAAAATTAAATATGTTTAGTCTAGAATAAGAACACGCAAGCCTATGAACTCAACAAAATTTATAATATAAATAGTCATTAATTGGTAGGCTTTAAATAAAACTTGATAGATGAAATAGAAATTTCTAGGTTAGGATTGGGGACACAATAATATAAAAAAACCAACATTTCAAATGTCCACACCTCCCACTTATGTTTAAGCATCACAAAATGTAAGATTTCTTATACAATCTTACTAGCAAAATAATGCTACTTTTAACGAAATAAAAATTATTACCATATCATGCTAACTAAAAGAATGGTGTGTTTAATAAAAGCATGAATATTTCGAAAAGATTATTTGGAAAAATTAGTCCAAGTTTTTGCACATGAATATGAGAAGTTGACATTGTTAGGTCTAAAATATTGATGATTTTATGCCATATTTATAGCTTAATATTTGTTAGTTTGTGTTAATTTGTTATGGAAAGATACTTAATTATGTATTTTTCTTAATCTAGGTAAAAGAGGAAGAATTTTAAGAAAACAACCATAAAAATGGATTCTTTGGGTCGAATGATGGTGGGAAGCAAGATTTGAGCTCGAACGAACTAAGCATTAAAAAGATTCCAAAAAGATACCTTGAAGATTCCATAAAGATTCTATCAGGAATTTCATGATGGAAGTGGATGTCATATGAATCATCACGATCTGAGGATTTCAAATGTCTCGTTATTTTTGGATTTCGAGGTGCGAGCAAAGAGTTATCATCATTTAAAGTTTGGAATTTATAAAAAGGAATATTCTAGTTAAATCTCCACCATTGATCAAAAGAGGGAATCAAGGCAATTTGAGGGCCAAGATAAAAAACAAGTGGCAATAATTGGTTAATTTATCATTAATGAGGCACATGTCATGTCACATGCTTCATTAAGGGTAAATTAGACTAATTAACTATTTTTTTTAGGAGGAATTAGATAAAAGAAAAGTAGTAGAGAGCAAGTAATATACAGTTTCCTTTTTACATATGAAATTCGTCCAACCCTTTTCATGGCCTAAAAAAGGTATCTTCCAAGACTCCCACATTGAAAATAAAGAGAGAAAAAGATTCCCAAGGTCCTATATATATAGCCCCCACCACATTGAAGGAAGATATACAAGTTTAGAGAGTTATTTAAGAGCTTTTAGGAGGCTTAAATAGAAACAACCCAAATTTTGGGAGTTTCTAAGATTTTCTTAAGGGTTCTAGAGTTTTAAAGTTTTAGAGTTTTAGAAGATCAATTGGAGAGCTTGGAGGAGGCAGAGAGACGTGGGCTTGCTTGGAGAAGAAGGCTACGACTTTGAGAGCTCTTGGAGGAGAATTTCTTCAATAGTTTTTATTCTCTTTTCCTTTCTCTTTAATTGTGAATCTTATTATTTTTAATAATTATGGATGTTGAAATTATTTTTACCATGAACTAATTTTCATAGCTAGGGCTATGATGTAGCCCTAACTATGAAGGTTTAATTATTTTAATATATGTTGAGTTTTATTTAATTAGTAATATGTATTGTTAATAAATCATTGGTATACTTAATGCTTTCATAGGCCGGAAGGAATGAATGATTTTAATAATATTTGAGCTTGGAAAATGATGATATTATGGATCTCCAATGATTTACATGAATGCATAATTGATTGGAAAATAGTTATGTCTCATGCCATATTATTTGCTTAATCTATGCTTGATGAATTTGCATGATTTAATTTATAGGCCGGAAGGAATAAATTAGGTTATGTGAATATTATCAATTGTGAGTGGAAACTACTTTTAATTAATTTTGTGATTAAGTATGGTTAACAAAATTACTAGTTAATTAAATTCACATATTTAAGTAATTAAATTGGAATAGTTAGTGGTGAAATCAAATGCCCTAGTATTCATAATTATTCAATTCTCTCTCTTACTTGAAATTGATCTAATTTTAATTGATTGCTTTTGTTTAATTTAGTTTATTTAGTTTTCAATTGCCATCTTAAATTTTAGTTCAAATATTATCAAAACCTAATTATCTTTGGTACTTAATACTTAATCCCTTGGGTACGACAACCCTATTTTTCCACTTTATTACTTGAAAACGATTCGTGCACTTGCGAGTTGATTTTACACATCAGACATAAAATTCCAAAAATAACAAATTGATTAAATAAGAGATGGAATTTGCCAAGGCAGCTTCCCTATTTTCAGGTATATATTTGAACACCAAAATCAAATATATAAAGACATGGAGTAAAGTTGTGATTCCACATCTAAGTACCATTAGGAAAAACAATTTTTTGGGTTTGTAAAAATCAAATTAAGCATTGATGAAAACCATAGGAAAAAATGCTTAGAGTCATAAAACAAACATATTGTCTGGCTTCTGCAGCTATTACTCCATTCTGGTTAGAGAAAGTTAGAATCAATCTTATGTTTGCCCCAATAATAGCAAGGGGTATGCTAATGAATAAGAGAGTAAACATGGTTCTCTACATGTATATGCCTATCATATCATACTGCTTTGCTCAGTATGCTTGTCCCGATAATCTATAATCCAGTTTATGACACCATATATTCAAATAAAACAAACATTTAGATGTAAGGAACACTCAATTAAAGGGGTCAATTCAGGTCAATTTTTGGCGTAAATGGCTAAATTCAAAAGTAACACATTTAATAATTTTCTTAAATGGATTTATCCAAATTTGGCTGAATTAAACAATGGTAAACTTATGTCCACTAATTTTGTATCATTTCTAAATCATATTATCATGTCATGATCCAAATTGTCATCCTTATTTGAAAAAATATAGAATATAATCTTATATTTTTCTTCTTGTTTAACTCAGGCTTATGGGAAACCATAAAAAAAATAAAAAAGAGTTACTATGAGTTATAAAATTGTTTGAGGAATAGATGATTGAATGGCTTCGGTCTTTAGTAATACAGTTCTTGGATTTGCAATTATATTTACTGCATTTTATCTATTTACATGGTCATTAGCTTTAGGCTATACTTCGTAAAACTTCTAATTGAGTTTCCTGCAAAATACCTTTATATGCAAATTGATGCAATAAGTACATTTAATGGACGAATTGTGTTGACAGTTATCCCACAAAAAGTGATTTTGGTGTAGATGTTTTTACTCTTATTGTTTCTTTTAGAAGTGATTTAGTATCATTGACAATTACTGTGACATTGTATCATTGCATATTTAGGCCACATTAAGTATTACATTGCAAGTTTTATCTTATTTTCCAAACTATATTTTCACTTTAACAAAAAATGTTTACTATATTGTATATCCTACAATAGATACACCTCACACTATATGATCTAAAGAGCTCCTTCACTGCAAATTTGATTACTTATGATCAAGATTTTTGCACTTCACTAAACAATGTTCAACTTCTTAGATACATGCTGGAAACGTTTTGCCAATCAATACATTGTAGTTTATTGAGATGGTAGCACAATTACTGCTTACTTTATGAATGATTCTCTAACTTTGATAAACTAATAGGAATTAGCAAAACAATAAGAAAAATAGAAGATTTTCTTTTCATTTTTTTTAATAATTTCAGGTGAAAGTTTGCCTTTAAAGAAACTTAGCATCCTTCCCTAGAGTTTTGTTTAAGTGGCAATTTATTTTGTTGATAGCTCCTGGAAAATTTTAATATTGTCATTTTAGAATATTTGATTTATTATTTTATTTTTTCATTTCTAGTTTTATATTATTTTATCATAGTTGTTAAGAAATTTGTGTATTACACATAAATTATTAAAATTATCTAATTGCATTTTTTATTTTTTATTACAACATGGGGAGGAGGGATTTTCTCATACATCAAGGTTGGAACTTTAAACTTGACATGCATATTTTAATTTACATAATTAGAATCCCTCTGATAATAAATTTGATCTAACTTCTCCACTGGTTTTAATATTTCCTTTTTAGTATTCATTTAAGATAAAAGAAATTTAATTGTAGCCTCCAAGTATAAACATATTCATTTATTCCTTCAAGTTCGCTCATTTTGAGTTAGCATAACAATTGTTGCTCTATTGTTTTATATGATATTTATGTGCATGAACATGTGTACATTAATTAATTGCCTCTTATGTATTAAATGTGGAGCTAAGCAATCTGGAGACTTTGGTAAACCATTTAAGTTCGATGGTCTAGTTGGCTTTAAATGAGTAAATTCATCAATGATTTCACAACTTACTATTACTAAAAAGGCTAAAACAACATTTGCATATTGCTTGGATAACATAAATGGAGGTGGAATACAAATTAGGGAAGTATTGTAGCCATACGTGTATATTACTTAGGGGTGGAAATTCATGTTAGCAAGTTAGGTTTGTATATACTTGCGTATAATTGTGTTGAAATTGTTTAACTTAGACATGACCTATTTATTCATCATGTTAAAAATATCAGTCTAAACATGATCTATTTAATAAACAGCTAACAACACATGATGCATATAACTCATTTATTAAGCTAGTCAATTCGAATCTTGTCAACTTGTTCATACAAAATTAAATCATTTACATGGAATTAGCCACATGAATTTGACTAGTTTAAATTAATTATTTCAAATAAAATAAATTAAATTCAATCATTAATTAATTTTTAAGTTAAAATATGTATTTAAACCATATGACTACAATTGTAAGTTTGAAGTAACAAAATATATAATAACATTACAATGTCAACTAATAGTTATTAAGATCCATATAATAAAACTAATACTACTATTCTATGAAATAATATAGAAAAAGTAGAACAAAAATGTTTTTGGTTTACTGCTATCCAATGCTGTTTAGTATATTAATTATCATCTTTTTTGTATTCAATGAGTTTATACATATTACATATTATATTCAAGTTAAAAAGTTTTATTTTAATTATTTTGTTTATCTTTTCTTAAATTCATGAAAAAAAATATATATATATATATATATATAATACAAGCTTAAATAATTAGGTAACTTATCAATAAAAATCTTACTATAAACAAAAGAAACTTAGTAATAAAAATCAATTAATAAAAAAACACTAATAGAAAATTAAAGATTCTAAAGTTATCATTTAAATGAGTTATAATTCTATTTGGTTGTGTCAACACATTAATTGAAACATTTAACTAAACTATCAATTCGGATCAATTTTGAATTAAGTGAGTCAACTTGATAATGGTAGCAAAGAATTATTTTGGATTAGCATATTATGGTATATTAAAATGAATATTTTAGCATAAATAAATCGTGGTTTATGATTATACTATTATATATATATATGTGATTATGTTGGATATTCTTAGAATATTTTGATTTGATGGTCATGGGCATTATTTGATAAATTTTTATAAATATTTTGAGTATAAGTTGAAAATTGGGTTGTGGATTATTGTGTAATTGTCAGGACCCATCCAAAATCTCTTCCCGGAAACCTAGACAAGTCTTGATCCCAGGGAAAACTGTATCAGACCATCCTATGAAAAATTTTCTACACAAAAATACACTTCTATATCATACCACCTTATTATAGATAATTCCACAATTTGCAGCACTTCGATAAAAATATAAGAGCTTATATATTAGAAATAATGTAATAAATAATAAATACCTTTAAATATTCATGTCTGTCCACACCACCCACTTATGTCGTACTACATTTCATAATATTTACAAATGCACCAATGCATAACATAAGTAGGAGAGTAATAAAACAATAAATAGTAATAGTAATATTAATAACAATAATAGCATAGCTTGCCTGAGGGCTAACATACTTGCCTGAACGTTTACATACTTGCTCGAAGGCTTCCACACTTATTTGAAGGCTAATATAATTGCCCGAAGGGTTACATATTTACTTGAAGGATTCCATACTTGCCCAAGGATTATCGTACTTGCTCGATGGCTATTGTCTTGTCCGTAGGCTATGATATTTGCCTGAAGGCTACCATATCATAATAATAATAATAACAATAATAATTGATCATAATAACAATAAAAATAATAATAATGATAATGATAATAAAAATAATAATAACAAGTAATAATAATGAAAATAATGGAATCTCATATTAATATGTTATATGGTATCGTACATATCTCCACGAGTGTGGATATTTCGTAGTATATTTATTGATTTTAAAATTTTACTTTATTTTAGTTTATCTTATCTATTCATGATTATAATGTTCTATTATTATCCTTATCTGTTATTGTTATTATTATTATTATTATTATTATTAAAATTATTAATTGTTATGTGATTATTCATTATTTATTGTTAAAGACTTATTATTATTATTTTGATTTATTATTACTATTTATTATTATTATTGTTACTAGTATCGTTATTGTTATTATTATTGTTGTTGTTACTATTTTTAGTATTATTATTATTATTTATCATTGATATTGTTATTAATTATTATTGTAGTTGTTATTATTGATTATTGTGATTATCATCATTGTTATTCATATTGTTATTGTTATTATTATTGCTATTATTCATATATATATATATATATATATTTATTTATTTACTAGTATTATTATCATTTTTTCACTATTCTTATTAATATTATTATTATCATTATTGTCAATTATTATTGAATTTATTATTATTATTATTATTATTTATTATGATCATTTTTATTGTTATTATCATGTATTATTACTATTATTATTATTATTATTATTATATGGTAGCCTTCAAGCAGCCTTTGGACAAGTATCGCAGTCTTTAGGCAAGTATTACAGCCATCGAGCAAGTCTGATAGCCCTCAGACAAGTTGTACTACTATTATTATTAATATTACTATTGCTATTGTTATTTTATCACCTTTCTATCTACATATATGCATTTGGTATGTTCATAAAGTGATATAAAAATGTAGTACTGTACTAAGTGGGTGGTGTGGGGGGACATCAATATTTAAAGGTATTCTTTATTTGTTAAATTATTTCTAGTATATATTCTTATACTTTGTTATTAAAGTGTTGCCTTTCTTACAAAATCTTGTAGTTAGGTGGGAGGAATAAGGTGGTATGATAAATGAGTATGTTTTTATGCAGGGAATTTTTAGGGCATTCTCAACTCTTAGGAGTGATGCCGCTAAATTTTCTGTAGGATGGTCTGATAGAGTTTCCCCTAGGATCAATGCTTATCTAGGGTTCCATTAAGGGATTTTGGATGGCTCCTTACAGAGTGGTATCAAACCTCTAGGCTCCGTTACCCGTGGGAGTTTTGGCATATGGTGTGGTCGTGTACCCCAGATGGTCACCATATACTTATGCTTGATAAGGGGATAACAAGACTAAATAGTCTAAGTAGTGAGTGCAAGTTATTCTTGACTTAGCTCCTAATTGGATGTGCTAAATCTCGAGGATGAAATTTTTATAAAGGCAGTAGATTGTAACACCCTTACCTGAGAAAATGCCCTAAGTTTAAATTTTTTACTTGGTTTGACTAAAATTGACCGGGGTTGACCAATTAGGTCCTATGGTTGACTTTTTACTGTGAAAGGAATTTTTATTAACCGAGGTACTATGGTAAAACACTTGTCAACAAGAGTTCATAGATTAGTAGTATGCCAAAATCGGAGCTAAGATTAGAAAGTTATGGTTAAAACAAGATGCGACTCAGATTGATCGATGAGTCTGAGTTTACTTTTTTTTATCTATGTAGATTTTGATGTTTGATCCATGTATGATGTGATAGTGCTCGTTGATACAAGTCGGTAGACTCATGGCACGCTGAATTTGGACTTGCGGTTGAAAAATTATGGGTTTGTAAATTCGTGCCCATTTTTTTGGGATTGACTTTATTGTGTAAGGAATCACTTATATGTGCCATGTGTCATCAATTGAGAGGTGCCACATGTTGTGGCCAAAGAGGCTCCACATGTCATGATCAAAGAGTGCCATGTGTCATTTAATATAATATATATATATATATTTGTTTCTTTCCTTTTTCCTTTTCTTTTTCCTTTCATTCTCTTCCCTTCTCCCACTCACAAGGAAAAATGAAAAAAATAAAGCCTCTCCCCCTCTCTCCCTCACATGCACCCTCACTCACTCTCTCTCTCTCTTTTTCACCTTATCTTCCTTCCCATCGAGCACTACTTTCTCTCTCCCTTCTCCTTGTGCTGTTGCAGCTCCTCATGGGGAATCGCTGCAACACTGCTTGGCTTAAGCATCACCACCACCTCTAGCCAATATCAAACTAGCAACACTGTGATGCTTGCCATTCACTGGAATGGCGAAAGACGCATCGCAAAACGGTCATAAAGGTTGATGCCCAATTCTAGCCATTTTCAACCATCTTTTTACTACTCACCCCCTAATTTGAGTTTCCCAAAGCTAATGGTGGCCTCTGTTCGCCTCGATTTGGGCTAATTTATGGCATATGAAGAGGAGGAGTTTGGCAGCAATTTCCAATGAGAAATCTGGCCACCATCAGTGATCTCAAGTCAATCAAAGATTAGTATTGTGTTTTGCATACCTCTAACTTTCCATTGGTGTTCTGTCTATGAATTATGGTGGTGTATTTGAAAAATTGCTATTTTTGAGTAAATTCTTTATTGAGTGTGATAATTTTGATAAATTGTGCACATATGTATATGTTAATATATAGATGAGCATGTGTATATATGTAAATGCATCATTTTGTATGTATATATCTTAAAGTATATTTGTGTATTTCTTTGACATGTGTGTAAATGTAAATATATATATATATATATTTATATTGTATGAATATGTATATGAGCCTGTGTATACGTGTTAAAAGGATTTTGTTATGTATATAAACTAATATATATACTTGTGTATATCAAGATGTGTATACTTATATATCTTATGTTATTTAAAATTTTGAGAGAAAAAAAAATTATGTATGTTTTAAATTTTAAGAAAATTGTTATTTGATTTTATTATGCTATTTTATGTGATTTAAATATATTTGTTATACAAAATGTATTATATTTTTTGGAAAAAATTATTTATGTGATAATTTATTGTTGAAATTATTATTAAATTTCACTATTATATTGATTTTGCATGATAAAATGTATGGTGTGAAATTAAACTGTATGTAAATTTTATATGATTTAATATAATTTTTGCATAAATAAATTTTAAGGATTTAAGAAGGGTAATAAATTTTGGTGTATCTATTATACTGTGCATTTGGATAATTGTGATATTAAAATTATTGTTAAAGAAATTAATTTTATAAAATTCTTGGATTTATATGCTTATTTAAAACAAAATATGAAATTTTATAGATTTAGTAAAAGTTTATAAATCCGATTGTATTTTATTAAATTTCGGTATTTATTACATTGTAACATTTTTATAGTTTTTAGATGCTCCATATAATATTGATGTTCTATAATGTAGAGTTGATTAGCACGCAAATGTATATGGTCATCCTGTGGGAGTAATGGACCTGAAGGTTGATATGTATACTTGTACAGTGAGCATTAGCCGCCCCCCTTCTTGACTCCAAGATGATTGTTTATTATATTATGGTTGTTATGTGAGAGCCATGGACTTAAGGGTTGGCAAGTATACTTACACAATGAGCATCAATCACCCTCCTCTTTGGCCGTAGGATAATTATTTATTATGTTATGGATCATTGCGCAAGTTATATTAGTGGTCGTCCTTTATGAGCTGTGACAAGAGAGGTAGGCAAGTATAATGTAGAGTGAGCACCACCCGTCTCCTATTGGCTGCAGGATTGTTGTCATTATGGATTAATGTGCATATGTGTATGGCCATCTTATGGGAGCTATGAGCTCCAAATTCAGCAAGTATAGTGCACAGTGAGCATTGGCCACCCTTTCCTCGGTTGAAGGACAATTGTTTTAGCCATGGCAAGTTATTAGCAATTGATGTCGTGGGACGCCAAGGTGACCGATTGCAATTTTCTCCCTTTAAACTCCCAATTAGGTAGTTCTCGGGATGCCCAGTACTATCTGACACTATTGATATGTCGTATGGTATATCAAATATCTTTTTCACTATACGTATATATATATATATATATATACTATGTTATGTTTGTATGTACGATATTGTACGGAGGCAACGATCTAATTTGGTCCATGAATAGCTTAGCTTTGTAAATCTGCTCTATTGGGTCGGATGACCATAACTGTATTGGTAGCAATGTACCTACGATAGTTGATGTAATGGGACCGCATAGTAACATGTTATATGGTATCGTACGTACCTCTGCTATGAGTATGCATATTTCGCTGTATATTTATTGATTTGAAAATTTTATTTTAGTTTATCTTATCTATTCATAATGATGATTTTCTATTATTATCCTTATTTGTTGTTGTTGTTGTTATTATTATTATTATTATTATTAATTGTTATGGGATTATTATTATTTGTTGTTAATGAGGTACTATTATTATTTTTAATTATTATTACGATTTATCATTATTATTGTTACTAGTATCATTACTGTTATTATTATTGTTGTTGTGGTTGTTACTATTTTTTGTATTACTATTGTTTGTTAATTATTATCGTAGTTGTTATTATTGATTATTGTTATTTGTCATTATTGTTATTCATATTGTTATTATTATTAATATTGTTATTATTATTTATTTATTTATTTATTTATTATTATTATTATTATTTTTCATTATTCTTATTATTCTTATTATTAGCATAATTGCAAATTGTTATTGTATTTATTATTATTATTATTATTATACGGTAGCCTTCAGGCAAGTATCGCAATCTTCGGATAAGTAGTACAGCTTTCGGTCAGGTATTAAAGCATTTAGACAAGTATGATGGCCTTTAGGCAAGTGTGGTAACCTTCTTACAAATTTGATAGCCTTCGAACAAGTTGTACTACTATTTTTATTAATATTACTATAATTATTGTTATTTCATCACCATTTTTATCTACTTTTATGCATTTGGTATGCTCGTAAAGTGATATAGAAATGTAGTATTGTACTAATTGGGTGGTGTAGGTGGACATCAATAGTTAAAGGTATTCTTGGTTTATTAAATTATTTCTAGTATATATTCCTATACTTTATTATTGAAGGCCGCCTTTTGTGGAAAATCTTATAGTAAGGTGAGAGGAAAAATGTGGTATGATAAAGGAGTGTGTTTTTATGCAGGAAATTTTTTAGGCATCCTCAATCCTTAGAGGAGATGTTGCCAAATTTTCTGTAGGAAGGTCCGGTAAGATTTCCTCTAGGATCAGGGTTTATCTAGGGTTCTGATCAGCAATTCTGGATGGGTCCTGACAAGTTTACTGGCTGGGATCGTACTACATGTTATGGTAATGGATATAGTACATCAGGATATTGTTGTAGAATACAGATATAGTATATGTTTATATGCTTTATACATTTTTAATTACTGATATTTATAAATTATGATTTGTTGAAGTATTAATTATTTATGAGGTGATGAATATTATCGAATTTTAATTTCCTTATTCAATGGTTTATGAAATTGCTATGTTTTTAAGATAATTATGAGTTTGGTGATAACTGTTTATCAAAATAGGGGAACTTTAAAAAGGTAAATATGAAGTCTTAAGAGAAATGATTTTTTTAAGAATAACACTTATTTTCATACTATTTTACTTGTTCACTCATTGAGCTTGTATCATAGTTTTGTATTTTAAATTGTTCCCCTAAGCCTTAGCTAACCGGTTATGTACATCGCGTTTAAGCATCTTCATTTTTCCTATGTTACTCTGTTGCAAATATATTGCTCCTTTCCTTGTCTCTAATGATGATGAACATTCTTTATTTCATTGATTTTGATATGTACATCATATTGAGCAATTTTTATAATTATCATTTATCCATTTGTACTCTTTAGATTGTTTTGGTGGATTAATCTAATATGTATGACTCTTACGTTATCTTTAATTGATGATTTTGTGAGAATTCCATCAAAATGTGTATGTCATTTTATCTGCACTATTTGGTTACATGTGTAGGTCATTTTATCTACGCTATTAGGTTACATCCAATTAAGGGAGGTTTTGCTAGATTTTTGACAGGATGTTCAGTAACGCTTCCCTATGCGAGACCACTTTGGGTGTTCGAAATACCCAAGAGCAGTTTTGTCAATTTGGTATCAGAGCATTAAGTTTCTTGATCCTGTAGGCTCGCACCTATGTGTGCTTCCTTTCCATCTGATAATTGTTTTATTGTCTTGTCATTATTCTCATTCTTGATGTTGAGTTGGAAGCAATGTGACATTTAAGTTGCATTATCATCTCTTTCCAATATTGTTTTGTTTTTTTTTTTTTTAATTTCTAGGCATTGCCTTACATCTTGATAAATGATTGGCTAAATTGAAATGTTTGAGTTGCAACATCTTTTTTTTTTTTTTCAATGTTTGATTTTTCTTTCCAGACATGTGAATTTATCATAGTTGTATTCATTGGTTCGGATGTGATGTATGAGTTCCCTTTTCTTTCATACTGATAAAAAGATGCCTCTTAGTTGTGGAAGTGATTAATTTAGGATTCAGCTTGAGTTAGATGGGAGTGTCGATTAGATAGTTTAGAGAATAAATCCCACAAATTTTTTAGTTAAGATTTTAATGAAGACTATTGAAAGTGTAGTTTTTAAAATTAAAAGGTAAGGTGTTTTAAGTAGTGCTTGATATTGACTTACTAGTGGTACTTCTTTGGGCATTTTTAGTTAGATATTATTCAAAAAGGGATTGTTACTACTCTAGGTTATTTGGTAGTTTTAGTATTAGAGAAGATAGTGCTAGTGTTAAGGTCATGAAGCTTATAAAGTTACCTTAGCTCATGGTAATGGCTTACAGTTAGTGGATTGTGCTAGTGGTTTCCATCATTTTGGACAGCTTAATGGTCCATAGGATGGACAATTTAAACAAAATTACATGTTCCATGTAGCCTTTATGGCAGATCTTACTTTGTGATTTATCATATTGGTAATGAATGATACTATTGTAGACAGCTTAGGCATTTCAAAAAGGAGTGTTCTCTTTTTGGTACATAATAATGTTGAGCTTATGGGTCTAGTTTTTCTCATTAATAAGCCAATGATACTGAGAGATAGAGTACACAGATAGGACATGTGGATGCTACTTCTTTTGATAGTAGAGTACAACTGACATTTAAAGGCAATGGTATTGACCGGAGTAGATGATCATCGAATCGAGGTAGAATTTTGCCATGACACAGCAAGACACTCATGCTACTCCAAATATGGTTACCAATGTATAATTATTGTTAGCAATAAAAAATGAAGGCAAATTCAATTCTTTTACTTCAAGGCTTCTGTGTTATTTTGAAGAGGGAATAGTTGCTACCAAATACACTTTAGTATATTCCTTTAGAAGAAAGTTATGCCCCGACAAATAAGTAAACCTGAGGCGTTCCCCTACAAAAGGCACAAAACTCTTCCTCCATAATTTATGTACATTTTCTACATGATATTTACTCCGTACAAGGTATATTCCATGCCCAACCCTTATAATGAACACTTGAAGATCTTCATTCAGTTATGACTTTATAAATACGAGGCCTATGATTTTCTTAGTTGTCACCATGAGAGATAAGTTTTACTAGAAACCTTGTTTCACATGCAATGCATTTTCAAGGACTATGCTTCACAAATATAGATTTACCAACAATGTTTGAAGCAAAACTCATCTAATTGCATGGTTTCGTTGATATAGGAGTAGCAACAAATGGGGGCCCATTATAAAAATAGACCACATGTATCCCAAGTACTTGCCATTGAAGAAAATATTTTGAAAGAATCACACAAATGAAGCAGCTACTTAGAGACTTGAGAAATGTATAAGCGAGGTTCAACATCCAGAGTTTTCAAGTTTCTGTAGATATGAAATTTCGAGTATAGTCTAGATGTGATCTTCATTTTTCCTATAGTTCATATGACAGACACCACTCTAAGGTTATCAGAGGCAGAAAGATTGTTCTTATTGTGGATAGTTGGTCATTTCAGGTGAGATTGTCCTGACTCAAGGAATAATGATATTGGAGCTCCTTAAGCTAGTAGTGGATTATTGATACTGGGAGATAGGGTACAAGAAAACCAAATTGTAAGAGGTTCTACTAGCATTAGGCAGCATTGGACAACATTTTATAGTAATAGCTAGAAGCTGAGATTAAGAAGGATGATAAGGAAGTAGAGGAAGAGCGTTCGTCATGACTTAGCACGACACTAGATCAATTCAATGACATGACAAAGATATTCACACTCATATAAGACTTCTTATGGTTTTGACATGAGCTTAACAATGGTCTTTTATAGAGAATAAGGACAGCCACACTTAGTGTTGATTTATGTTTTTACTGCAAGACATTTTACTTCGTAATGAACGTATTGGATACTTAGCTCTTGTGGTTAATACTCTTCGGTAGCTTTTCATCTTTAAGGATATTGTTGATTTGGAAGATATAAAAAGACTATAAGAGGTAAGAATAATATTTTTCAATAATTTGAGGATCTATCATTTAGTGTCTTAGTATTAAGTTGGGATGATAGAATTAATATTTAGATTTCTTCGTTGTTTGAGAAATGAATTCTTGAAGTCTACTTGATCGAAAGAAATTATGGTTTTCTTAATATTGATATTTTAGGATAATGAGAAAGCTTGGAATTGATCTTTTGGATGCTTGTTATCATTGTATTTTATTTTGGCAATGGTTAGCATCCTTTACTACTTGTGAGTTGATAATTTTGAGAATTATATTAGGTTTAATGAGAAATTCGAGGTCTTTTATTGGAATAAGTGTGGAAATTTGCTTGGTGACTGTAGTAAAGTAATTAGTAAAGCTATGTTATTTGAGGATTACAGATTAGAGATTCAATGGAAACTATGGAAAAGAAAGGTGAGAAGTTGAGAGGTTAAGGGAAAAGAGGAAAAAAAAAATGAATAATCTCAGTTTTAATTTTGGGTCACTAGCATATGGTTTAAGGAATTAGACTTATGTTATAGATTTTTTTTTTAGGGTGATGGATGGATTATTTGAGTTAGTTATAACTAGTAAGAGATGAGATTTTTGTAAAAGTGATATTATCGGATTTGAGATGACTTTGAAATTGTTTATTATCTTGTGCTATTTTGTTTTAGGAGTTAATAAAGATCTCTTGTTGTTGTTATGTCTTTTTTTTTTTTTTTTTTGGATTCATTGTTGATCACTTTAGGATGGTTCTTACTTTTGGACTATTTATGAAGATATTAGAGCTTGTTTTGTATTAAAGATGTGGTATTCAAAGGGTTAACTTTAGATCTTTGAAGTCAAGGCTGTTATCATTTTAGGGTTGGAATGTAAGTGCTTAATGGTTTGCATTGTGATATTAGTGCTTTACAAGTGTGAGCTAGCTTGAGTTGCGTGAGATCTTGAAGATAAGAAGTATCTACTAGCGGAAACATTGTGGTTTCTCAAAAATTTGAATTATGTTGGATTATAACCATGTTGGGTCAACATCTTTGTATATTTTCAATAACAAATATAAAATTTTAAGGACAAAACTTTAATAAGGGGGTAGGTTGTAACGATCCGTCCTTGAGAAAATATTAAAAATTTAAAATTTTTAAGCGCTTTGATCAAAATTTACTAAGTTTTACTTTTCTTTATAGATGAATTTTGGTTTTAATTCTTTTATATTTACATAGAGCTTATTGATATGAATTCATGAACTAGTAGCATGTCCGATTTTGAGTTACGAATAAAAAATTATGGTTTTGAATTCAAGCATAAGTTTTTATTTGTGTCCAAACTAGTCTTAAGTTTTGTCATTTAGTAGATCTTAGACCTGTATATATGCGTTAGGGAGCATGTCCAGTAGTAAGCAAATCAAAGAATTCCATTTTTGTCCCAAAAACCCATCAGACCCATAGACCCATTAGGCAACCCACGAACTTGTTTAACACCAAACTGGATCACCCTTGATTGACCCATCTCCAGCCGTCTAACCACTACACACTCCAACCCCAAGGAAAGCCCATGCTCCAACAACCTCAACTGCCAAATATAGTTGGTGAAATAAGTAGTGGCTATTTTTACTTTTCTAATGATTTTGCCATTTTAGTCTGACCACATACCCTCTCCCCTATTTTGAAACCCATGACCTCAAATTCACTTTTATTTGTTGAAATTTTCCACGGTTAGAAAGATCCATCAAAATCAAGTTTGGCTAAATTTTTCGATGTGTTTTGACCACCAATGGTGTTTTTGGACCAAGGTGAGATTAGATTCTTGTTACCGATTCCACAAGCTTTCCATTGATATAAAGTTTGTAAATTTTGGATGCCGTTTGATAATTTTGTCCAATTGGTATTCATTTAATATATTTGTTTTAATTTTTAGAGCTTAAAAAATATTTTATTATTATTTTAGGTACGCGAGTCGATATTAGAGCCGATCAGATAGAGGAGCTGGTTTGACCTATGATTTATGACTGAATTTTATTTTCTGAAATGGTTTTGAAAATTATGTGTTTGATTTTATATGATGTATAAATTATCTTATCATTATTATTATTATTTTAGAAATTACTTAAGTCATATGTTTTATTACATGCTATGAAAGAAATATTTGGAATTAGCATATTATGGTATATTAAAATGAATGGTTTGGCGTAAATAAATTATGGTTTATGGTTATACAATTATGTATAAGTATGTATATATATGTATATGATTATGTTGGATACTGTGAGAATATTTTGATTTGATGGTCATGGGTATTATTTGATAAATTTTTGTAAATTTTTGAGTATGAATTGAATATTGGATTGTGGATTATTGTGTATCAATCTGTATGGATATGGATTTGATGGATTATGCTTATGCGTTTTATTTGACCATCCCTTATTTGATCATGTGATTCATGAGGTTGAATGGGAGATCCCAGTTTGTAATATCTTTTGGATGCCAATAATTGAATTAACAGTTTCCTTTTCCCCCGGTAGTTGACGACACACTAGAATACTAGTTGTGGTTGTGCAACAGGTTATGATAATGGATATTATGTTAGTGGCATGGTGTTCCTATGGCCCTGTATGCTTTAATATGTTATTTACATGTGTTAGTGGCATACTGATGATATGCACACTACATGCCTTAAGTTGGTCTCAATGTATGACTAATGGCTTTTTACTTTACTTTTAAGCTATATCTTTATATTAAATACTTTGTAACAGTATTTTTTTTTAAATGGCTTTTCCTTAAGGTCCACTCATTAAATGTTCATACTTACCTTCCTTACATAATTCCTTCAAGAAACAATTAAGGCTTAGTGGTATGTGGAGGTTGGAAGTGAAGATTCGAAAGTCAATGTTAAAAGGTTAAGCTAGATTTATTGGACTCCATTTTATTTATTTGGAAGCTATATGCATTTGGCTATTATTTCGTACTTGTTTGTTGAAGACCTATTCATTCTCATTTGACTGTTAAATGCAAGGAGATTTGGTATGTATTGATATTTTGGAAATGTTTGGATATTTTGGTTTTACTAGGTTTATCTATAAATAAATGAAAATGATGATTTGATAAATAGTATTACTTTGGTTGGAAGACTCATTATCATGGTTGAAGGATTGATTTAGTTAATATTGTTAGGGTAGTTAAGAAGGTTGATTCCTATCAAGAAGTGTTTCCTTTCTAAAATCAATTTTGCTTCAATGAAAAGAATTAACATTTTTATTTATTAAGTATTTAGTTCATACCCCTTGAAATTTTTAGAACATGATATTGTCTATGAAAAACTCATTTTTTTTTTTTTTACTTCATTTCTATTATCTCTAAAAATATATAAGAAAAATAATTTTAAAAGACATGCATCATAAAAAAATAATATAGACATGTTTGGTATGCACCATAACATATGTGTTTAACATTAAATAATATGTTGCCTTGTCTAACATATATGTTATCTAATATTAGACACATATGGTACGATACATACCTAACAATGCACCATCATAGAGTTGTATATATCTATATATATAATAATGTCATTAAACATTTAACTCGACATGCTTTTACTTACCATGTTTGCATATGAATGTATAGATTAATCCTTGAGAATATCTAATTATGTCATTCGAAGGCATACTAATCGTTTTTGCTGATAAACTTCTTTGCCTTCTTGTAGGCTTCTTTCATGTGTCCCTTAAACCTAACCAAATCAAGATTAACATTTTGTTCCTTCAAATAAATGTCCATGACCTTAGTATCCCAACCTTGTTTTTGAGCAGCAAATGGGTCATTTACCAAAATATTATCTTTTCCGTACCTTTCAATCAAATTACTCTCTTCCTTTCTGATCTTATACTCAAAATACTGCAACATTAAACCTCTTGCCACCCTCCCAAAAAATACATCTGAAGCCCATTCCACTCCAATTGGGACAATTTGTATGAATATCAAACCAGGCCTAAGAAATAAGGAATGGGTTAGGGCTGTACAATGCACCCCTACCATGGCATGGCTTGTATTGAGTAGGGCATAACTTTCATGTAATGAGGTGTTAGCCATAGGCTCAAAAACAATTATTTCAAAACCTACATGGTTTATCATCTGAATTACTTTGTCTTGGTTTAAGATTAATCAGCCTGTGGCATTTCTATGATTAGCGAACACAAGGCACGGTCGAGATCCAATTGGATAAGAGATGGGGTTGTGGTTTTGGCCAAAGGCTTTGCCTAGGATGTCACGGAAATGTAAGTAAGTTTTAGAGTTTGGCATTAAGGTTTGGTTGATAGTCATAAAACCATGTGAAATAAGGCCAAAATTGGCAGAAGGAAAACAATGGGTGGAAGCATCATTTTCAAGAGAAATGATCGAGTGCTTGCTAAAAGTTTATAGTAAATCTTTATACTTAACAAGCCACCAATCAGGAGCCTCCGATACTACAATCACATCATCTCTATCATGGAAGATTGTGTTGATGGTGATAAAGAGAGGTATAAATCCATCATTGAAATCATGGAAAAAGTTTCCAATGTACCCACCTGCAGAGAATACTAAAGCTACAGCATTGTGGTGGACTTTACATGATGGCTTTTCGTGCTTGAAGTGAGTACAATGTCTTTTATCTATGCCATTATGTAATTTTCAAACTTTCAAGGGTAAGGTTGAATTTTCTCCATCAATGCGGGTTGGTCCCACCAGGTGGGACCTGCAACAAAGAAAGTAGAGATGGTGGGGTCCAAGACAATAGTGTCATTGATAGAACAAAGATCATAGCGTGGGGGAGTGTGGTCGCAGCTGATTTGGGTTTCCATAGGGAAATGCAAAGACGCTAGAAAGGGTGGATTCGGGTTGCTCCATCTATTCAATTGTAGACGTTTTTGTTCTGCACTTTAGGATATCCAATTTGAAGATATAAAATCAAAAGCGGTTAAGAAAGAAGGTTGAAATTTGACCAAGTAATGTTGAAATTGGGAAAACTCACAGCTAAAATAATTAGAAATCGGAATACTATCAAATCAATAAGCTTTTAGGTTTTCTAGTAAATGAATAGATTAATTTCCTTGTTTCTTTTTGCTTTTGGTTTTTGATGATGAGAATAGACAAACTAATAAAATATCCCACCATGATTAAGACATTTTACTAAGTTTATCCATTATTATTGAAGTTCAATTTTTAATTTTCATTATATTTTTCAATAAATGGTGAATTTTTTTATTATTTTGGATAAGTCAATAATTAACAATTTTAAAAAAATTATTATAATAGATTTAGGAATAAAAATGGATTATCTTTAGGTTCAATCAAATAGCATTTCACAATTTTGGAATAGGAAGGGTTCCAACTACAAAAAATTATAAAAATAACAAAAACATTAAAAGAATAAAAAATTTAGGGATCCAAAAAATCTTTGCCTAAACTAAAACATAGTAAGTGTTTTTAACCCTATAATGATGTGTATATAAAATAATATACCCTCTCTAAATTTTTTTATACAAAAGATTATAGAAACATTTTTTCAAAATAATCGTTTGCATGATGAGGAACTGAGATTTTATTAATTTATTTGTGCATTAAATGGATAGTAACACAACATTAAAAAGAAAAAAAAAGAAAAAAAAAACGGATGGTACAACTGAACAAAGCAGATATTTCATTTGAATAATAATAACAATAATATTAATAAATCAAATTGTGTAAAAATAGCTAACTATTGAATTATAGGAAACAAGATTAAAGAAGGCTAGGGTTGAAGTGATGAGGCTCGTTTGTAATTTTAAAGTCGTCATTGTTGAGCACTCCAAGGATTTAAATCTAATTAATTATAAGAATAAAAAAATAAAATGAACTAAAGATTTGGGATCCCTTATAACAAGGAACAAGCAAAGAAATTAACGAAATATAATATATGTATATATATATATATATATATTTTAAACTACGTTGGTATGGAAAAGAGTAACTAATCGATATTGATTGGTAGAAAGAGGAACAAGTAATATTTTATTTTGTTTCATTCTTGCTTGGTGTGTTCCTTTTAGCTAAACTAAATATATCAAATATTAATTGGGTGGCATTTAGCTGTAGAATCGGATAAAGTTTGGGTTAAGGCGTTAAAAGCCAAGTACTTCTCGGGGAGCTCCTTTAGGAGTTGCAGGTTGAAGAAAAATAGCTCTTGGTCGTGAAGAGGAATTATGGATTCTCGGAAACTCTTTACCCAAGGGTTGTGCTACAGAGCGGGTACCGGGACGAACATAGACTTTTGGGAAGATCCTTGGGTTCCCAATAATCCAAACTTCAAACCTACCCCTTTGTTCGAGGAAGAAAGACTATGTTGCGGAATGGTGGATTCACTGTTCAATTCAAATGGCTCGTGGAGGCTGGATAAATTACAACAACTGTTTGATAGGGACATAGTTTACAACATTTGTAAAATTCCTCTTACTAATCACAGACTAGAGGATAGACTTATTTGGAAAGGCAACACAACTGGCTGTCATAGTGTGAAATTGACCTACACTTTGGAATACTGGAACAATTATACTAGTTTTGCATGGTGGAAGCATCTATGGAAGTTCAAAATTCATGAAAGGCTTAAGATCTTTATGTGGAAGCTAGCCAATCATGGTCTCTCAACCTCTTCAAACCTCCTCTCACGCAACATGAACCCTGATAGGATTGCATGTGTTCATGGTTGTGCAAGCATGGAATCAGAGTGCCATGTTTTCTTCCACTGCCAGGTGGCACGAGCAATCTGGTTTGCTATGCCATGGAGCATCAAATGGGAAGAAATGACTAATAAATCCTTTGAAGAGAAGTTAAGCTTAATCGCAAGTCCTTCAGGGTTGCTGTCGGTCCACTCATCTGACCAAGATGACTTCTTTCTTTATGCTACCATCCTTATGGAGCATCTCTGGAAAATTAGAAATTCCACACTCCATGACAAAATTAGTTTCTCTCTCGACGGTACTATGGCTTGGCTTAATCATAGATTTCATAGGGCAAAAAAGGCAATTAGCAATTGCAACCCAAAATCTCCTCAAGTGATCCAAAACTTCCATAAGTGTATCTGGATTCATTCAGACGCTACAGTTAAAGAAGGCCGAAGCATGGTTGGTGTCATCGCGAGAAACCATCTTGGTGAAGTGTAAAAGATCAGAACCGTGCATTTTGAATCAGACATTCCAGAAGTGGCAGAAACATATGGCATTTTGCAATCCTTACAACTAGCTATAGAGGAGAATTGGCCTAATGTGTGGTGTATTTCGGATGCATGGAACGTAACATTCAATATCAACAACCCTCAATCTCCAAGCACTCACTGGGCTACGGAAGGAATCTTAAAGGATATCGAGGACTTAGCAAAGCAAATTCAATCAGTTCAGTTTGCTTGGACTCCACGGGAAAATAATTTTCTAGCAGATTTTGTGTGTAAGTGGAGCCAAAGGAATGATATTACTGGGGACTTATCTTGTAATATGCTACTGTTTATCTTCTCAGTTTTTGTAACCCAGGAGAGTGGCTTGATAGCCAACTCCTACTGAAAGTGTATCTTTCGGGTTTTTTTTTTTGGTTTTTATAAAACTCTCTTTTTCGTAGCCCAAAAAAAAAAAAAAAAAAAAAACCATATTTATGCGCCTCAACATTTGTGCATATAATTAATAATTTCTTTTATTAAATTTGTGCATACAATTATGAAATGTACATATATGTATATATACATAAATTATGTATATACATAGAGTTGCATGTATTAAATCTAGAAATCTACAAGATTTTGATGTTTTAAAAGCAAAGGTTTGAAAAGTCTTTGTTTTAAATATGAACATAAACAATTATAAAACTTTACAGTCATTTCTAAATTTTAAAAATGAATTGATGTTCATGAGAAAGAAGATATTCAAAATACTAATTTCATCCAGTTTTTTTGACATTTAATTTAATTATAATTTAATTTTTTTAATTTCAAAAATATTATTAATTTTTTTATTTTAAAAAATTATTATTTCTTTTTTATTGTTCATTCACACTTTTTAAAATAATATTAACAAATTATTTTATAGATGTTAGTTGTGATTTTCAACACCTAAACAATTAGATTGCAGTTAATACAAATAAATATATCACTTCTAAAAGAAAAATTAAAAGCACTGTCATAATTAACTAATCATTAATTAATTAATTTTTTTTTAAAAAGAAAAAGCTAATTATAATTGCTAATTTTTTATACCTTGACTTTTTGTAAGATGAGTTCCAGTAGTTCTTAACAATCTGGAAGTATTAAAATGGCTGATCTGTAAAACGAAGAACAAGCACAAATATGCGAATGCAACCACAATCCTTGAAACCCTCTTCTTCGTCATCATCCTTAGCGACGTCGTCTTTGGATTTTGGTACTCCCACAACGGCATGAGGACTCGATCGATTTTGATATTTCCAGTATAAGTTGTAAACTATCTCTCAGAAGATCAATTCCGGTTTAAACACAGAAAGCAGAAGTCAACCTTTCAGGTCTGGGAGAAAAGTTTGTGCGATGAAGAAGAATCTGCTGCTGATACGAAGACTTTTGACAATATCGGCCAGATAATCAGCCTCATTGTTAGATACTTTTGCCATATTATTTGCTTCGTGAATCTTATTAAGCAATCATTAATATACTTGGGAGCTCAGAGCTCTTAACATGTGGAGGAAAGTATGAAAATCTTCTCAATGGTTAATTGATTTTTCATTTCTTTTAATTTTAAAAAAATATATATATATTAAAAAATTCGTGTAATAAATAAATATATATATATATATATATATAATATAGAGATTCGGTTTGGTGATTGAAACCTTTTTTTTACGATTCAACAAAATAAGAACGGTAATAGACAAAATTTTCTTAAATATATTATGTAATTCGTTATTGGAGCAATACTTATTTAATAGATAAATACAAATTTAACTGGTGTACGTTACTTGTATAAAAAAATGTTATTTGACATGAGTCGTAATCATTGATGTTAACATTTTTTTCGCTTTTTTATTTTTTTAAAATATAATTTCCGATTTTCTAAGCAATGAAACTCGGTCTTATTTATTTATTTTTATAGTAAACTTGGTCTTATTTTTAAAGTTAACAATGGTATTTTGCTCGCATTTTTTTCCGTGAAAACTAAAATGTAATTATTTTAAATATGCATGTTACCATTTATGACATTGTGTAACTCCACTTTATTATAAACAACAATAAAAAAAAAATGTTTAACTTACATAACATTTTTATAGTATTAATTCTGATATATATGGATCATTACATTTTTGAACCTATATATATCATATACATTGTCATGAAGAAATATATATAAAATAAGATGAAAATATCATTTCACTTTCTCTCTCTTTTTTTTTTTTTTTTTGGGTGTCTATCTTTCATTATATTCTTTATATTTTTGTTGAGTTATAGTTAGTTTATAATAGTAATAGATTTTTTCTAACAACTAACAAGTATATTTAAATTATTAAAGTTTACTAAAAATTGTAATGGACTTTAGCGAATCTCGCATTATGACTAGAACCAATCCAAAATGAATTTGGCATGCGAACCATTAAATGGATAAATAGTCATGTCATGTGTGGCATTGGCTTGATAAACATTTTCGTTTTTAGCATTACACAGTTGTACACACTTTTATATATAGAGAAATAATATATATAGTTTAAATGAAAGGTTTACATACAATTTTTTTTTATTCTTTTTAGAAAGTATATATATATATACATATATATATATATATATATATATATAGAGAGAGAGAGAGAGAGAGAGAGTTTACTAAATTCAGCAAGGTTTAAATAAAGTTTTTAATATGAAAACTACCATAAAATCTTTATTTTTAGTTTTTGAATCTTAATAAGAGGTGAAATTTAAAATTGCAATTATTAATCACTAAGTCTATTATTTTTTCCCAAATAGAATTTTAATATGTTATTAAATCGATATTTGACTATTTTTTAACTTTAAAATAATAATTTCATACACCTCCCATCAAATTTATTTAAATATAAATTAATTCCTCTACTTTCAAAAATATCATCAACCTCCCATTAGGTTTCAAAAAGTTATCATCTTCTCCTTCAATTATTTCGTTCACATCGTTTAAAATAATATATCTACACCCCCTCTTGTAGGTGTTAGTTGCAATTTTTAAAATTTATGGGATTAAATTATAATCAATGCAAATTTAAGGGGTCCAAAAGTAATATTTCCAATTTTGAATGCCAACTACTGATGTGATTCAATAATCATCAAGGGTCCATCTTAGTTTAATATAGGAAGGGACATATGAAGAACAAATGTGAGAGATGACTATCTATAGTAATGAAAATGATTCACATCCAACATTTGTGGATGTTAACCCTCACAATCCCTCTATGTATATCCTTTATCATATCATTTATACATATATATATATATATATATATCAAAATTTTTTTATTGTACAAAAAAAACTAATACTTTAATTTTTAAATCTTTTTCAAACTAATTTTTAAAATCATCATTGATTTGTTTTACTAAAATCTTTTTTTTTTCTTCCAATTTTTAGATTTTTTTTATCCTAAAAAATTACTTTTTCAAAATTCTAACAATATATTTTGTCCCAAAAAAATTTTAAAATATATGATACATGTTCTCCTAACATCTTTTTTATTTTTATTTTTATTTTTATTCCTAGACGAAAGACAAATATTTTTTCCAATTGTCCTAATACTTTTTAATAAATTTAATTTTTGTATATTTTCCAAAATAGGACTAATTTAATATATATATATATATATATATCTATATTTTGTTCTCGAAAAAATTTTAAAAAAACTTATTCTCTCTCTTTACATAAATTTTCTTTTCAGTTATTGTGTTACTTAACAAATTTGAATTTCCATTTGAAAATATATTACTAAAAGGACCATCTTCCTAAAATGAAATGAAAACAACACAAAAGCAAACAAGGAGTATAAAATAAGCAAGTTGTCATTTGCTAATGTGTCCCTTTTTTTTTTTTTTTTTCTTTTGGGAATAATTATGCTTTAGTGCCTGCTAAAATCATTTAATTTAGTTTTGGAATCTCTAAATTCAATTTCATCATATTGATATCATTTATTTTTCAAAATATTTACCATTGGTCCAATTCAGTTAAAATTGAAGTCAAGTGCCATGCATGTGATCCTAAAATATGATATTTTAATTTATTTTCCCAATTTTTCCAATCTTTCCATAAAAAATTTAAAAATTTTCTGAAGGCTAAAAAGAATACCGGAAGTTCAATAAAACCCTAAAAAAATTACCAAATGTTCAAAAAAATTCTAAGAACCCAAGAAATTATTACATGTTCAGAAAAAATCCAAGAGATGGTGAAAAATCCCAAAAAAAAAAAATTCTAAGAGAAGGATAAAAATAACAGATGGTAAAAAATAATTGATAGCCTAAAAAAGAAAAAAAAAACAGATGGATAAGAAAAAAAAAAATACTAAATGTTTTGAAAAAAAAATAATAAATTTTTTTAAAAAAATTCTGAGAGTCAAAAAAATTACCAAACCTTAAAAGGTCTGAGAGCCCAAAAAAATTTTCAGATTGCAAAAAAATATTAAGAGAGCATGGTAAAAATACTATATGGTAAAAACAAGTTTTGAGAGCCTAAAAAATGCCAGAAGGTTAAAAGATTTTCTAGTACTCAAAAAAATTACCAGATGTTTAAAAATATTTAAGAGTCTTTAAAAAAAACCATATATTAATAAAAATCTAAGAACCAAAAAAAATTAAATGGTAAAAAAATTTTGAAAGCTCGATAAAAATATCAAATGGTAAAATAAATTCTAAGAGACCAAAAAAAAAAAAAATCCAAGAGCCTAAAAGAATACCAAATGTTAAAAAAAAAAAAAAAAATTGAAAGTATGATTAAAAAAACCAATTTTCAAAAAAAAAACAATTGAAAGGCCAACAAAAACTAGATATTCAAATAATTTTGAATGCCTAAAAAAAATCAGACAACTAAAAGAATCTAAGTGCTAAAAAAAAAAAAAATCAGATATTCAAAACAAAACAAAAAAATTTGAGTGCCCAAATAAAAATAGATATTCAAAAAAATCTGAGAGCTGAGTATTTTTTTTTTTGAGTTCTTGGAATTTTTTTACCATATGGTATTTTTTCTAGCACTCATAATATCGTTTAGCTATCTGTATTTCTTTTTAGGCTCTTAGAATTTTTTTTTTTTTTTTTTTAACATTTGGTATCTTTTTGAGCTTTTAGAATTACTTTTTGCCATATGATATTTTTTCAAGTATTTGGAATTATTTTTAACCATCTAGTAATTTTTTCGAACTCTCAAAATTTTTTTGAACATTTTATATTCTTTTTATGCTCTTAAATTTTTTTTACGGGCGCTCAAACATTTTTTAACCATTTGGTATTTTTTTGGGGTTCTTGAATGTTTTTTTTTTTTTAATATTAGATATTTTTTCAAGCTCTCTCATTTTATTTTAATATCTGGATTCTTTTTTTTGGCTCTTAGAATTTTTTTTGAACATTTGATTTGTTTAAGCCTCTTAGAATCTTTTTTGAAGATCTGGTGTTTTTTTGGGTTTTAAGAATTTTTTTGAACATCTGTTTATTTTTTGGACTCTTGAAATTTTATTTCATTTTTTAATTTTAAATAAAAAATGGAAGAAAATCTAAAAAATAAACAAATTTGGCGTCACATGTGTTATAGATGGCCGCTATTTCAGGATCTCCGCTAATTTTAACGGAATTTGATCAATTTATAATGATTTTATAAATAGGGCCTATCATTGTAATGAAATTGATTTTAGAGCCCTCAAAATAAAATTAAGTAATTTTAAAGGGTACAAAAGTGTAATAATCACATTTTTCTATTAAACTGAGTGTAGCTTACTTACTTTAATGGTTTGTTGGTTTAGTT
The DNA here is from genome assembly GCF_031755915.1 of Ziziphus jujuba. Taxonomy (NCBI): domain Eukaryota; kingdom Viridiplantae; phylum Streptophyta; class Magnoliopsida; order Rosales; family Rhamnaceae; genus Ziziphus; species Ziziphus jujuba. Next base: position 14,901,475 of record NC_083390.1, read on the forward strand.
AAACATCTCAATTACCTATAAAATTTAAGGAAAAAAAATAAAAAAAAAATAGTAACACCATATGAAACACAATTTGGAATTGTGTTAGTTGTTTATTTTTTAAAACTTTTACATTTATAAGTAATTGATATATTTAATAAATTTTTAATTACACTAATTAGCATTAATAAACAATTAAAATAAGTTAAACAGATGGCACATTAAATATTGAAATAATGAATTATGACCTTTCATTACAAACTGTTATGTATTATGAAATTATGGAAAAACTTAGGCAAAAAGATTAATTTGGTTACAATAGGATGCAAACCTTCATCACATTAGTGCATCAATATGATTTCTTTAATTTTCCAAGACATTTAATTCATTAACTAACAAATCAACGTTTCTAAAGAAAAAAACCACCCAAAAAAAGCTTTTGCACACGGAAACAATTTAATATCATTATATCGCATTATACCATTCCCTGTCCAGCAACTTAATGCCTTTCTCATAGGCTTCCTTCAAGTACCCTCTAAATCTTTCCAAATCCACTCTCACATTTTGTTCCTTAAGGTATATTTTCATAATGTCATAAGACCAATTGTTTCCTTCAAAACCCATTGGTTCCTTGATCATCTTATCCTCCTTCCCGTACTTGTTTATCAAACTACTCTCTTCTGCGTCAATCCTATATTCCATATACTCCACCCCTATTGCCTTAGCTGGTTTTCCATAACATAGCGCTGCCGCCTTCTGAGTGCCCAGCGGTACCACCTGCACAAATACCGATCCCGGCCGGAGAAACAAAGTGTGAGTCATTGCCGCCCCATGGACCCCAACCATTGCATGGCTTGAGTTCATTAACTTATAAGCTACACTCAGTGGAGTGCTTGGCTTTGGCTCAAACACAACAACTTCGAATCCAACCTTCTCTGCTTCTTGCTTTACTTCCTTATGGTTCAACAATACACGTCCAACGTTGCCGGTTCGAATCACTAACACCAAGCGCGGTCGAGACCTAGAAGGCTTTGGAGATTGATGATGATATGGCTGGTGGAGGCTTTTGGAGTATACTTTGTCTAAGAAAGCTCGAAAATGGGCTAGAGTTTTCGGGTTTGGTATTAATTTCGGGTCAATGGTCATGAACCCGTGAGACATGAGGCCCACAGTGGCAGAAGGAAAACAATGGGTGGCAGTATCATTATCTAAGTTTATGATCGGGTGGTAATTCTGCATACTTTGTAATCCACCAATCCCGTGACTTGGAGATAACAAGGACAAGATCCTGATTTTCAAACATGGAATTGACGGTGATGTAGAGGGGGATGAAACCATCGTTGAATTCGTGGAAGAAGTTTCCAGTGTAACCTCCCGCACTGAATACTAGAGCCGGTGCTTCGTGTTTGACTTGGCATGGTGGTCTTTGCGGGCTTGAAGTGAGGGTTATTTCTTTGATTCTGGACATAACCAAGCTCTCCCATTTTCTTGGGTAGGGCTGGATCTTTTCTACTAAAGGTGGGTCAGGTGTGCCCATTGTGTAGAATGTGGAAGTAGTGGGGTCCAATGTTGGACCATTGACCTTACAGATATCATAGAAATAGTGCACACGGTCACATGTGATTTGTGGAGCCCGGAGAGATTGCGCAGGTGGAACGGAAAGTGGGTCCCCTCTGCTAAGTGCATTCAAATCAACATGTTTGCCCTCTGTGATCATAAATAATTAATTGATGGAAAATGTGAAAAACACATAAATAAAAGCTTTTTTTCTTTTTTTTTTTTTTGAATTAAATGGCCATAAAGGTAAAAACATAAATTTATTATTTACCATGCGGTTATAATATGGTTTTACGGAAACAGGTAATATATTTATTTATTTATTTTTTTTCCTATTATGATAAAATCGACTAAGTGGACAAAAAACTTATTAAAAAGTACCACGAGATAGAAAATTGGAATCAAAATTTATAATATATTTATCTATTGGTTTATTTACTACTTCATTGTCTCCTTATGTGTGATTAATTTATTTTTTAGAAAATAAGTAGAAACAGGCATCTGAATTAATTTACTATATAACAAGCTAGCTACCTAGCTATAGCTAAAACCAATTTACCAAAAAAAATAATAATAATAAATAAAGCTATAGCTAAAACCAGAAAGTTTGTTTTTTTAGCCGATATTTGTCATATGCTCAACAGTGTAAATATCAGTTTAAATATGGAGGAACAACATGGAGGAACATTATGTTGCCACTTTTAGCTGATATTTGTCATATGCTCAACAGTGTAAATATCAGTTTAAATATGGAGGAACAATATATAGTTTGAATTTCCTAGGAAGTTGCCATTTTTTCCAAATAGATTTTTAGTTTTAATCATTTATTTAGGTAATATTTTTATTACATATCATGTCAATATTGTTATTAATGGTCTTAGAATATCTTCAATGTCTTGGGGAATTATTAAAATTCTTTTGCTGCATCGAAAATATAAATAGTCATTTAAGAAACATTATTTCCAACGAAACTGCTAAAAAAGTTAGTTACACTGATAAGGTGAAAAAAACAAAAAAAAGAAAAAGAAAAAGAAAAAAAAGAAGATATTGTGAGCATGAGGACCATCTATTTTCAAAGGATTTGCTAGACAATATGATTCAATATGTGTACCTCCAGTCCTAATATTCTTATAAACTTTATATTTTGCTATCTCAACCAAATTATTTGGTTATTATTGAGACTTGTATACTTAGATTATAGATTCATTAATCGTACAAAAAAGTGACAATTTTTTAAAATTTGATCAAATTTGACCGAATGTAACATAAATTGATGGAGCAGGTCTAAGATTTGATGTTTCAAATAGTTGGAATATTATTTTGACTTTGACACTATTGCATAGAGTATATCAATACAAGTTTATAGATTGGCGACATGCTCGATTTCGAGTTACACGTGTAAGGTAAGGTTATGACTAAAAACATTCCAAAGACATTCTGGTCTTTTTATCAAAGTGGACCCATCTGTTTTTGGATCTGGACATTCTTATTATTTTTAAATACATTCCTTGTATCCCAAAACCAAAATTTTGTTATATAAAATAGATATAACATTATATAAATATATATACATTTTTTTATTATTATCTTGTGCATATTATTATTAATCATCCAAAAAAGATGACAAATCTTGTACATATTGTTGTTTTTTTATTTTTTTTCTTATGTAATGTTTATATATATATATATATATATAAATCTTGTGGGGGTAAACACCCATTCTCTCATTATCATTTTCTTTTTCTTTGAATTAAAAAAAAAAAAAATCCACTACAAATGCTTTGTCATCTTTATCATCATCATCATCATCATCATTATTAAGTTGTTATTTGAGGTTGCGATGTAGAGGATGGGTGATGCTTTGCTTTATTAGGGTAAAACGTTTTGTGATCATCATTGGTGTTTTTCCAATGCTGATGATGATGAGGCTGTCTCTAGCTTAGTGCTTGGGACTATGATGGAAAGATTTGATGAGGTAGCATTCATGAATTGGAATCTCTGTGACTGATATCCCGATTGGTTATTACCTAGTTTTGATCTTGCTTTTGTCACAAATTTGATTTCTTAATGGGATGTCGTTGTTTAGGAATTGTAGTCGAGTTAGATTCTTGGTGATATTTCATTTTATTGTTCTAAGTCATGGCAGGTGGGCAACAATTGGTTGTTATTATTACATTTGTTTTTGTTGGCATTTTGTTGTAGTGATGGAGTTCGCTACTATAATAATCCATCTCATATAAAGACATCTAGAATTTGTCTTTTGAGCAGTTTAACTCAGTTTGACCTAGTATGACGCATCAAAAGGTGAAAAGTTGACTTTTTGTTATTATTAGAATTTATTTCTAACTTAGATACCATTATATAAAGCTCGTTGATATGAGTTCGAGAACATGTGGTGCATTGAAAATGAAGCTATGGTTTGAAAGTTATAAATAATGCAGTGGTATTTTTGTAAATATGTAAACTCAGAGACTCTACTTTGAAATTTGTTCCAACTCAACCATTCTCGGAAGTTTTTACCAGTTTTAAAATTCCTATGTGGAACCCTCAAATTTAAGTGATTTTGGCTCAAAATTCAACCATTTTTTGTACTTTCTTTGCCTTCTCTTTCTACTCTACTTCATATTTTCTCTCTCTAACTTACCACTTTCAAACCTTTATATTTTGAGCTATAGTCCTATGTTTGCTTCAATATTGGTACTGTTTGAAAGTTTGTGAAGCAAAAGAACACATCGGTACCAACAATCTCATTGGATAATTGTTGGAGTTAGCTAGAAGTTGGTAGCAAATTTGGGGTGAGATCCATTTCTATCGTCAGAATCGGGTAAGTTTAGATGACAAAGGAAGATCCTCTCTACTAGTTTTTAACCTCCTAAGTCCATTTTTGACAATATTTAAGACTAAAAACCTCTCTATTTTACTTGATCTCAAGATTTAATTTTGAAGGCAAACTTTCTTTGATTTTTTCGATTGCCCATCAATATACTTGGTATCAATCGAAAGTAAATCTATGTTCTACAGCTCTTCAACTTCTTTTGGTGTATAATTTATGGATTTTGGTTAATTTTTGAGGAAGATCCAACTACAGGTTAGTGTATTTCAATTTTGAAGCAATTAGTTGGCTATAGCGTGTTTTTAATGACAAGTGTTTATTAATATAAGTTCCTAGTGATGTATGGATGAAACGCCATAGCTCAACTCCAAGGAATAGTGAAAATATGGAAAATGTTCAATTTTGACTATAGGGAAATCGTGTTTATGTAGAATTTTGGGGAATTTCGTGCATAAATTTAGAATTGTTGAATGGTAAGAGTAATTTTAGGCTCTTGAGGTTGCATATACCAATTAACATGATTCTCTTTAACTTAATGATAGGTTTTGGTAATATTTTAGGTGCTCGAAGTAAGATTGCAGGTATCCAGTGGCTACAGATCAAGTTTAAGCTATCTTTGTGAGTGGATATATATTTATGAAACTATTTTGAGATTATGAACATGATTTGTTATCATTGTTGATGTTTTAGATGATATATGGTTTGACATGGTTTTAAAAATTCATTTGAGAAAGAATATATATTTTTATGGATATATATGAATATTTATTGGATTATGGACTTTTATTTGTACCATTACTGTACCAAGTTTATGGAATTGACAGATATGATATGCATACTTATCCCTTACTTTAGCACATGCTTAATTGAGGTTGAATGTGAGGTTCCAACTCTATAGTGTATTAGGATACTAAGTGCTTTATGATAGTTTCCCCCTTCCCTATGGTTTGCAACACCTTAGGATGCTAAACTTAAGCATATGACAAGTTTGGTAATGGTTATGATATATGGGTTTTATGAGATTTATGGATATATATTTACATATGTGTTTGGATGTGATTATGGATTGGATTCTCTATGGGTTTTGATGATATTCTATGTATTTTAAAATGCTTCCATGAATTTTGATAATGTATAATGACATTCGAAACTTTTTTTATGAATTTTGATGGTTTTCGTTGAGTTTCAAAATTTCTTATATTTTGGAGACATATTCAATGGATTTCGTGAAAATATTTTCCAAAATAGGAAAATCTTTAAAAAGAGTGTAAGTAATGCTTTTAAAAAATGGATTTTTGAAAATGAGACATATAACTTATATTATACTATTATATATCAATAAAAGCAACCAGCCTTTATTGATATGATATTAAGAAATCACTTACTAATAAAGTGGAAACAAAACTAGCACCTTCTTTCTCAAAAAATAAAGTATTGCGCTTGTTGCTTTAGAAAAATGGCAGTGTTATATATATATATATATATATATATCCTAGATACTATTATTCATTTACTAAACTTGTCACATTTTTACGTTGTTTTCAAATGTTTCCTTAGGCTATTGCTGACAGGTCCTCATCATATGTCCTAACATTTCTATCGCATCCATTTTCCATTATCGATATATATATATATTTCTATTTCTTTTGTTGCTCTAATGGAACTGTAAATATATATTCTCTCTTCCCTATATTAGATATTTATACTCTTGCAACTATTCTAGTGGACTAACCATGATGTGTAAAACTCTAAATATTTATCTTTCTTTCTTTGAAATGATCAGGTTTGAAACCCTTTCCTAATGATAATTGGAAATGTATGTGTATATATATATATATATTTAGAGTTATGATAGCCATTAAGGCTACTTTTGTTGTTGGATATTATTAAAAGTGTTATTATCCATAGGTACAATTAAAGTTATGTCTAATTTTGAAGGTTCTACGAAATTTTTTGTAGAAAGTCTAATGGAGCTATCTTTAGGTAGGACCTTTTTTGGTGTATGGTAAAGATCCCAAGGGTGGTCTTATTAGGTAGATAGTAAAGCACCAGATTTTATATTCCTGTAGATTGATTTTTCATGTGCATCCATTTTCTTCAGTATCCTGTTTGTTATTTTTAATATTGTTTGATCCTTGATATTGACTTAATGGAGATATGGCATTTGAGTCATATTATCATTTTTCTTCAATTCAGTGTTGTGTTATTCTTTTGAAGTCCATTATTACTCTCGATTGATTTATTATTTAGATGTGATGTTTCAAAAGTTATTATCTTTCATATAAATCTAAAGATGCCTCCTACATGTGGATGTGGTGGAAGTAGAGGTCAGTAAGTGCCAAATGAGGGTGTAGATGAGACTACACATATAGTTGGTTCTATTGAATGTTTAGCTGATGTTTTAGCCTGAGGTATCCGCACTAACCTTTCCCTTAAGCAAGTTAGAGAGTTAGGGGCAGTGACTTTGGTGGTGCTATTGATCCTATAGCAACATTATCTTGGTTGGCTGAGATTGAAAAGGTCTTAGATGAGGATATGTAGTGTCCTATTGAGGACAATGTTAGAATTGCATGTTTTTTACTAGAACGTAATGCTCTGAATTGGTAGATTAATAAAAGAACATTATAAAATTTCACTTGGAAACATTTTAATTATGCTTTTAGCATAGATTTTGTCCTTTAGCTTTTAAAGAAACAAAAAGATTGGAGTTTAAGCACTTAACTTAAGGAAGCATGTCTATTGCTAAGTATGAGAAGAAATTTAGAGAACTATCACAATTTGGTCTTTTTGTGATTCCTAACAGCTTTACAAAGAAAAATAAATTCTTAAATGGCTTTAATGAGAATATAGCATTCAGTGTTTTAGAAGGTCATCATCCTACTTATCAGTTTCATTAAGAGGTAGCCTTACAATTCGAGAGACAAATTATTATGCATAAGCTTCGACCGACCCCTCTTTGCGTGCTTCTAGTTAGGGATCATCCAAAAAGGGTAATTATAGTTCGGGACCACCTAATAGCCATGGTTTTCAGGGAGGTAGTTATAGTGCTAGTGGTTGTGGAGCTCGAGGAGGTACATGCAGTTATACTACTAGCTAGCAGTCAGTTGATAGTGGTAGTGGTTTTTGTCAATTTGAACAGTTTAGTAGTTGACAAGGTGGACTACTTAGAGGTAGTTCTCATGATTTTTGTAGCTCTTATGGTATGTTCCAGTTTATAACTTTCCAGAAGAGTAGATCATGCTACCATTATAGATAAAATGATCACTTCAGGAGAGAGTGTCTTCACTTGATGCATGGTGGTGCTAAAGAATCATGATATAGTTTTCAACATTACAATGCTAGTGGTGCTCAGAGACAGCGTACATTAGCAGGGCAGATTCATGGTATTACATCTAGCAATGGAGTATAGTTGGCACTCATTACCAGAAGCAGTGGTTAGAGAGGACGATCATCAAGCCGAGACAAAAATTTTACTATGATGTAGCAAGATCTCTAGGCTACTCCAAACATGGCTATAAGCATGGTACCTATTCTTGGCATTAATGTACATGCTCTTATTAATCTTAGAGCTATGAATTCATTTGTATTATATAGTTTAATAGCCCGACTCAGAAGAGATCCCATGCTTTTAGATGATAGTTTAGAGGTTTCCACAAGTGAGCCCTTATGGCCAACACAATCATGGAAAATATGTGTAATTACAATTTATGGTAAAGAGATAGAATCATATTTGATTGATGGTTAGTGAGGTTAAACTGAAGGATATTTTAATGGTGTGTGGCTTTTCGAATATGTTTCTCAATGATCTTCCTAGTTTGCCTTCGAAATAGAGAAATAAACTTCATTATTAATTTGGTTCATAATACAAGTCCTATCTTTTTACCGCCCTACAAAATGGCTCTAGTAGAGTTGAAATAATTAAAAATTCAATTACAATAGTTACACGATAAAGTTTTTATCAGACTAGTGTTTCACTATAGGGTGTACCTATTTTAGTAGTGAAGAAAAATGATGGTTCTATGAATGTTTGACGATCAACAATTGATAAAATCACAATGAAGAATCGATATTCTTTATCATGTATTGATGATTTGTTTGATCAACTTCAATATGCTAAGGTATTTTATAAGATTAACTTGAGATCAAGATTTCATCAATTAACAATTAAGCAGTTTGAGATCCCTAAGAGACTACATTTAGGACTCGATATTGTCACTGTAAGTCATTGGTGATGTCTTTTAGTTTGACCAATGCACCTGTAGCTTTTAAGGACCTCATGAACAGGGTGTTTCATATGTTCTTGGATCGATTTGATATTTTGGTTTATTCTCATAGTAATAAAGAGCATGATGAAGTATTTGAGTTTGATTTTGTAAACTTTGAAAGAACATAAGTTGTATACTAAGTTCAACAAGTGTGAGTTTTGGTTGGATAAAGTTCATTTACTTGGATCTATTATTTAGACAAAGGGCATATATATTGACCCACAGAAGCATAAAGCTAATATGACTAAGGTATGAAGTTTTCTTAGTTTGGCAGGTTATTACCGTCTCTTAATTAAAGGTTTCTCTAAGATAGTTGCACCTTTTCATCCTTTGACTAGGACGGGAGTCAAGTATAAGTGGGATGGCAAGCGTGTGTAAAGTTTCTAAAAGCTTAAAAAGAAATTGACTTCGGTACCCAGTTTAACTCTTCTCGAAAGTAATGAGGGTTTGGAGGTAAATAGTGATGCTTAAGTATAAGGTTTAAGATGTTTGTTGATACAACATCAAAAGGTGGTTACTCATGCTTCTAGGCAGCTCAAGAAGCATGAATTGAATTATCTTACACATCATTTAGAGTTTGCTGCCATGGTGTTTGCATTGAATAGATGAAGACATTATCTTTTTGGAGCCACCTGTCAAATTTTCATTGATCATAAAAGCCTTAAGTATTTTTTTCAAATAGAAATAGTTAAATTTAATATGGAGAAGATGGATGAAGTAACTTAAAGACTATGATTATACTATTGAGTTCCATCTCGATTAGGCTAATGTAGTAGCCGACGCTCTTAGCAGAACAGCTACAATTTCCTTGGCTCACAAGTTTATGGAATTGACAAATACAATATGCGTGCTTATATATTACCATTCTTTACTTTGACACATGCTTCATTGAGGTTGGATGTGAGGTCCCAGTTTTGTGGTGCCTTAGGACGTTAAAGGCTATATAACAATTTCCCTTTCCACTAAGGTTTGCAACATCCTAGGATGCTAGGTGTAGGTATATGACAGGTTTAGTAATGGTTATGGTACTCCGATTTTATGAGATTTATGGATATTTATTTACATATGATTTGGATGTGATTATGTATTAGACTCTCGATGGATTTCGATGATATTCTTTATGTTTTAAAATGCTTCTTTGAATTTTGATAATGTACTATGACGTTTAAAACTTTTCTATGAATTTTTATGGTTAGAAAAAAAAAAATTTACAATACCCATCAAATATCTACCTACAAAGTTATTATTTTTTTTTGTTTAAAAAAAAAAGAACTAGAGAAGCTATAAAAAGAGCGGAAGTAAAGCTTTGAGAAAATAGATTTTCAAAAGTGTACATATATATATATATATATATTTATATATTGTTATTTAGTCACTGATCTTGTATCACATTTATTTTATTTTTAACTTGTTCCCCTAGACTATTGCTGAATAGTCCTCACCAAACGTCCAGATGTCTCTATCACATCCATTTTTTGTTATCAATGTATATATTTCTATTTCTATTTCTTTGCTACTCTGATGAACTTGTATATATATATATATATATTATCTTTCCTTATATAAGATATTTCTATTCTTAAAATTGTTCCTGTGGACTAACTTTAATGTGTACAACTCTAAGTACTTATCTTTTTTTCCTTAGAATGAGTGGGTTTAAGACTTTTTACTTACAATAATTGGAAATGTATGAATATATATATAGAGTTGTGATAACCATTAGGGATGTTGTTGCTGTTGAGTATTATTAGAATCATTTTTTTTATCCACAAGTACAATTGAGGTTATATCCAATTTTTTAAGGAGGTTTTACCGAATTTTTGGTAGAAAGTCCAATAGGGCTGTCCCTAGGCAAGAACCCTTTGGGTGTCTAAGAAGGACTCCAAGAGCAATCTTATCAGCTACAGTTAGTAAGACTTCGGTCGAGGATAAGTTCTAAAAGTTGGTTATTTCTTTAGCTAATTTTGTTCAGATTCACATTGAGGATTGATGCAGTTTGGTCTATAACAAGTTTGCAAATGCAGGTTTGCTAGTCCTGGTATGTCCAAGGATCATGTCGGCTTGTTATGGCTAGGTTGTGGTTCTAGGATGATGTTTCACACTTTCATGGTGATCGCATGTTTCAGCTTTGTAGGTTGTCCAAACATTTTTCGGGAATGTAAGAGAGATCATGCATTATGATATTCATGCTTTTCTTGGCAGATATATAGCAGTTACACCACATCAGTTTGCATTGATTTTGTCCATTATTGGTCAAATATCTATTGTTTGTTTAGACATTAATTTGCAATCATGACAATTGTGTTTAGTTGTTGTGATTTGATGGGGTTTATTCTGGTTAGTTGTTAGAATAAAAAGTTAGTTTTGGCTAGCTAATATTTTGCTACAATATGTTTAGATTCTGTGTTTGTTTTTGGTTGGAGTTCACTCTCTCTGGTGGGCTTGGATGTGTTGAAAGGTTGAATTTCAATTGGTTGATCAGATCATATGCTACTCCACTTCTGAAGAAGGATGTCGGTTGGGCAAACAAGGGTGTGCACAACATTTGCTATGGTTTAAAGTGGCATCTGTGTTAAGTGTTTTTATTCTAGATTTTTTGGTTAGGTGAATCCACATGGTGAATATTGTCATTGTTGGATGATTGGAAGAGTTATCAGTTGTGTTGCATTGCTAGTATCTAATTTAGGGATAGATTGTGCTTGCTGCCAAACAATTTTGATGATTAATTTTATTTGACATCATCGAATCTTGGTGTTTGATTTCAAATGTGGGGATGGTGGGTGTCTTGAGATTTGGTGGCTTATTTCAAGCAGTGTTACTCTTTATAAAGTTGTCCTGTGGAACTTTGTTTTTTCTTTATATTTTATTTTTTGGATCGTACTTTTTTCTTATTTTTAAAGTAAAATTGGATTAGATTGGGATGATTTTGCATTCTTTTCGTGGTCACATATTATTATTAATACTAAATTTGATGCGAATCCACCCGAGACAGCTCGACCAACAACCCGCTGGGGTGCTGACCCATTACAAATGAAGGTGGGGCCGATCACTAGGGCCCAAGCCAAGAAGTTCAAGGACAATCTTGCTGTCTTCATACAAGGAATAAGTCATAGTCAAGAGGGGTTGGCCATATCTAAAGAACAAAGGCCTGTTTTACTCATACAAGCAATAGAAGCCAAAACGGGATCGGGTGACGTTTTTGGTAACAATAAAGAGGCCCCGTTGTATGAATTGGAACCCCATCTTTATGGGTTTAATTTATATGGAGGATGAGTCATAGAAACCAGCCAAAGCAGCTTCAAAGCCGACCAACAAAGAGGTTTGCGCACAAGGAGAAGGAAAGGCCGGATTTGCTGTATTCTTTGCGGGCTTTACTGTATTTTACTGTATTAGCCTTTTCTCTTACTTCCAAGCAAGGGCAACGTGAGGAACTTCACAATAAGCTTATTTGGCATCCTACAAAGCATATTGAAGCTGATTTGGAGCTCACTTGGGTCAAAGAATTGGTCAAAGTCAATGTAGTCAAAAAGCTAGTATTTTAGTTTCCTAATTTTATTCTACTTTTTGTTTTAGGAAACTACCATTATTTTTAGTTTCTATTTATTTATTTTCTGGACAAATAAGATTAGGAAAGTTATTATTTTATTATTTTCTTTGTAAATTAATTAATTCTTAATTCAAAATAAAGGAATTAATTAATCCAAATTAGATTAGGAAAAGGAAAGTTTCGGCCAAGGTAGAATTCTTCATTGAGTGGCCGGTTTTTCCTAGGGTTTTTAGGGTTTATTTTGTTTCTTTCAAAGCCTATTTAAAGGCTTATTTTTCATTAATAATATAACTTTAAACTTTGATTTGATTAAGAAAATACTTGTGAGATTAATTATCTCTTTGTTCTTTGAGAACACCTAAAACACCATTAGAGAATTGGTTGTTTTAGCTTGACTTATCAATAGGTTTTCCATCCCCTATTGTGGCGTCTACATTATACCAAGGTTTCTAACCACAAGTTGGTTAGGGGTTGAGGTCCATTCCATTAGAACTTGAACTTAATTAAAGATCCGGGCTAATATAATACGGGTTTAGGAGCAGGTCGTCCTAGGTTCGTATCATTTGGTATCAGAGCTAAGTTTTGTTCAGGTTTGATCTATCCTTATTTGTTTTATTTGTTTTGTGTTATTCTGCAATTTTAGCATTAGGTTAAGGTTGCATCCATCCCATACACGTTCTGCATCTTATAAAAAAAAAAAAAAAATTTCATTCCTAGTTGAATTAGGTTTCCTAGTTTTATCGTATTTTTGTTTCCTAATTTGTTGGTTGTCTTTTATCATTGTTCTTGATAATTTTGGTTTTTGTTGATTTTCCTTTGCTGTTTTATTCTTATAAATTTGCATTCATATATTCAAAAAAAAAAAAGAAAAAAAAAAGAAAGAGTTTGCGGCAACATTTAAAAAAAAAAAAAAAACTGCACAATTGTGTTTATTTGGAGGTCACCGGTTTGGTGTTTGTTTTGGAGTTGGAATTGCAATTTTGGTAATTATTCTTGCTACTGCAGTTGTTTATGTTCTGTGAGTGAAAAAAAAAAAAAAAAAAAAGAAGGTAAAGCCGAATATAAAAAAAAAAAAAAAAGAAAAAAAAAATATTTCGGTTTGTTGGAGTTTGATTTGTTTGCTGGAAATTTGTTGGAGCTGCTGGTTTTTTATTATTTATTCAATATTTGAGTTGCTGGAGAATTATTTTTGCTGCTGGATATTTGGATTTTGGGTGTTTAAATTATTTGGATTAAAATTAGATAAAGGAATTGATACAAAACTAGAATTACAAGAACAACAACCAACACTATCTATATTTTTGTTCAAATTGATTCTTGTTCGTATTTGAATTTCTTTTTTTGGAATTTTATTCTTGAACTCATAATCTACTACCATCTGGTGCAGTTTTCAAATATTCCAACGTTTTCCCATTATTTTGTGATTTCTTGTCTAGAAAGCCGAAAAATTAGGATTTGTTGAATTCTTTCGGTATTGCCTACTTTTTGCTACTGTTTTGTTGATAAGTTTAATTAAAACATACTAGTGATCTAATTGCTGTTTTGTGGGTGTTTTAATTAGAACTTTGAGATAATTCATTGAGTGGAAAAAGGCAAGAGTGTGTGAGCTTAAAAGAGGGTAAAAGCCGAAATTAGTGTGTAAACACAAGTGTCGAGACCTTGTTTGAGTGAAACACGTGAGGGAGTGAATATTGTGAGGATTTATTTTATTTCTGCAGTATTTTACTAACATGGCAGATTCTAGAATAAGAAGAGGGGATCCACCCTTGAGGATCAATGAGGAAGAGTCCGTAGCATTTCATGGCGATGACCGAGCTACCGGAAATGGAGACCAAGTGGACTTGAGAACTATTTTGGAATCAATACAGCGGATGAGTGCTCAATTTGAGCATGTAAACCAAAGAGTGGGAAGATTAGAAGCCTCACAAGGAAGGCCGAATACAAGAAATAGGCAAGAATTCCATGGAGGACGAGGCCGAGGACAAGGAGGTCGCGAGAGGCCGAGAGAGGAATTTGATGAGGAGCCATTGGACGGTGACTTTGAGGAAGGTATGGACGAAACCTTTGCTGTCCAAGATAGAGCTGGCCGTGGGAGATATAGGAGGGAGGATACAGATGAAGATTTGGGAAATATCAAGGTTAATATCCCACCTTTTATGGGTAAAAGTGATCCTGAAGCTTATTTGGAGTGGGAAGAGAAAATGGAGATGATTTTTGACTGCCACAACTATTCGGAAGGTAAGAAGGTGAAGATGGCAGCAATGGAGTTTGGCCATTATGCACTCCAATGGTGGATAAATGAGCAAAGCACCCGAAGGAGGGTTGGTGAAGACTTAATTACAACATGGCGACAAATGAAAGGAGTCATGAGGAAGCGGTTTGTGCCATCCCATTACCAAAGGTTGCTGCATCAAAGGCTTCAATCTTTGTCTCAAGGAAGTAGGTCCGTGGAGGATTATTACAAAGAGATGGAGATGTTAATGATGAGGTTAAACATGAGGGAGGATAGGGAGGCAACAATGGCAAGATTTCTTGGAGGGTTAAACCGTGACATTGCCAACCAACTTGAATTACAACAATACTTGGAATTGGAGGAGATGTTGCATGTAGCCATTAAACTTGAGAACCAATTCAAGAGGAGGGGTGTTAGGACACGGTTTGGAGGAGTTTCTAACAGTGGAAGGACAAGTTCAAGTGGCTGGAAAAACAATTCCACTTATGAAAACAAGTTGAGGCCGAAATTAGGAGAAGAATCAACCAACCGGCCAAGAAGGGAGGTCAAGACCGAATCTGTCCAAGCACTTAGAGGTGAGATAAAATCTGATCCTAAACCTCAAAAATCTAGAGAAATAATTTGTTTTAAGTGCCAAGGAAGAGGACACATATCCAGCCAATGCCCAAATAGAAGAATCATGGTATTAAAGGGTGATGGTGAGCTGGAATCCGCAAGTGAAGAAAGTGGCGCTGAAACCGAGCAAGAGGAGGAATGTAATGAAGATGAAACCGAACCTGTAGATACATCTAAAGCCGAGTTGAGCTTGGTTTCAAGGAGAGTACTTGCTGTCTACAAAGATGAAGAGCAGATACAAAGAGAAAACATCTTCCACACTCGCTGCGAAATACAAGGTAAAATTTGTAGCATGATTATAGATAGTGGGAGTTGTACTAATGTGATAAGTAATCTTGTAGTTGATAAATTAGGTTTGAAAACAATTAAACATCCAGAACCTTATAGATTACAATGGCTTAATGATAGTGGTGAGATGAAAGTAAACAAACAAGCCAAAGTAAAATTTAATATAGGTAGATATGAGGATGTAGTTTTATGTGATATTGTACCTATGATTGCTGGACATATACTATTAGGTAGACCATGGCAATTTGATAAAGATGCTACTCATTTTGGTCAATAAAATAGTATTGTTTTCAGGTTTAAAGGGAAGAAGATCAAGCTGGAACCATTATCTCCTAAAGAGGTTTACAAGGACCAATTACAAATGCAACAAAGGAGAGAAGCCGAAAAGCTCAAGGAAAAAGCAAGCATGGCACCAACGGCTTCACCATCCATTCAAGAAGGTAAGATTGAGGTTGCTGACCAAGGTAAGGGTTCTAAGGTTCATATTGAGTGGAAAGACCAAGAAAAAGCCGAGAGAGAGGTGAGAAAAGAGAGCAAACCCGAGAGTATAAAAAAACTGGAAATTTCCGCCAATGAGAGCCAAACCGAGGAAGGAAAAAGAAAAGAAAGAAAAGAGAGGAAAAACCAGAATTTTTATTTGAGTTTAGGGGATATTAATAAGGTTATTGAGTGTAAGAAACCTTTGCTGGTCATGCTTTACAAAGAAAATTATTTTAATGATCAAACTAATTTTGAAGAACTTGAATTGCCAAGTTCAATGATTTCTTTTTTGAAGGAATTTGGAGATGTCTTCCCAAGTGAAATTCCAAGTGGACTACCACCTATTCGAGGGATAGAACATCAAATTGACTTTGTTCCAGGGGCTGCCATACCAAATAGACCAGCTTATAGGAGCAATCCCGAAGAAACAAAGGAGCTGCAAAAACAGGTAAGTGATTTGCTTGATAAAGGATATATTCGTGAGAGTTTAAGTTCATGTGCTGTTCCTGTTTTGTTGGTACCTAAAAAGGATGGTTCTTGGAGAATGTGTGTTGATTGTAGAGCTATAAATAATATTACCATCAAATATAGACATCCCATCCCTAGATTAGATGATATGCTTGATGAATTGCATGGTGCTTGCATGTTTACAAAAATTGATCTTAGGAGTGGTTATCACCAAATTAGGATGAAAGAAGGTGATGAATGGAAAACCGCATTCAAAACTAAATATGGACTGTATGAATGGTTAGTTATGCCTTTTGGATTATCCAATGCACCTAGTACTTTCATGAGGCTTATGAATCATGTAATGCGTCCATTTATTGGTAAATTTGTGGTTGTTTATTTTGATGACATTTTAATATATAGCTGAAATTTAGATGACCATGTGGATCAACTTAGGCAAGTTTTGCAAGTTCGTAGAAAGGAAAGATTATTTGCTAACATTAAAAAATGTGACTTTTGCAAAGAAGAGCTTGTGTTTCTAGGTTTTGTAGTAAGTGCTGCAGGAATCAAAGTTGATCAAGCTAAGGTGAAGGCAATCCAAGAGTGGCCGGTTCCTACTTCCATTACCCAAGTGAGGAGCTTTCATGGCTTGGCAAATTTTACCGAAGATTTGTCAAGGATTTTAGTACCATAGCAGCACCATTGAATGAAGTTGTCAAGAAGAATGTTGGCTTCAAATGGGGGGAAGTACAAGAAAAATCTTTTAATTTGTTGAAAGAAAAATTGTGTAATGCACCTTTGTTAGTTTTGCCAAATTTTTCTAAGACTTTTGAAATTGAGTGTGATGCGTCGGGTGTAGGTATTGGAGCTGTTTTAATGCAAGAAGGAAGGCCCATAGCCTACTTTAGTGAAAAATTGAATGGAGCTGCCCTAAACTACCCGACTTATGACAAGGAGATGTATGCTTTGGTGAGGGCTTTAGAGACGTGGCAGCATTATCTTATGCCAAAGGAGTTTGTGATTCATACGGATCATGAGTCTTTGAAGCATATCAAGGGACAAGGAAAGCTCAACCGAAGGCATGCTAAGTGGATTGAGTTTATTGAAACATTTCCATATGTGATCCGCTACAAAAAAGGTAAGGAAAATGTGGTTACCGATGCATTATCCCGAAGGTATGTGCTCTTTTCTACTTTAGATGCTAGATTGCTTGGATTTGAACAATTGAAAGAACTTTATGAGCATGATAGTGACTTTGGAGAAATTTTTAGAACCTGTTTGAAACATGGATTTAATAAATTTTACATATTTGAGGGATATTTGTTTAAGGAAAACAAACTTTGTGTGCCTAATTGTAGTATAAGGGAATTATTGGTTTGGGAAGGACATGGGGGTGGTTTAATGGGTCATTTTGGTATTTTAAAGACTTTATCCTTGCTGCAAGAACATTTTTATTGGCCTAACATGAGGAGAGATGTTGAGAGAATTTGTGAAAGATGTGTGAAGTGCCGAAAAAAAAAATCAACATTGAAACCACATGGATTGTATAAGCCTTTGCCGATTCCTACCTATCCTTGGATAGATTTGTCTATGGATTTTATTCTTGGGTTGCCTAGGTCAAGGACAGGTAAGGATTCAATATTTGTTGTAGTAGATAGGTTTTCTAAGATGGCACATTTTATTGCATGTAATAAAACTGATGATGCATCCAACATTGCTAATTTATTTTTCAAGGAAATTGTGAGGTTGCATGGAATGTCAAAAACTATTGTGTCGGATAGGGATGCTAAGTTCTTAAGCTATTTTTGGAAAACATTGTGGGCTAAATTAGGTACTAAGCTTTTATTTTCAACTACTTGTCATCCACAAACTGATGGACAAACCGAAGTAGTAAATAGAACCTTGTCTGCATTGTTGAGAGCATTAATTAGTAGAAATTTAAGGACTTGGGAAGAATGTTTGCCACATGTTGAATTTGCATATAATAGGTCTTTACATTCAGCAACTAAATTTACTCCATTTGAAATTGTTTATGGTTTTAATCCTTTGACTCCATTAGATTTAACACCTTTGCCTTTAAGTGAGCGTGCTAATCTAGATGGAAAACAAAAAGCTGATTTTGTAAAGCAGATTCATGAGAAAACCCGAGCAAACATTGAGAGGAGGACCGAGCAATATGCAAGGGTGGCTAATCAAGGCCGAAAATCAATGGTGTTTGAACCTGGAGATTGGGTGTGGCTGCATTTAAGGAAAGAAAGATTCCCCGAACAAAGGAAATCAAAACTCATGCCGAGGGGTGATGGACCTTTTCAAGTTTTGGAGAGGATAAACGACAATGCTTACAAGCTTGATCTACCGGGTGAGTATAATGTTAGTGCTTCCTTTAATGTTGCTGATTTATCTCCTTTTGCTGCAGGTGATGATTTCGATTTGAGTACAAATCCTTTTCAAGAGGAGGGAAATGATGCGAATCCACCCGAGACAGCTCGACCAACAACCCGCTGGGGTGCTGACCCATTACAAATGAAGGTGGGGTCGATCACTAGGGCCCAAGCCAAGAAGTTCAAGGACAATCTTGCTGTCTTCATACAAGGAATAAGTCATAGTCAAGAGGGGTTGGCCATATCTAAAGAACAAAGGCCTGTTTTACTCATACAAGCAATAGAAGCCAAAACGGGGTCGGGTGACGTTTTTGGTAACAATAAAGAGGCCCCGTTGTATGAATTGGAACCCCATCTTTATGGGTTTAATTTATATGGAGGATGAGTCATAGAAACCAGCCAAAGCAGCTTCAAAGCCGACCAACAAGGAGGTTTGCGCACAAGGAGAAGGAAAGGCCGGATTTGCTGTATTCTTCGCGGGCTTTACTGTATTTTACTGTATTAGCCTTTTCTCTTACTTCCAAGCAAGGGCAACGTGAGGAACTTCACAATAAGCTTATTTGGCATCCTACAAAGCATATTGAAGCTGATTTGGAGCTCACTTGGGTCAAAGAATTGGTCAAAGTCAATGTAGTCAAAAAGCTAGTATTTTAGTTTCCTAATTTTATTCTACTTTTTGTTTTAGGAAACTACCATTATTTTTAGTTTCTATTTATTTATTTTCTGGACAAATAAGATTAGGAAAGTTATTATTTTATTATTTTCTTTGTAAATTAATTAATTCCTAATTCAAAATAAAGGAATTAATTAATCCAAATTAGATTAGGAAAAGGAAAGTTTCGGCCAAGGTAGAATTCTTCATTGAGTGGCCGGTTTTTCCTAGGGTTTTTAGGGTTTATTTTGTTTCTTTCAAAGCCTATTTAAAGGCTTATTTTTCATTAATAATATAACTTTAAACTTTGATTTGATTAAGAAAATACTTGTGAGATTAATTATCTCTTTGTTCTTTGAGAACACCTAAAACACCATTAGAGAATTGGTTGTTTTAGCTTGACTTATCAATAGGTTTTCCATCCCCTATTGTGGCGTCTACATTATACCAAGGTTTCTAACCACAAGTTGGTTAGGGGTTGAGGTCCATTCCATTAGAACTTGAACTTAATTAAAGATCCGGGCTAATATAATACGGGTTTAGGAGCAGGTCGTCCTAGGTTCGTATCAAAATTGTTATTTGATTATATAATATATGCATAGTTTATAGAAAAAGCCATTTTATTTTTTCATCTCTCCCTCTTTTCTCCATATTCTCTTTACCTCATACTCTTTCACTTCTTCTTCTTCTTGTTCTTCTCTCTCATCTTTAACAAAAGCTTCATGAAAAAGACTTTCAAACTTAAGAAACCATTCATCTTCCTTTGATTCCAAGCTACCCATTTGATGATTCATTTGATCCTAAGGTTTTTTCTCTCTTCTAAATCCATTGGTAGCCTTAGTTTTAACTAAAAATCCATCAATCCCTTAGAAGTCCTCCAACCCATGACCACTGTAACTTTTATTTTTTGGTGGGTCTTGTTTAATTCTTGATTTTTTTGGCTTCTTTTGAACTTCTCTACCATTTAGTGAACTTGCATGTAAGATTGGGCTTAAGACTTGGAAGATATCATAGAAGGAGCACAAAGATCACTATTAAATTGGGCCACATGCGTGTGTTTTGTTGATCAAATTCTTACATTTGCATTATTCTTGAGCTTTGTAAGATCTTTGGGTAAGTATCCTTCAAAGCTCTTAAAAATGAGTGTTGTATGTGTTGTTGTGTTGATTTGAATGTTGAGAAATTGGAATTCCTAGGAAATGCAATTTAAGATTTGAAGGATGTTGGTGATCCCATTTGCATGTGGATTTTAATGGTTGATTTTCTTTGAATATTAAGCATAATGTTGGAAATCAAAATGGTTTAGGCATACATGTTAAGTACTAGAAGTATAGACGTAAATGGCTTGAGTTTTTTGCTTTAAAAATGTTGAAAATTGATAATTTTGGTAATAGTGATGATATATGTTTCAATTCAAGTTTGGTTATCTGAGAATGAGTTGGTTTTCTTTGGAGTTTGTTAATTGATGAATGATTTGGAAACCTTGAGCTTGAATTTTGGAAATAGGATAAATACTCTCAGATTCGGCTATTTGCTATGGACATTACTAATGGATGCTTATGATGTATAAGATAAGATTTTTATTATTGGAAATGGAAAACTTATACATGCACATATCGGTTAGGTAAGGTTTTAAGAGTAAGGTTATTTGAAGTTTAGATTCTTATAAGCATGCATAGATGGGCTCTAATCATCTTTGAACTTGGAATTTACCTTTTGTGATAAGCATGTTTCTTTTTAGTTGAATTGGAGATTAGTAGCAATAATTCTTGTTTTGATCAAGGTTGCTTTGTCTTTGGTTGGAATTGTGAGTAGTCATTTAATACTATGGTTTCTTGTCTTCCAATGACAAAGAACATTTCACATATATCACCAATATTAGTTTTTCTCAGATTTGGCTCAAACATTATGAGTACTGTGAGTGTGAGATTTTTTAAAAACCTTTTGATTATATATATATATATATATATATATATTTATACATACTACATGAGTTGCATTGAGCATATTTACATTTGTAATTTTATCTTATAATATATATATATATATATTGTATCTCATATATTGAGCATTTTTCATATCATAATTTATATGAAAATCTTTTCCTGGACATGGATTTTGTGAATTGAATATTTTCTGAAATTATATTGCATTTGACATGTTTTGCAAATAAATGATTTTTTATGCTATATGCTATATGATATATGGATGTATGAGAAAGGTTTGGATGATTTAATGCTTTTCATATGTCTCTAAGAAAGTCAAATCTTTTTACAAATTATTTTATATTTGTATTTACAATACTTTTGGCATCATTATTTCTCAAATAATGATTTTGAGAATAATCTTAAAACTTTAGGAAATGGTTTCCTAGTATTATATTAAAGATTTTGTGACATGGTTTTGCATACCAATTTCTATGGATTTGGAAAAATGAGTTTCCAAAAATTCTCTAGAAATATTTTGATATACTTAATTTTTTTGGCAAATTGCCCATGGGAAATGATATTTGATATTTTCTGGTATTATGGATAGTATTTGGGGTTTTGGTTATGATATGGGTTATGGTTTAGCTCTAGAGCTTACTCAACCTAGTATATGGTATTCAGTATGGATTAGATATGGATTTAGCCTAGAGCTTGCTCAACATGTATAATGACTCTAATTATTAATTGATTATCGCACATATGAATTTAGGTTTTCATGCTTGGCTAACAACTAGCTTAGCCTGATTCACTAAGAACTAGTGCGCAGGGCTGTCTTCTAGCTTGCTTGGTTCCAGACATGGATTAAAGGCAACGTAGTACTTTGGGTGAAGTCATCCCGTGATAGTATATTGTCGTAGAATCCATCTCTAGTTTGGTTTGGAAAGATTTCCTCAAGTATTAGAGGCATAACTATGCAATCTATTAGTGACTTTGTGTTCGAGGCACTCCCTAAAAGTTGGGATAGTGACTAAGGTTAAAGTAGTTTGACATCGAATTTCTCTGTCAAACTTTGTGATATTTTCATTCTATGTATCTATTCGTATAGAAAGGATTTTTCTAAAATGTGAGCTTTTCCCATCCCACATGTATGTATCTATTTTGTACATGTGTTCTGTGGCTTGGTTTTTGAAAATTGGTTTTAAAATGATGGTTTCCTATAAGTTTTACTCATGAAAAGATCTTTCATATAGATTTCAAGTTTTCAACAATTTGCTTAGCATTGCGTTACATCTGTTGTTATGGTTTATGAGCTTCGAGTATTTGGATAGTGTTGCATTGTTAAACGATTATCAAAACTACTTGTTCTCCAGATTCTTGGTATATCTTACAAATGCATATACTTTATACTTATTTTTATCTAATTTTATATCAATGGTATTTATGACTTCTAAACCCATTCACTGAGTGGTTGTAGCTCACCTCTCTTCTTACTTTTTTCCATCCAAGAGTTTTCTTTAAAATTCTCTTTTGGTACCTATTAGTAGTCATTTTGCAAAGTACTAGATTGGGGTAGCAATTCATATGCAAAAGGTTGTAACTTTTAGCTATGAGGAGTATCTTTTGTACTTAGTTATGTAGTTATGAGGGTGATTGTAATTATTAGTGTTGGATTTTACCCTTTTCGAGTTTGGTTGCATCTTCATATTGTGGAGCTAGCCTCTTTGTGATATAAAGAACTTGAAAATAATGAGTTAGTATTTATGATCTATGTGGCGAAGCTTTATTTTAAATATGTTACAATGAGATGTATGTTGCTTTATTGCTTAGTGGTGTTGGTGTAGCTAAGCCATGCAGGCAAGATTGGATCCTATCATAATAATTTTTTTTAAAAATAATTTAATCTTCTTTTTTGAAGAAAAATAGATAAGTATATCAATATTAGACAGAACTATTGGTTACTAATTTTTGAGTTGTCTACCTATTAAGTAGATATCTAACAAGCTTTCCAATTTTTATATCACATAGATTGTAATCTAAAGTTCCAAAATTCTTTTCATTTCTTTGTTTTTTTTAATTTACATATATACATTAAATGTATATGCATATATGTATATACATTTTTATCCTTTAAAATCAATTTTGTCTTATCTTTGTAATTTCTTCTCCAAATTTGTTAAATTTTGACTTTTGCATTCTAGAAGTTTAAATGATATTTATGAGTTTATCTAATGGCTCAAATAAACTCCACTAAATGTATTGTAATATTTTTAAATTAATATTGGTAAAATTCATACTTTTAATAGAATTTATAGTTTATTAAATTTTTATAATTAGAGTTAGAATTTTTTATTTTATTTTGAATTAAAGTATAGCTAATGAATTTTAATTAATTAAAGTATTAAATTTTAAATTCTTTTACGTGGATAAGAAAAAATTATTAATTCCCTTTCCATATCATATACACAATCATATTTTTTGTTGTCATTCAAATGTAATGCTACCGCCTTTGAATATATTTTATGAACAATACTATATTTCAGTAAAACAAGATATGTGTGTGTGTGTGTGCGTGTGAGCGAGAGAGAGAGAGAGAGAGAGAGAGAGATTTTTCTTTTTCAAAGGATAAAAACATACCATGAGGAGTGGATGAAAGAGTCATATTGAAGTTGAAGATGATCTCTGAGAAGAATTTAGCTTGCCATATGAATAAAGACACCAAGAATAAAATGCATGTAGTTGCTGTTGCTGAATTTTTTTTCTTCATGGCAATGAGTATTTAAGATTCTGTTTTGGTTCTCTAATAGATTTCAAAGTACTTCTTCACACACAATTTAAAATCTTCAACCCTGAAAGAAAGAAAATGATGAGCACTTGTAAAGTTGTAATCACACTCCTACACTAATGCTATACACTATAGTTCACTTGGAATTAATTAAATATAATTTAGTTTCATTCCTAATTAAGATATTCAAAAATTATTATAAACTTTATTTGCAAATTATATACGAAAAGGAAAAAGAATTGTTAGAAAAGTATGGAAAAAATTTAAATTAGGATTAGCTACACTTTACCTCTCGGTTGAAATTGTTACATTGTTGGCTTTCAAATTTAAAATTTTGCATTTGGGAGTCTATGAATTTAAAATTCGTTGCAATTTATAGTTTCAATTATAAGAGACTACTTTGCTAAATTTTAAACTAGCAGGTACACACTAACATAAGTAGATCTACTTAAGGCCAAGTGGGTGCCCCACCTCAACTTATTTTTTTAGCACTTGTACTAATTATTTTTTTAATTGTTTAATTATCATTTAAATTTAGGCATGTTTCCTATGTAGTATTCAAATATTTCCTTATCTTATTTATATTTTTTTTGTTCCATTTATCTTAATGAAATTGTCTAATCCAATACTAAGTACTCTATTAAATATTGTGAAAACAATTTTAGAATTTACATGTAAGCATACAATTCTCTTTCTGTAAGACCTGTGAGTCCTGAAAGATGCAAAACAAGAAATGGTAAGATTAGTGAACAATACATTGGGATGGATTGTGATGACCAAGTGTAAGCTAGTGTGATGCTGCTAGGGTAAGGTGGGTGGTGCAAGGCATTAACAGGCTACTTTACTAGCAAAGGCTACCTAGTGTACAATCCCGCATTGCATAGGTATGGAACAATTATGGTTTAAATTTAGAGCAGACACTCTTTTAAACAATCAAGGCATTTGTCATAACGGTTGATTTCAGGGTTTAGAAGTAACTTGGACTTAAGCATGATTTAGTAGGACCAATACTAGGATATGTGACCTGTTAGGAAGTCTGAACAAAAACCTTATACTTCTAATCCTAGGATATGTGACATCCAGGGACGTCTGAACAAAAACTTCATACATCTAGAGTGTGGTGGATAAATTTGGGATACTATTAATAGACTAGGAGAGTGGGACATCACTAGGGATAAGGCATTACATATGGTATCAAATCCTATACGATAAGTGTGCTAATAAGGACATTAGGCCCCAAAGAAGGTGCAGTGTTAGACCTATGAACCCTAAAGAATGCGAAGCAAGAAGCGTAAGATTATTAAATAATACATTGGGGTGGATTGTGACAGTTAAAATGAACCAGCCTAATGCTGTTAGGGTAAATGTGGGTGGATGTGTCCAATTGCACATATCCTAGATATGGTATAGTGATAGTTCAAATGTAAAGTAGATATTCTTTTGAACAATGGAGGCCATTTTAGATCTATTGGCTTTAGGATTTGAAAAAACATTGAAGTTAACTATGTTTCAATGGGAGCAATTATAGAATAGGTGTCTAAATGAAAATCCCACACCGTTTGGTGTATGATGGCTAAATTGGGAAAATATTGATGGAACAAAAGAGTGATGGGATGGTAATTATGATAGGGTGTTACGTATGATATCATAGCTTATACCCATTTGAAAGTGTGCTAGCAAGAGCACTGGCCGCAAGGATGTATTGTAAAACTTGAGCCCTAAAATACATGAAGCAAGAAGGCGCAAAAAAAGTGAATGATACACTGAGGTGGATTGTGACGACCAAGGATGAATCGGTGTTATATTGCTAGGGTAAGTGTTAGTAGATGTGTGATGCTGGTAGACTACTAGTAAAGGCTATTTGGTATCCAATCCTACATAATCCAGGTATGAAACGATTATAGTTCGAGTGTAAAATAGACACTTTCTTAACAACTAATCCATTTTTATAGTGATTGACTTTAGGATTTGAAAGAACTCTTTGATTAATGTGTTCTAGTGAGAGCAATTATAAGATGAGTGTCCTCATGTGAAGTTTAATCAAAAACTTCATACTGTCCTAAATGCGGTGATTAAATTAGAGATGATATTAGCGAAGCAAAAGAGTGATGGGACACTGGTAGAGGTGGGGTGTTACAAATGATAATAAAGACTATACTCAACCAGAAATATGTTAGTAAGAACATTAAGCTCTAAGAAGGGTTGTATTCTAAGACTTGTGAGTCCTAAAAGATACTAGGCAAGAAAGAGCAAGATTAATGAATAATACACAATGATGGATTATGAAGACTAAGCGTGAAGCAGTATGATAATGCTAATGTAAATGTGAAAGGATGCAAGTGATTGGCAGGCAGGGCTAAGGCATTAATAGGCTACCTTACTAGTAAAAGCTACTAGTGTCCAATCTTACATCGTTCAGATATGGAACAATGATGGTTCAAATGTAAAATAGACACCTTTTAAATAGCTAATACCTTTTCAAAACAGTTGATTTCAAAGTTTGAAAGAACTATAGAGTTAAGCGTGATCCAGTGGGAGCGATCCTAGCTATAAAGTTAAGCATGATCCAGTGGGAGCAATTCTACAATAAAGGGTTAACTTTAAAGTTAAACATACTCCAATAGTGTGACAATCCATCCCAAAATTAAAAATTTTGAATTTAAATTGTATTTGGTTTGATTCAGTTTGCTTAATTGGACTGTTAGTAGCCTTAAGTTTAACTTTTAATTGGTCAATAATTTTGGTTTAACCAGTACACCATAGCATAGAGCTCGTTGATACGAGTTCGTAGACTGGTGACAAGACTAATTCTAAGTTATGGTTAGAAAGTTATGGTTCTTGGTAGTTTTAAAAAATTAGTATTTGATTTGTATCCAAACCACCAAGGTTTTTATCTTTTAGTAGATCCAATGTTTATATATACATCGAGAACTGTGCCTTTATTAAACAAATTAAAAAATACCTAAAAAGTCCTTAAAACCTTCCAAATCTATAAACTTAACTGGACCCCACACACCACTTGTTTTGATGCCAAGAGTGATTGATTTTCACCCATTTTTTGATGCCGAAATCCCATATGCACTGACCAGTAGATAGCCCATGTCCTAGCGATCAAAATCTCCAAGTTTCACAGTCAACTGCAGCTAGATGTGTGAGGATATGCCATTCGATGCCAGCGACAGTGGCATATGGGATTCGCTATAGTTTGGTTGGAAGCTCAGCCCATACACCTCCCCTTCCCCCGGGGGTATTGTGGACCTTTGAATCCATTGGAACCTTTCGTTTGTCAAAATTCTTCACGTTTTAACAGATCTATCAACATCAAATTCGGCCAAATTTTTTGATATATTTTTCAGCCTTCAACAATGTTTTTAGACCAAGGTGAGCTTAAATTCTTATTACCCATTCCATGAGCTTTCCATTGATACAAAGTTTGTAAACTTTAGACGTTGTTTGATAATTTTTTCGTTTTGCATCCATTAGTTTAATACTGAATAAATTTGGATTGTGTTTAAACATAATTAGGCAAATTGGACAAACTTGAAGTTGGATTAGTGAAATTAGATGTTAATGGGATCTAATAAAATGTTTAATTTCAATAAATTGACTTTTCAGGTGAAAAGACCCAGTGTTGGGTATTGGATATTTAGGGTTCACTATATAATTGGGGACTATTTAGTGTCCAATTTTAAAAATTTTAGAGTTATTGAAGTTATTTTGGAACATTGGTATACACTTGGAGTCTAAAAAATATTTTATTATTATTTAAGCACTTGAGCTGATATTGGAGGAGTTAATGTGAGCTATAATATGTGAGTAAACTTTTTTTTTTAAAATGGTTTAAGGGAAATATGTGTTTGATTATTATTTCATTATTATTATTTCGGAATCGTTTAAGGTTAAATACTTTATTTCATGCTGTGAAAGAATTATTTTGATTTATTATGTTATGGTATATTCAAAAGAATGTGTTGACATAAATAAATTTGGGTATATGACTATATTAATTCATATGTATATGTGGATATTTAAGAGAATATTTTGATATGATGAATATGTGTATTATTTGATCAATTATATATATATATATATATATATATACATTAGGTTATGGGTTGTATATTGGATTATGGATTATTATGTACTATACTATATCATAATTATAGATTTGTTGGATTATGATTACATGCGCTTATTTGACCACGTCCTACTTGATTATGTGTGTTCTGATGTTAGATATGAGATCCTAAATTGTGATACCTTTGGGATGCCAAAAGTTGCATTGATAGTTTCCCCCTCCCTTGATAGTCGATGACGTATTGCGTCAGGCGACATGTTATGGTAATGAATATAGTACACAGGATTATGGTTATTACATTATATTGCAGTATATGGTTCTTTATATTTTTTATTACCGATAACTATAATTTATGACCCGTAAAAATATTATTTTATTATAAGGTGGAGGATATTATCTGATTTTAATTTTCTTATCTTACAATTTATGAAATTGTGATGCTAGAAAAGAATAAGGGTTTTGTAAAACTGTTTATCAAAATTAAGGAAACTTTCAAAAATTGAAAGTGAGGTCTTGAGAGAAATGATTTTTAAGAATAATATTTATTTTAATAATATAGTAACTATTCATTCAATGGGGTTGTCTCATAGTTTTGCATTTTTTAAACTATTTCCTTTAGGTGTTGGCTGAAAGTTGGTGCATGTTATGCTTGGGTGCCATTCTATCATCATCACCTTCATGTATTTCGCTATTATCGCATTTTCACATTTTATGCCTTTTCGTTGTTGATGTATTATCTTTTTCCTGTTTTCTTATAAGACTATTATATTTAGTTTTATTTATCCTTTACTCATTTATTTTTATTTTGTATATTTTGGTGGATTAACCTAATATGTATGCTTATTTCTATTTTTCTTTCTCTTGAATTGAAATCCTTTATGGATGTGACTATAATTTTCAACATTTCTATTAGAAGTGGCTATTTTTCTATTTTATACTATTAGATTATATCCAATTTATAAGGAGGTCCCACTGAACTCCCTGACTCAATGAAGTTGTCCTAAAGGAAACTATCTTAGGTGCCTGAAAAGGGCCTCAGTAGTGGTCCTATTAAGTATGAGCAATCCTAAAATAAGTGACTCTTTTAAAAGTCTGAACAAACACTTCGTATCATCCTAAGTGCAATAGATAAATTAGGAACAATATTGCTAGATTAAAAAAATGGAAGGTTAGTGTAGGTAGAGTGTTACACTTTGTTTTTTTTTAAAAAAAAAAAAAGAAATCTAAAAATATCTTTCACCCTTGAAACTAATTTAAAAAAAAAAAATTCAATTTCCATGTAGTTTTGAGTTCATTACATGTAAAATATTTATATTTTTAAGTATTATGTATATTATTAAAAGAAATAGTTTAAGGGTATAGTAATATTTACCTTTCTGTGTTTCACTTTAATTGTAATGTCACCTTTTGGGCATAACTTTCTAAAATTTTCAGATATAAATGAAGTATTTTATAAAGAAATATAAAAAGTTAATTCCAGTATACTTAATTAAATACATTTAAATGAAAATATTGATCGTTTAACCAAAAAAGATACATTTGTGTGTATTGAAGGGAGATATGTATTGCCATTAATTGAAATAGAGTAAAGTGTTTTAAAAAATAATATATTACAAATTGAGTAAAAGAGAAGAAGATATCGCAATTTTAAAAATAAATAAATAAACAAATAAAAATCCCGGAAATGAAGATGATGTCTTCGTAATTCAGGACATATATTTGACCTAGCTATAAAGAAAGCAAAAACACATCCCAAAATCGATTAAATCACGTGGTTCTTAGATAATATTAGTTTTCTTATAAAGTAAATAATTAATTAATCTTTGGCTTTCACGCTTTGTAAGAACGAGAAAAATTAAATACCAAAAACATTAATAAATAAATAATATAAAAGCGACAGTTGGCATGCATATTCAATACAGAAATCAAATGGATCTAATCTAGAAAGAGGTTCAATTGACGAAAACCAAAGCCAGAAAACTTGCCGGATTTCCGTCAAGTATTTGATACCAGCTTGCTAGAACCATTTTCTTCTTCTTCTACTTCCTTTATGGTATTCCAGCCAAGGAACATCTACTGGAGCTAATTGCGTAGAATGGTATTATAACTGGCTCTAAGGTGCTGAGAGTTAGCTAGGCTAAGAAAATCCTATTTGGCATGATTTCCGAAATACTGTTTCATGCCATTTTCTGAAAATATTTTGACTGTTTTAGCATAAAGCTTCAGGTTTCTGAGCTTAAAATTAAAGTCACTAAAGTATATACAGCTTTTTAAAAAATTCTTAAAAAGTATAACTCAAACGCTATCCCAAACTGAACCTACATGTTCTTCAAGTGGTAAGGTGGGCAAGAAGAACACAGCAAATTAATATATTATAGGCGATAAAAAAAAGAAGGATGTGTTGCATGGTTGAAATCTTATACGCTGTTGGAATTTGATGATCTACTAACTATCTTTATTGCATATGTACTATATATATAGAAATATATTTCCAAACAAATCCATATGCATGTTATCATAACAGAAATTGTATAAAACTATCATGTCAATAACAAGAATAGAAATATGCATGTAAATTAAGCATACCTGATCGGGAAGAAACTGTTTATTGAACTGCACTTTGGCTGTGCATATCGTCTGGTGCAAGAAAATGGATTCAGGGTTTGATTGGGTGAAGAGGACGACACAGAAAGATCTATAAGTTCCATTCAGTGCTTTAAGAAGCAAAGATATTTATTAAAGGGTTATTTATTTATTTATCTTTTTGGCTTCTTGGGGTCAAGTCAACGAAGGTTATGTGGACTCAGAGGATGGATAATCATCCTCGTGGCTTGATTCTTCTACTTTTTATGAGAGTGAGGGTTGTAATCCTTTTAATTTTTAGAAAGGATTTTTAGTATGACGATTTAATGGGCTGATTTTTAGTATAAATATTATTATACATAATTAAAGGATTTTTAGCACTTATACCCCCTTAGTTACTAGGCTTATACATTTTGGGTTCTGAGTTTTTTCTTTTTTACACTTTGACTCCTAAAATTCAACTTTTGACACAAAATGTTTGTCCTTAAAATATTGTTTTGTCTACTCGGTAATAGTGTTTGAGCACATATAGTGCACTTATTATCATAATAAAATATAAAAATTACAAAATCAGACAATTTCTACAAGATTCCTGCAGATAGATCAAGAGTACTGTAGGCTTAAAAATGATTAAAAAGTGGATAAAAAATGGTTTAAATAAGAAAATTCAAAAAATATGAAATTTAATGACAAAGTGCCAAAAAAATCCATCAAAATGCAAAAACTTAGTAATTGAGGAGGCATAGATGCTAAACACACATAATTATAGATGTATTCTATTATTTTTTGACAACTTAAAATAGGTCTTACTCGTCCTCATCACCATTGGTTGATGAAACTCCAATGTTTAATTTTAGTTTTTATTATCGTAGAAGTAGATCCATAACTATTTAAATCAGTTGACATTTTTAAAACTTTTTTTTTTGTTTTTTTTTTGTTTTTTTTTTTGATCAGTTAACCAAGTATTTTTATTACTTTAAACCTTTTTTTTTCTCTTTTTTTTTTTTATGAAACTTTTTGTATTTTGCCTCCCAACTTAAATAATCACATAGGTTGCCCTTAATTATCATTTTCTTCTCGTATTAGTACAATCATACAACGTTACCAAATAAATTTTGCAAACTTTGACATATAAATGGGTTAAAAATAAAAGGGTCATTTGAACTGTTGATACCCGATCTAACATTTTGCACACTTAACCATTATATATGTATATATATATATATATTTTTTTTTTTTTTGGGCATTTTAATCTCGGAAAGTCAATTACCTTGCACCATTAGTCCAAAGCCCATTTTTCATCTTAAAATCCATTAAGTAGGAAAAACTAAAATGCAACTTCAACACAGTCATGGGACACCATAAGCAATAAACACTAAAAAAAGCCACGGAAAAAAAAAAAAAAGATAGAATGTATATTTTTTAAAAATTAATTTTTATTTAAAAATATAAGAAATCATATTCAATTTATAGAAAATTATAAAAAAAAACTAATAAATTTTTTTCTGAAAGATTTTATTTTGCAAAACTAATTTTAAATTTAAAAAATCTTTTAAATTTATAAAAATCTAAAAATTATAATTTTTATGCAGGACTATTTAAAAAAAACATGAACTTAATATTAAAGCTTTGGAATTTTTTTAAGTGAATATAACTTGAAACTATCAATATAAAAATTTTAAAATGTTATAATTTTTTGTTCAAATAAAAGGTAGATTTTGTTGGATAAATAAATTAAGTAAAAAGAAAATTTTGGTAGGTAACATTTGGTTTTAAGACTAAAGTTTTTTAAAAAGAAGTTATATAGGTTTTTTAAAATTTATTTCTTTTTCTTAAATAATATTAACAAAATTTTAGTACGTGTTCAATATTTTTCATAATTTTCTACAAATTAAGTATAATTATTATATTTT
This sequence comes from Ziziphus jujuba, assembly GCF_031755915.1. NCBI lineage: Eukaryota > Viridiplantae > Streptophyta > Magnoliopsida > Rosales > Rhamnaceae > Ziziphus > Ziziphus jujuba. The sequence continues at coordinate 14,934,036 of NC_083390.1, forward strand.
TAAATAATTATTAATTTAAAATATTTTTTTGGCATTTTTAATGATTATTATATATGAGCTCCTATAACTCTAACGAAGTATCAGTTTAGTCTCTCCTACTTACCTGTTTCTGGTTGGAAAATGGGTTGGGGTAAAAGAAACTGACTTCCAAAATAAAAATGCTAAAAAATAAAAATCAGGGCTAAAAATAATCTAAAACGAAATAGAAAACATAATAAAACAGCTTTTTAATAAAATTATGTGTGTTTTCTATGCTTAATTTCATCAAAATTCATTCATAGAAAATATATAATTGGACTTAAATGGTTCATGTTGCAGTGTAAGACTTCCTATAATTTTGAGGGTAAAGTGTCAATTGTATAATAGTTTAAAAGTCTAATTGTATAATAGTTTAAAAGGTCTGAGTGTATTTAAACCTTTTTTTTATACAAAGAAATTGCATGACGAATCTTACAATTGATTATTTGCATGCATATTTTTGGGAGGTGTCAACGTTTACATTTAAAAAATAAAAAATAAAAAATAAAGAAAGAGAGAAAGACCTATACAACCAATATATATGTAACTTAATTTGGTTGATTAAAATACAAATACTCCAAATTAAAGATTATTAAGTGGTCTCTAAGGCGACTTCCTAGTGGTAAAATTCACCGTTTTCTCTGGTGCTTTGAATCCCCCATCCTAATATCAAGAGCAACAACAAAAAGGAGGAAACAAAATATTAATAAAGTGCAAAATATTGAAAGTATAAATTATTAAAAATGCATCTGAATACCAATCAAATGGAAATTACATGGGACTACTATTAGCCTCTCTATATATCAAGTTCCCAATTGAATTAAATTGTAAAAAAATGATAATTGTTGTATATTTCTATAAAATTATAGATATTAAAATGCAATCAATTTTTTCAGAAAACTCACATTATTAATGCATCAAGATTAATATTCAATAATTACAATTGTATATAAACAGTCATCCACTCCACCCTTCCCTTTTCTCCAAAACCATTTTACTTTTTCTATAGACTTCTTTCAAGTACCCTTTAAACCTATCCAAATCAACTCTAACATTTTGCTCTTTGAGATACATGTCCATAATCTTAGCAGACCATTTTTGTCCTATAAAACCTACAGGGTCTTTTATAACTTTATCATCCCTGTTATATTTCTCTATCAAGCTACTTTCATTTGCATTAATCCTATATTCAATATACTCCAAACCCATAGCCATGGCTGGTTTGCCGAAGCATGCCCCCGCGACCCACTCATTGCCAAGAGGCACCACTTGCACCAACACCGATCCTGGTTGGAGAAATAATGAATGCGTCAGCCCTGCTCCATGGACTCCGACCATTGCATGACTCGAACTCACCATCTCATAAGCTACACTCAATGAAGTATTGGCCATTGGTTCAAATACAACTACATCAAACCCGATCTTCTTTGCTTCTTCCTCCACTTCATTCCGATTCAATATCAGTCGACCAGTGGCCCCAGTTCGACCCACCAATATTAGACGTGGCCGAGACTTGGCAAGGTTGGACGGTTGGTCATGGTGGTGGTTTCGGCTTAATGTCTCAGCTAGGAAGGCATGAAAATGGGCTAAGGATTTTGGGTTTGGTAATAAATTCGGATCTATGGTCATGATCCCATGAGATATGAGGCCCACACTAGCATAAGGAAAGCAATGGATCCGTTTGTCATTGTCCAAGGTTATGATTGGATGCTTGCTTAAACTTTGTAGTAGTTTTTTATACTTGTGGACCCACCAATCAGGTGATTCAGATATCACAAGGACAAGGTCTTGACTGTTATAGATGGTGTTGATGGTGATGTAGAGAGGAATAAATCCATCACTGATCTCGTGGAAGTAGTTTCCATTATAGCCTGTGTATCCTCCTGCACTGAATACTAGAGCTGGGGCCTTATGTTGGACTTGACATGGTCGGCCTAATGGGCCCAAAGTTAGGACAAACTCCTTGATGTTTGACATTGTAAAATTCTCCGATTTTCGTGCATAGGGCCGGACCTTTTCCAGCAAAACTGGGCCATTTGGTTTCATGACATGGAATGTAGTGGTTGTTGGATCTAAAACTGTTGGACTGTTAATCATGCAGATGTCATAAGAAGGATTAGAGCGGTTGCATGTGATTTGTGCTGCTGGGGGAGATTGCAACGGAGGAGCGGACATCATATTCCCTCTGCCAATTTCTTTTTGAGTCGATTATATAGAAACAAATAAATAAAGCAGGTTAGATTTGTTTTTTTTTTTCTTTTTTTTCTTTTTTTTTAATAAACAAAGGTACAGTAGTAAAAAATTTGCAATATTTTGAATATTAAAAGGCCCGCTTTTATTTACTTGAATTAATTAATAACAATTTTTTTAAAGTTTATATGCATAGTATGTTGCAAAATCATTAAAAAGTTAAGAACCCTATGGATGATTTGGATTGAATGGACTATAAATGTAATAGAATAAATTGCAGGTGACAGAATATTTCATTTTCCAACTTAACTTGTAAACTTTGATAACCTTGAATAGTTTTAGCAACCATCCAATCAAAGTTAAGTTGGATACTTGAATACTTAAGTTGGATAGTTACTTGCATGACTACAACCAGACATTTATGGTCAAGTTAAGTTATGTCCATCAAAGTTAACTTTGATTGGTCATATAAAAATTACCAACTTTGTTTTCCAATTTGTTTATGAATTGATATGAATATCATAAAAAATAGGATAATATATTAGTGGTTGAAAAATGAAGAAATTAGGATTTATTATATTTCAATACCTTTTAATTTAAAAATTATCTTTTCAACTCTCAAGTTTAAATTATTACAATTTAAATTTTGAAATTTCAATTTGTTGCATTATAATCCATTCTATTGATTTGGCTAACTACATTTAAGGTTTGGAAAGTATTAAAATGCAATTTTTTGATAGTAGAAAGTGCAAATTGAAATAAATTAAAATTAGAGAGCTTCAAATGTAACAAACCAAATTGCATTTTAATATTTGTCAGTTAGGAGTCACGTGGTATGGGGATTAAAATTTGAGGTCATGTAAAATTTTAAACTCAAGCATTGAAAATGCAATTTGCCGAAATTAGGGGGCATTAAAATGCAATAAACTAATATAGAATGCAACTATGGTTATGAATTTGGACACCAAATTTTATTTACCATATGGCAGTATATGCATTAGCAGTTGACAACAAATATACACAAAGTGAATCTAATAACACACTATTATATCACTTGATAAACAAAATTTAGTGGTCAAATTTGATAGCTGTCGCATTATTGAAATAACTATAGGTAAGTAAATGTTCAAGTGGAAAATTGAAACTGTCAAGTGAAAATGACTCGGTAACCCCTCATATCTACATGACCTATGAGGTCTTAAATTCAAAATACCAAGGAAAATTGTCGGGAACTGTTGTAAATGATCAAAAAGGAAAAAAAAAAAAAGAAATGAAAAAAAGGGAAAATTGAAACTCAATTCCAAGCTACTAAAATAAATCATATTTGTTGATCACATCCAAAAAATGGGTAATAAATTGTCATTCTTAGTATTATTATTAAGTACTGTTTAACCCCAAATTTAAAATTATAACAATCTTGCTGGTGGCACCAAATAATTTTAGCAAATAATGTTGCATTATCTTATTGGTTTATCTTGAATTATATATTCTTTTAAAGTTAATTAATTCACATTTAGCTTATATTTTTATTTATTAATCAATAACCTATATAATTGCTCAATTTCTATGCCACATTGGTAGACATTTGGGTAATCTATATTTGATATTTGTACCACTGCTGTATAAAAAAGGAAAAAGAATATAAATTAATAGTATCTCAGATTCAGGATTTCTTACCTTGAGAGTTGATGGTTGAGAGATTTCCATTTAAGTTGAAGGTGGAATTTGAGAAGAAACAAATCTGTAGAATATCAAAAAATATGAAGAAAATAACCAAGCAGGATGCCAGCAGGCTTATCACCACTGTTGATGAACCTCTTTTCTTCATTGCTTGTGATTTCTCTTGATATACAAATACTCTGCAGGCATTACTCTCTAATCACAATTTTCACAAAGATTAATTGGGTTTTGCAAATATTTTTCATTCTTGATTTGACAAAATGCATCAAGGGAAAAAGAGAGATATGTACCTGACTTTTTGATCTTCTATATGCTTGGACAAGGTAATCTACATGAGTATATCTAAATACACAGAGAGAGGCTGCATTTGGTTAGTGCAGTCTCGTATCGGTCTTAAAAAATAAAAATAAGAAAATATATCATGTATCCATCTCGGAGGCTAGTTAGGTACATTAAAGCAAATAAATGGCAAGTTCGAATTCAATGATGGGTTTTCGAAAATAATATTAATTTTTGAATTCAGGCTTGAAAAAGACTTTGAAAGCAACATCTCAACTTTTAATAGAGGCTGCGGTTGCAAGATTCTTTTTGGACGGTGAGAACGCAGTAATGTGGCACTGCTTAATTGGCTTGGACAGACATACATGCAAGTCCTCTTCTTCAGTTGTTGGGTATTGTTTTTGGTAATAATTCTGGTGTCGGGTTTTGTAGATAAATTATATAATATATACAAACCAAGTGTTGCATTATGGCTATATATATATATATATATGTATGTATGTATTAATTAAATGTATACATGACGATTCTATCATTGGTCCTAGAAATCGTGTATTAATAAATAATACCACCATAATGTTCACCAAAAAAACAAATGATACCACGATATAATATAAAATAATAATAATAATAATAATATAATATCACATGCTTACGTATACATATAATCATGGTTTAATAAATGATACCATTATTGATACAAAATCTTATCAAGTCAATTTGTTAAGCAGGACTAGATTTCATTGAATTGAATTATTTTAACTTTAATCCAATGAACTTTAAGTTAAGCTCAATTTGATTGGACTAAGATTTAAAATAGTCTACTCCAATGTAACAAATGGATCCTATGCGTATATATCATGCTTTAATGGCTCTGTTTGAGTTCTAAACTAATAAAGATGTTAAATTTTGGCATTCTATTCTAAAAGATTAACCATTCAAGAGAATAATCCAAACCTACACATAATCATGCTTTGATAAATAATACCAATACTGATACAAAATCTTATCACACCCATTTGTTGAATAGCACAGGATTGAATCGAATTGGTTATTTTAACTCTAATCTAATCAATTTTAAGTTCGGCTCAATTTAATTTAACTAAGATTTAGAATAGTCTAATCCCATTAGTGAACAAACAGGTGCTATATGTACAACATCACGCATTAATGGCTCTGTTTGCGTTATCGACTGATAAAGGTGTTAAAATGTGCCATTCTATTCTAAAAGGTTAACTATTTAGATGAATAATCCAAACCTCGTATATAACTAGGTTTCCATATTTCCATATTTAGCTGTCACTAACCTCCATATACAAGAGTTTATAACTTTTCCTATATCCCCCCTTCTAGTTTCCTCTAATTACCTATTCAAAAACATTTGATAAAATATGGAGATATAAGAGAGTAGAAGAGTGAAAAATAATACAAAAGATTTAATGTGATTTGGTCAAATATCAATCTATATTCACAAAACACAAAATACCAACGGCTACATTTTCATTATACTTTCTTGCTCGTTTACAATACATGAACAAAAACCAATATCTATAGGTGCATAGAATATTTAATTAAGGAAATAGAAAATATGTAATAAAGAAACAATCAATTACATGCAATACAAAGGAATTAGTTATCATAATTGATTGTGTTAACCCTCGAATAGAGCTCTCCTATGGAAAATCTTTAATACTTCCCCTCAAGTTGGCACACTAGAAAAATTGATTAACTTGAACAAGATAATGTCAAGCAACAATTTTAGATCTCTAATAATGCAAATCTTCAACATGGCTTCAAGTTTTATTTGAAAACTCCAATTGTAATAATAAGAAATTTTACGTATAGAATGGTACAATGTGTCATATTTACGTATTGGTGAAAATATGAATGACAGAATGCATGAATAATTAGCATTATGCTAATATTAATGGAGATATATACAAAACGAATATCATATAAATATGAAAAATAAAGTGCATGAATGGAATGGATATCGTGCAAATATGATGAATAAAGTGGATAAGCAGAATTAACATCGTGTAAATATGAAAGTAACAAAATATAATCAAGTATGAGATTAATAGGTCCTTTTGATATGCTCTAATACTATGATAAGGTATGAAGGAACAAAAAGGTAGAAGAGAGAAATATAACATAAAGGATTTAACATCGTTCAACCAAACATCGACCTACATTCACAAAACCGAAAACCTAAAGGACTACATTTTCAGTATATTCTTTTGATTGCTTACAATATGATGTGATTTCGTTCAAGCCCACACAGCCGACAACCCGCTGGGGTACCGACCTGATACGGATGAAGATCGGGCCTATCACTAGAGCTCAAGCTAAGAAGTTTAGGGATTATCTTGCTGCCTTTATCCAGGGCATAATCTATTCTCAAGAGGGTGTGTTTATTCCTGACGAATCAAGACATGTTTTGAGCATAGAAGTGGTGGAAGTCGATACTGGCTCGGATAGCGATTTTGGTACTTTTTGGGAGTTCGGGCAGCATGAAATGGTTCTAAATATTTATGGATTCAATTCATATGTCTAAGAAGTCATGAAATTAAGTCAAGGCAGCTTCAAAGGCAAACAAACAGGTGGTGTGCGCATGGGTCCAAGATTTGCCAGGTTTTATGTATTTTGTGCTGGCTTTACTGTATTATGCTAAGTTTGTTTTTTCTTTTTCTTCCAAGCACAGGCAACGTGTGAAACTTCAGGATCAGCTTATTTGACATCCTACAAAGCATATTGAAGCTAATTTAAAGCTCAAATTGATCAAAGAATGGTTTAATCCAACTTAGTCAAAAAGATAGTATTTTAGTTTCCTAATTTGATTCTACTTTTTGTTTTAGGAAAATACCATTCCTTTTTGGTTTTATTTATTTATTTGCTGGAAAAATAAAGTTAGGAAAGTTATTATTTTATTAATTTCATTGTAAATTAATTAATTCCTAATTCAAAATAAAGGAATTAATTAATCCAAATTAGATTAGGAAATGAGTGAGAATTTCGGCCACCATAGGAAACTACTTTGTATGGCCTATTTTCCCTTTTCTTTCTAGGGTTTATTTTGTGACTTTGTAGCCTATTTAAAGGCTTATTTTTCAATAAAAATTAAGCTTGAATTCTTTTTGTTCTTTTGAACACCTAAAACACCATTAGTGAATAAGTGTTTTAGTTTGACTAATCAATAGGCCTTCCATCACCTATTGTGACGTCTTCATTATATACCAAGGTTTATAATCACATGCTGGTTAGGGGTCAAGGTGACCATTAGAACTTGAACTTAATTAGATCCGGACTAATATAATATGGATTTAGATGTAGGTCGTCCTAGGTTCGTATCACAATACATGAACAGTCACCAACATTTATATGTGTATAATACATTCCCCTTAAAAATCCCTGTCTCTATTTTCTTTAAAGAGTGATAACCAAACCCTAGATAGATCCTACTAACTTTGTGGGATTCATCTACACTAAACCTAATATTGATTATTATAAATCTTATGTAATCTCTTCTTTTTCATATCTTCTATAGTTTGTTTCTCGCTGGGGATCTGTGAGACCTTGAGCCCTAAAGAATGTAAGGCAAGAAAGGGCAAGAATATTGAACAATCTCACATTGCTCAGGAAGGAGATGGTTAAGTGATATATATGTGTATAGCACTTCTCCCATTAGTATAAGGCCTTTAGGGCAAAATTAGGCCCAAAGATAATATCATACTAGGGGAGCTGAGTCATAGACTTAGGGTATTACATAATAGTATAAGAGCCTGAATCCAAGTGAAAGTGTACCATGAAAGACGTTAGGCCTTAATGAGAGTGGATTGTAAGACTTGTGAGTTTTGAAGATGTAAGTCAAGAAGGAGAAAGACTAGTAAACAATCCCACATTGCTTAATAAGGAGATGGTTAAGTGGTGTATATGTGTGAGCATGTCTCCCATTAGTAGGAGGCTTTTTAGGCAAGCCAAGAATGGCTTGGGTCAAAATAAAATTGTGCGAGCTAGTCCAAAGTGGACAATATCATACTAGTCAAGTTGGGTCATGGACCCGAGTTGTTGCAAAATTTGATTATGGAGGACACGGAAATAGTTTTTACAAAAACATAGTTTCTAATGGATATAAAAGAGGATGATGTGGTTGACCAACTGAATCTACAATATAGTTTGTAAGCTATTGTTCATAGACAAGGTGGTTAGTAACAATGCTATGTTTTCCTTATTCAAACTAGTTGGATCATCCAAGGGGTGTTGAGTTTTAGTAATTAGAGAATGAAATCTTCTTTTTCAATTTGGATGTGAGGTGGAATTACAAAAAGTAAAGGAACGTGGGTCTTGGTGTTTCAATGGCCATATCTTCCTGTTTCAAAGCTAGGAACTGGAGATCTTGCTTGATATGTTGGAGTTGAAACGTGTTTAGATGTGGATTCAAACGTTTAGATTATCGACGAAGTGGTATTTTAATAAACTAATTGAAAAACTTGGAAAATAACTTGGCGAACTAATTAATATGGATCTAAGAGGCAATTCTGGGTATATTTTCATAGTAGTGAAAGTTCAAATTCATTTTAATGGGAATAATCCTTTAACCGTAGCTTAAAGAGGAGAAGTCATCGCTAAAGACTTGATTACTTCATTTATTATTGAAATGAGAAGAATGTTTAAAAAGAAAAGAGGTAAGAATAGGTGCTAGTAAGAATTAAGACCCATTGTTCTAATTTGGTTGTTCTAGTTTGGGTGTATCAATAAAGAATCTAAAGCATCAAATGGGGCAACATGCTAAGGAAATTAAAGAGAAATCTAGTCGATCTTTTCCTAGTGACACTAAGCCTAATCCAATGCAAATTTTTTTTCCCCCATTGAATTGAAAGATGAAAGAGTTTTTTATGTTACCCAAGTTAAAGAAGGTGAGTTTGTCTGCAAATCTTTTGGTGGTAAGATTTCTTCTATTGAGAATGTTGTTAAGAAAAGTTTTATTGTTGGTGTTGGTAAAAAAATTTTTGTTCTTAAGGATGGCGTTTGTGTTGAAAACCTTTGTGTACATAGTTGATTCTAATTTTTTTGATATTTGTAAGAATTATAAGTCTTTGAAAGATGATTTAGTTGAAAGTTATGATGAAAAAACTCATGATGAGGGTGCTTATGAGAAAAAGTCTTTTACTGTTGGTTATTCTTATGATGTTGAGCAAGGTGGAATTGTGGACTCTAAGGAGCTTGTAATTAAAATAGATGAGCCTAGGGATAATAAGACTTTGAAGTCTAATTGTAAGATTGTCCCAGGTTTTATATATTTTTCCTCTAAATCTCTTATTATCCACCCTTGTCTCATCCTGAAAGAATGTCTAAAAAGAAAATGGATGACTAATTTGTCAAGTTTTGGATCTTTTTAAGAAAATTCATTAATATACCATTGCTTGAGACTTTGCAAAGAATTCTTAATTGTACAAAATTCTTGAAGGAGATTATATCTAAAATGAGGAAGTTAAAGGTGTATGAGATTGCACCATTGACAGAGCAGTGTATCTTAATTCTTAAGAAAGAGCTACTTAAAAATCTTAAAGATCCGAGGAGTTTCACAAATCCTTCTACCATTGGTAATTTAAAGCTCAAAAGGGTTTTGTATAATCTTAGTTCGAGTATCAATTTTATAGCACTCTTTGTTTTTAAGAAATTTGATTTTGGAAAAGTAATACCTTCCAATATTACTCTTCAAATAATGACTCAATCTCTTTCTACTTCATATGGCATTCTTGACGATGCGTTGGTTAAAGTTGAAAATTTTATTTTTTTGATTGACTTTGTAGTCTTAGAAATAAAGGTTGTTAATCATGTGTCTATTATCTTAGGTATGCCATTTTAGCTATGGGCAAAGCTTTGATTAATGTTGAAAGTGGGCATCTCACTTTGAGCGTTGTTAATGATGAGGTCATGTTTGATATTAAACATAATATGAAATTTTCAAATAAAGTGCAATCTTGTCATAAGATTGAGGTTATTAATCCTCTAAAGAAGTCAGTTTTTCTTAAGATAAAGCCAAGTGAGATTGTTCAAAACAAAAAACGAATGATTAATGATTGCCACAATCCAAATTCCTAACCAATTAAGCCAAAACTTGATGATTGTTTTGATTCCCACAAGTGCATGGATTGCTCTAGTAATAAAGATAATGAGTAGAGTATCATTCCTGTGGAGATTGTATAGACTTGCAAAATGGGGTGCCAAGTACCATAATAATCAATACCTAATTTTATTAAGGCACAAAATGTACATGGAAATTAAGCTAATAACTAAATACTAACCTAATATAAGGGAAAAAATTGGAAAGAATATACATACACCATTGATTATGCAAAGAAATCTATGAATTCAAGCATCTGGGACCTTGATTTTACTTAGACTTATCATGTGACTATGTAATTTGGCAATTAAAAACCAATTCCAATATAATTATCAACAAAGGATTCCTAAATTTGCCCACTCTTTTTCTCGATGGTAAGTAAGATATCTGGAAAATTTACTCAACTTGAAAAAAATTTTTTTTTTTCTAATTCTACCAATTAATTATGCACTTAAGTACTCTTTCAACTATCTAAGCTAAACTGGTTCTTACAAACTCAACAAAAGCTAAGATTAAGGTTACCTAAGATCTAAATAGGCTTTTCAAGCTCACAATAGTTTTAGGATTTTGTTTTTATATTCTCAATCTATCAAATTAGGCTTATCCAAATACTAATTCTTCAATTTAAACAACACCCAAGCAGTTTCTCAATCTAACTAGGTATGTTCATCAATTAATCCAAGGAAACGCAAATAATTGTATAAGAATTTAACCATCAATAAACCAAATTAAATCATCACACTTCAAAGCTAAAAAATCCAAGAAATATCTACACAAAAAAAGAGTAGAAAGATTGAAGAAAACTAAAAAATGATCACTCCTCCACGCTAACCCAATTCCTTGGATCTTCAAAAAACTCCCAAATCCAAGATTTTCTCTCACTAAAAAGCACTATCTCTCTCTAAATTTGATGGTGTGTGATCTTCTTCCAAGAGTTCTCCTAGATAACTAGAGCTTTTCTCTCTAGATTTGATTTTTCTCTCTACAAAGCTCTCTAAACTCTTGCCTCCCAAAAACTCTTTCCAATTTTCTTGACTGCTTATTATTTTGCATCTTTAGAAAAAATATATAGCCATATTCTTAAGAGCTTTTCTTAATCCTAACCCTAGATCGCTTATTCTTAAGATCTTTTCTTAATCCTAACCCTAGATCGCTTAATCTCCATCCTTTGATATTTATCATTAGGTATCTTCAAAATAAGCACATGCAAATCACATGCTTCACTAATGACCTAGCCTTGAGCTTCAAGAATCAAAATTCTATATTCCATGAAGGGTTTACACATGAGAATGGGTTGGAAACAAGGCATTTGGTGAAGCACTTGTTCTAGTAAAGGGAATACGAACAACCTCATTTTACTTTGAACAAGCTTGGGCATAGGCACCTTAGATTCCATGTGGGCATGCCAAAGCTTCCTTCTTTTCTTAACAGGAATCACCTAGGCATCTTGATTGGTGAAGTGGTGTACTTCCTGGCTCATTTCCAAGGGTTCAATCTCCATGTCCATTGCTTAGTTCAAAAGAAATAGCTCAAATAAGCTCCAAAACTTCAATATTTAGAAAATATTATTCAAAAACCTCAACTGAGGTTTTCCTACAAAAAGAGAACAAAACATATTGAAAGCAACCAAAAGCTTAAGAAATTAAATAAATAATTAAGTTTAAATAGACTAGATTAGTGAGTAAAATGCTCTTTAGTCAAAGAAGCCTAACCATAAGATTTTCCATAGAGTTTTACTTAATAGAAGAATTCAAAAGATAATTAATAACAAGAGTAGTTCGCGTCCTATGGTTTTGAAAGTTCAAGTTAGTGATCCTAGAGCAGCTTTAGAGAGTTTTGTTATGAAAAATGTGTTTTATTTGAGATATATAAATCTTGAAGAGCACAATGGTAGTTTTTTTAAGGTGTTTATTAAGAAGATCAAGAATGGTAATAGAATTATTGTCAAGTTGGATTTTCTCTAGCATGAATTTCTTTGGTTTCTTCAAAATCGTTACCAAGCTAAGTCTAGATAGAGACATTAAACCAAATGCTTCTTGTGAGGCAGCCCAAGTTTCCAAATCATTTTTCTCTTTACTTTTAAGTATTTTCTTTGATTTTTTGACTTGTTTTTAAATTTTCTTTTAGTTTAAGCAATGTTTGAAGTTTGTTGATTTTGTTTGTTTTTAATTTGTCGAGTAATATTGTCTTTCTTTCTTTGTAAGTTTTAATCTTTTGGAAGCTATTTTTGTGATTTGTTTTTAGCATTATAAGATTATGAGGATTGAGAAATTGCTATGGAAGGGCATTTTTTCAAGTTTGAAAGCATTTTTATGAAGTTGAGCAAAAATAGGTTCAAAAAGTGGAGTTTTGGTCCAGTTTTTGGCAAAAAAGATAGCCGAGCCAAACACTTAAAATTTTGTTCCACAAGCTTAAAATTCAGTGGCTACACCACTTTTCAGCCCATTAGACAAGGAAGTTTAAAGGTTGGCATGCATAGTTTAAAGAAGCAAGTGGTCATGCCAAAATGAATGAAATTCATCCTTACATGTAGCACCTATGGTGTGTGCCCTTTCAAGTTTTGCAGTGGCCACACCATGGAGCCTTTCTTTTAGATCTTGAGCATAATATGTGGTTTGGCCCCCTTTCCATTGTTGTGAGATTTCCACTTATAAGTATACAAATAATACAAAAATGGTTATGGGAGTAACCAAGTTTGAATCGAAGTTAGATTGAATTAATTTGCCTTTTTGTAGTTTAAATCTAGTATTATATAAATTTGATTGTTATTGTAAGAACCAATTTTAATATCACCTCAAAATCAAAAATACAAATATTATTCAAATCAAAATAGAATGAAAAGAATACGAATTGAATAAAATATTTGAAAGCTATCCTTGTGAATAAAATTCACAATACGAAATAAATCAAAAAATACAAAGAGATAGGAATTGAATAGCTCCATCGAATACAAAGATTATGTCAATGACTCTACTATCATTCTGGCCTTAGTCCTACTTCAGTGCCCTTTTTTTCCTTCTAGACTTCCCAAGCTTCAAATAAACTTCTTCAGTGGTGGAGGAATGATGACGGTGGCGTGAGAGAGGGGAGATGGCGGAGATGGAAGAGTAGGAATCTGCTAGTGCTTGCCATGGGAGGAGAAGACTTGATTTATAACCTGTATTAAAACCCTTTTTATAGATCTAGAGTTTCCTCCCTTTTTCCTAGTTTTCTAAATTAAAAAATGATAATTATATCCTATAATATCTTTAGCTCCTATGTTTTACTGATTCCATCTAATATCCTAAAAATAATAAATACAAAATCATGATAATAATATATTTTACTTAGCCACCAAAAAATTATGCTGCTAGACTTTAAACACCAATTACGTTTTGGGTTTTGAATGGGTAAATAAATGAATTTGGGCTTGACCTTTTTAAACTTCATTTCTTCTATATATTATCCTTCCAAACCATGCAAATCATTGAGCCATCTATTGGATTCTGATATAAACTTAGGTCGACTTGCTTCTAAATCCATATTAAATTATCTCGAATTAAAATTAAGTTCAGATTCTAATGGCCACATTGAATGCCTAATCAACTTATGAATAGAAACCTTGGTATATGTCGAAGACATCATAATAAGTTTTGGATTATCCTATTGATAAGTCAAACTAAAGCACTCATTTTCTATTCGGTGTTTTAGGTGTTCTAAGAGAACAAAAACAAATCTTTCTCACAATAATTTTTATGAATGAATAATGTAGTGCTGTTTATTGAAAAAATAAGCCTTTAAATAGGCTAAAGTAACAAAAATTAAAAGCCCTAAAAATAATAAGTAAAACCGGCCAATATAGCTAAAACCATGATGTGGCCAAATTTCATAAGTCTTTCCTAATATAATTTGTATTAGTTAATTCCTTAATTTTGAATAAGGAATTAATTATTTTACAATAAAAAAATATTAAAATTTAACCTTCCTAAATAAACTTATCCAGAAAATAATTAAATATAAACAAAAAATAAAAGACTATTTCCTAAACAAAAGTCAAATTTCAGATTTAGAAAATAGTTGACTAGCTTTCCCAATAAGCTGTCTAATCTCCAGCTAATTTAGGCTCCAAATCTGATCCAATCTTGTAAGATGCCTAGTAGGATTAAAACTGGTCCTTACACATTGCCCTTGATTGGAATGATCAAAGCTTGCTTGGATTGCAAGTAAATCCCCTTCCAGTGCCAATCATGCAAAATCCGGATAATGTGGAAGGTTGGACACTAATGACATACTTAGGCACCCTTACTTCTGCCTTAGCATGATTTCATGGTCTCTTGGTGATCTCAAACACGTTTGTAGGCCAACAAACTCGCCCCTTGCTATCGAAGTCCTCAAATACACCAAAACAACTTCTAGGGTCTATTTCTGTCTTCACAACTTCGATGCTTAGCGCAGGTTTAGAATCTTCTATGACCTTCTTGAGATTTGATTACTCTTTGTATGAAGGTAATAAGATTGTCCTTAAACCTCTTAACTTGAGCTCTAGTAATTAGTCTGGTTTTCAGTTGCACAGGATCAACACCCCAGCAAGTAGTTGGATGTAAGGGTACTGGCGAATTCTCATTACATTCCTTCTATTGAAACTTCAATCAAATATAGCTTCAAAAATGCTAAGTCTATTCAAATATACTGACTTCAAATAGATGCTGGAATCAATCCCTTGATCATTTGGCCATGAAATTTGATAGAAATAAATTATCCAAAAAGAATTACTAAAACATTTCACTTGTAGCTTCAAATATAATCAAAATAGTAACTACTTTGCAGAAAATTAGCATATCCATTATAGTAAATATAGTAGAGAATAACTCTTCAAATCTTCCAAATAAATAATCAAGCTTTTGAAAATCATATATGGAATAGAAAATCAGCAACTTAGCTTCATTAATGCTCCATAAAATGTTATCTCACCATATTTTTTCTATAAAAAAAAATCCAAATTAACCTCAAAATAGATATTTTAATCTTTTTACCTAAATACAATAAAATAGTGAAATATATAATATATATTTATTCTAATCAAGTACAAATAATTAAGAAAATAAAAAACAATAAGCTGGCCTATAAAATTGTAATACTGAACACTCATCATACCTCCAACTTAAGATTTGCTAGTCTTTAGCAAATAAAAAGACTAAAAAGTAAAAACAATAATCAATTAATTCTTCAAAACTTATAACCATTAAAACCATAGCTAAGTAACATGATATAGGCGCTTCAAAAATTGAATATATCATCAACTCAAAAATAGCATATAAGTAATTATGCAAGTAAACACCTTATTTTCATCCAACATAATCACCACTTCCAAAGTGTGCATAAAATTAACTTTAACAATCAATATCATGCACTTGAATAAATCCATATTAATTAGAGATTAAAGATTAAACTATAAACTTCATATGCTTGACATAATCAAAACTCTCCACTAATATAGATGTATTGCATCATCATGAATCAATAAATTTTTATCTAGCTTGTAATGTAAAGGCCAAACGGTAAAAAGGCTAAAAGAAAAGGACGGGAAAATAAGTAATAAGAAACAAAACTTAAAATCAATTGTCAATGAATTTATGCTTTGAAAGAATATTATATAAGAACATTGTATTCTATCTTCAAACTTATTTTCCATTTTCCTTACTTCAAATATTTAAACTGCCTATTACTTCAATAATAAACTCAATTAACTCTCAACTTTCATCTTAACAACCTTTTACTACTTTCAATATAAGGCAACACAACCCTTTTATCTTAAAATAATAATAATAAAAATCAAAGGCTATTATTTATTTATTTATTTATTTTTGAGGGATATCATCATCTATTTAATAATCATCATCATTGGTTTTTTTTCTTTTTCTTTTTTCTTCTTTTGGATTTATTTTCTCCCATTTTTATCATATTTCTTTCAAATTTTTATACCTTTTTTTTTTTAATGATGATTAGTTAATCAAATGAATTTTGATGATCATATAACTTAATACCTCAAAATTTTGATTTCAAATACATTTACATTAATTTATTTTCAAATGCAAGAAAAAATTACATATCAAAGCCATAACCGTGCATAAACCATACCACCCCAACTTAATTTTTCGCCTAATCCCTCCTAATCCATATCATAAAGCATATATTCATATCAATTCAGTATTAAGCTCTCTTTATAATATATAAACGGTAGATAGAATATATCATTTGGGCTTATAATAAAGGCAAGTAAATGAGTTTAAATGATAAAAAGTTTTTAAATATGTATCTTATATATGCATCCATATTAAGACTTAAAATTTGGAACTAAGGATATAATAATGATATAGATAGCTAGAAATGCTTAAACTCATAACAAAGATGGCCTAAATTACTTTCTCAATGTTGCAATACTTTAGGATTTCATCTCAATCATTGAGCATGCAAGTTCTGGTCCTTGACTTAAATAACGACTCCAACTTCATGCAAATCTTCTTTAAAATACAATCTGAATCATTCAAACTTTATTAGGTACTAAAATTTTTTTTAGAAGTAATGACACATTGAATATATCTAAGGCATAAAGCATACATAAAAGCAATTCAACTATTTAATTATACACATATTGAATTAAATTTTCACAAAATTTCAAGTAAAAGAAAGATCATTTACTATTTTTACTCCCTGTTTCAACTTCAGAATTGTATACTGAAAATTTTCCAACAAGTATAATATTTAAACTTCTTCACAATCTTGAAAAACTAAAAAAAAAAATTAAAAACAAACTAAAAAAAAAAATAAATACTTAAAAACTAAGAAAGAAGAATTGATAAATATGAAAGAAAGTAAAATAGAATAGAATTAAATTGAAGAAAAACTCCCTTTGAAAAATTGATTGGTACCATGAGGTAACCAAATTTATTTACAAGCTTCCAGTTCACAAAGTTATGCGTCCATACCATATGACCCATTAACATTATTCATTCATCCATGCCTAATGATATTGGCAAATGCTCTTCATAAAATTTACCCCTTAAATCAATCTTTAAGATCAATTTTCTACCAAATCCAATTCAATCTCATTCTTGATGAACAATTCAATTTTCTTCTTTCAATTACCTAAAACACAAAGTGAAAAATTTAAATAATACTAATAAACTAGAAAATAAATAAAAACAAAAACATAAAAGAAATAAACTTGGGTTTCCTTCTAAGAGCGTTTATTTTGAATCTTTAGATTGACTCTAATATTAAAACTCTATCCGAGATCAAATGGATAATTGCTTCCAACTCCAAAACAATTATAAAAGAATGTATTAGCTTTATGTCACTAGTGTAAATCTCCTTTATATAAAAATATCTCATCTATCTCTACATTATGGAATACATTTTCTACCTTTAAAGATAAAGTAGGTTGTGAAATATAGAAAATCAACTTCCCTTTGACAATTCTAAATACCAAATACGCTTTCTCCCTTTCATCCATTTTAATAACAAAATAATCAATAGGAAATAAAATTTCTGAATTTGTAATTCCACATCTTCTAAAATTTCTAAAGGTTTCTTGATAGAATAGTCCGCAATTGTAATGTACCATGGGTAGGCTTGGAATCTCTCATTCTACTTTCACAAAAACTTTATAAAATATTAAATTTATACTAGCTCCTAGATGACATAAACAATTATCAAATTTAATGCAATTAATATAATAAGGAATAGAACAACTCCTTAGATCATTAAGCTTTGATAGCAACTTGTGACGTATCATGGAACCACATTCTTTCTTTAAAGTGACGTCTTCCATCCAAAAATTTTGATATGAATTTTCTTGGGTCTTGTCTTGTTTTTATTGAATTGTGAGCTTTCAACTTCTTCAAGTTATAGTGTATCATACTTTATACCTTGAGACTTCATGGCATCACTTAAATTATCTTCGGAACTCCCAAAACAAAGATAAAAAGCTTTTTGTCCAGCATCAATGTCTCCAATTTTACTCTCAGGTTTAATGCTATAAATCGGGCTATGAATTGAATCTTAAGCTGAAATTTTACGTGAATCATCCTTAATCACTCCATAAAATTTCAAGTTCATCAAATATCATTTTCCCATCCAAAGATCCATTTAACCCACTGCTGTAATATACTACACTGTTGGATTCTTTGACTTGGTGATTTAGGTTTTGGCCTCCTTTATCATCCAACGTGCTTACTTCAATGCTTCCAATTGCTGAATTGGCTCTTCTCAAATGTGGGGGAATATACTTTGAAATCTTGAAACTACACAAATTGATTTTGTCTCCAAAAGTTCATTCAAAGCTTGATGAACATCAATGTTGTCCACTTTTGGTCCTTCTACTTGGGTAAGTTTGCAATGATGCTTTCTTCATCTTAAAATTTTACTTCTTTACATGTTGGCACCTTTGAGATGTCTTCTTGAGTATCCACATGCCCTTCTTCCTGAATTTGATCCTTCTTAAATTGCTTTTCATCTTCCAAAACAATGATTGAGCTTGCTCATCTTGGATGTTTCTAGTTTTCTTCTGTGAATAGAATTGTTGTATTTTGTGACTCTATTGTTTGAATCATTTCTTTCATGAACTGTTCATTTCAGCATCCAATTTAGCCACAACATCATCTACTTTAGACATAAAAGGCTCATAATAATCTTCAATATCAA
This sequence comes from Ziziphus jujuba, assembly GCF_031755915.1. NCBI lineage: Eukaryota > Viridiplantae > Streptophyta > Magnoliopsida > Rosales > Rhamnaceae > Ziziphus > Ziziphus jujuba. The sequence goes on from NC_083390.1 coordinate 14,953,012, forward strand.
AATTAGAATCATAAGAAATATTTGACTCGTCAATTTATGGTGGTTGGCATTGTTGTTTGAATTGATTTGCTTGCAAGACTTCTTGAATTCCTTGGTTGAAAGCATCCTTTTCAACCCTTCATCCTCAAGCACATTGAATAACCACTCCCTCCGAAATAAAAAATTTTAACATAAGGCATTCTTTGTTGATCATGAAAAGTATTAAGATAATTCACATTAGAAAATTGAGCACACTTATTTCTCATCCTACAATACCTTGTTTCATGATTTCCCCCCATTTTTTACATGACATGGATTGAATTCCATAATCCTCAGATTGTCTTCGGTAGTTACCTAAATTCTCAATTTGCTCACCGAAATTATTAATTTTAGCACTAAGTTGAGCAATCATGACATGGTGTTGAATACTCAAAGCTCTCCTTCGTGCTTGAAATTCGTAATTCTCAAATCGATTTTGATAATCTTGTTAATCATACCTTTGAAATTGCATGGTTGACAAAATGAACATAAGAAACTAGAATTGGAAAATAAACTAATGAAAATTAATAATAATAATTTATTTATTTATTTTATATGTGCAGCTATGAAGGATAACAAAAACAAAAGTTAAATAAAGATAAAATTCAAAGCTAGTATGCGGCCAAAAAACTAGATAGTTTAAAAAATAAAACCTAATAAATTCAATGCAACTTCTAAATTCAAGGTGTGGTATGAACAAAATCAAACAATGCCTACCTAGGTTTTAGTAATGTGGCTTAGATTATGTCTAATGCTAAATAGATTTTTCAAAATTCAAATAAATCTAAACCTAACTCTATGGAATGGCCAATCCATGAATTAAGAAAAATTTATGCAATGGAATGTGGCTAGACTAGAAAGTGAACAAAATAAAGTGCCCAAGACTCACATTGAGCTAATCCTAGAACTATGATGTGGCTTGATGCAACTGGGTGACAAATTGATATGCCAAAATGAAAATAAACTAAATGCACACCTAATTGTACAATTAACCTGATAAGAACCCCCTGTACCCGTACAACCTAAAACTCGCTGAGGTGCTGATTCTGTACAATTGAAGACGGTGCCAATCATAAGGGCAAAAGCTAAGAGATTTAAGGACAACCTAGTTAGCTTCACACAAGGTGTTATTAAATCTTAAGAGGGCATGACAATACCCGAAAATCCAAAGTCCGTCTTATGCATCTAAATTATGAAGGCAGCAATGGAGCGGGGAAGTTATTTTGGTGCATTTATGGACTCCGGGCAGCAAAAAATGATTTTTTTTGCTTATGAACATGATTGAGCATTCTGATGGCCATAAAATCATGCCAAGGCAGAAGCAAAGTTGTTCATCAACCATGTTGGTGCTGGCTTTGATCTTTCTTGTTGTTCAAGCAAGCTTTGCTTATTCCAATCAACGGCAACGTATGGAAACCAATTCTAATCCTATTTGGCATCCTACATAGAATATTAGAGCTGATTTGGAGCCTAAACTAGCTAGTTATTAGACGAAGACAGCTTATTTGGCAAACTAGTCAACTAGTTTCTTAATTTGAAACTTTGACTTTTGTTTTGGGAAATAGTATTTTATTTTTATTTTTATTTATTTATTTGCTGGAAAAATTACTTTACCAAGGTTGATATTTTATTATTTTTGATTGTAAATTAATTAATTCTTATTCCAAAATAAGGGAATTAATTAATCCAAATTAGATTAAGACATGTAGTAGAATTGACACCATGGAATTGTCAATGTTGGCCGGTTCTAACCTATTTCTCTTAGGGTTGTATTTTTGTTATTCAAACCTATTTAAGCGCTTATTTTCTCAATAATATACAATACATTATTCGTATAGAAAATTATTTGTGAGAAAAAATTCTCTTTGTTCTCTCTGAACACCCATAATATAGAATAGAGATCGAGTGTTTTGGTTTAACTTATCAATAGGACATCCATCACCTATTGTAGTGTCTTCATCATATACCAAGGTTTCTAATCACAAATTGACTAGGGGTCAAGGTGACCATTAGAATCTGAACTTAACTTCGATCCGGGCCTAATTTAATACTGATTTAGGAGCGAGTCGACCTAGGTTCGTATCATTTGGTATCAGAGTTGAATTTTGTTTAGGTTTGATCTATTTTATTTGCTTTGTTTTGTTTTGTGTTAATCTATAATTTTAACATTAGGTTAAGGTTGTTTCCTATCTATTCACATTTTACATAAATAAATAAAAAGAAAAAAGAGATCTTTCATTCATAGCCGAATTAGGTCCTTTGTTTTAGCCAAATTTGTTGCTTTCTAGTTTGTTGGTTGTTTTACATATTAGTTCTTAGTAATTTGGTTTATTGTTGATTTATATTTTCTATTTTAATCTTAATTAGCTGCATTCATATATTCAAAAAAAAAAAGAAAAAAAAAGAAGAAGAAGTGGAGTTTTAAGAACATATTGCATAAACCTAAATTTTTGCAATTTGTTTTTGGCTTGGAAGTGGTTTGGACTTTTGTCAATTTTTTGGTTTTTTGATTGCGGTTTGTAGTGATTCTTGTTACGGGAGATTGTGTTGATATAATTCTATGAGTGATCAAAAAGGAAAAAAAAATAAAGAAAAATAAAGAAAAGAAAAGCCAATGTTTAAAAAAAAAAAATTGTGTAAAGACCGATTGTGTGGAGTGTTTCAATTTGGAGAAAATTCAATTATGATTAATGAGAGTTGCTGTTTAATCAATCTACTTTGGTTGCTGCATATTTGAATTTTGTGTACTAACTTGATTGGATTAAAATTGGTTAAGGGATTTAAGACTTAAACCTAAATTACAAGAACTACAACCAACAATCACTTCATATGTTCTTCGAATTATTTCTTGTTTGTTGTTTGAATCTCTTTTCTAAATTTTATCTTTGAAATTTTGGTCCTTAATATTCTGGTCTATTCCTTATTGAATCCAAAATATTTCTTGTTAATCTTCATTGTTTTTGGTTAGTAAAGCCGAGACTAGCTTTTATCTATTCACTTAGAAATTTTTTACTATTTGTTCTTTTGTTTTAGTTTTATTGATAAGTTAAATTAGGGCATACTTGTGATCTAGTTGCTATTTAAGTGTGTTTAATTAGAAATTTGAGATAATTCTTTAAGTGGAAAAAGGCAAGAGAGTGTAAGCTTAAAAGAGAGTCAAAAGCCAAAACTAATGTGAAAACACGAGTGAACGAGACCTTTTTTAGTGAAACACGTAGGCGAGTGAATTTAGTGAGGTTCTTTGCATTATTTTCTTTAACATGACAGATTCAAGAATAAGAAGAGGAGGAGATTCATTAAAAAATCTTGAAGACAAATCCTCGGGATTCAAAGTAGATACTAGAGCAACGGAAAGTAGAGGAGAACCTATCGAAATGTTGGCGGTTTTGGAACAATTACAAAGTATGAATGCTCAGTTTGATCAACTAGATCAAAGGATGTTCAAATTGCTTTGATCAACTAGATTAAATAATCAACATATTTGAACATTCTCAAGGTAGTACGAACCCAAGGCAAGAATTCCAAGGAGGTTGAGGTCGAGATCGAGGAGGCCACAGATGTTTTAGGGAAGAATTTGGAGTAGGTGATTTTGAAGATAACCTACAGGAGGAGTTTGAAGATATTTTTGTACTCCAAGGAAGGCAAATTTGTGGGAGATGAGGATGATGACCTTGGCAATAGTAAGATTAACATACCTCCATTTTTAGGTAAAAGTGATCTGGAGGCTTACCTAGAATGGGAAAAACACATGGAGATGGTTTTTGATTGCCATAACTACTCCGAGGGAAAGAAGGTAAAATTGACAGCTTTGAAATTTAGTCATTATGCATTACAATGGTGGAATAATGAGCAAGGTACTTAAAGAAGAGTTGGTGATGAACTGATAACCACTTGACGACAAATGAAAGGAGTCATGAGGAAGAGATTTGTACACGTGTTCCTAAAACTAAAACAGACAAGTTAGATCAAAAAGCTAATGTGGGAATCCTTTGTTTGTTATAGCGGTAATACAAAAGGGTACAGAGTGTATCATTTGAAGAATAACAAGCTGATCGTTAGTAAGAATGTTAAAGTTGATGAAGCTGCTATTTAGAATTGGGAAAAGAGTGAAGTTCATACCTTAAAAATGAATTTTATCCAAGAACATGATAAAATTCAAAAGGAGGCAGATTCAGATGATGAAAATGCTATTGGAATCTTAAAGTACAAAATCCTTGATTGATGTATATGAGATATTCAACCTAGCATTAGGTGATCTAATTACTTTCTATGATGTAAATCAATCTGAGACATGGAGAAAGGCTATGGAAACTGAAATTAGCATGATAAATAAAAAAATCTATACTTAGGGATTGGTGAACAAACCTCAAGGCAAAAAGATAATTGGAGTGAAGAGGGTCTTTAGAACCAAACTCAATGCAAATGGTACAATAAACAAGCACAAGACAAGGTTGGTAGTTAAGGGTTGCGTGCAACAACCAAGTGTTGATTATGGATATATATTTGCACCAGTTGCAAGGCAAAGCATGAGACAATCACGTCGCTACTAGCTCTTGTTGCTCAAAATGGTTGGAAAGTATACCATTTAGATATGAAATCTACATTTCTAAATATTTACTTGCAAGAAGAAATGTATGTTGAACAATTTGAAGGCTTTATTGTTCAAGGAAATGAAGAGATAATTTACAAGCTACATAAGGCTCTTTATGGCATGAAAAAAGCTCTTAGAGATTGATATAGTATAATTAACTCACATATTATGGAAGTGAGAATGAGCCTACTTTATATGTGACGTTAGATTCAAATGATAAAAAATTAATTATTTCTCTGTATGTTGATGACTTGTTTGTTATAGGTAATTCACAAATTGTGTTAGAATTTAAGTCTAAAAGGAAAAAGGTGTTTGAAATGTTAGATTTGAGATTAATGAACTACTTTCTTGGCATGGAGATATGTCAATCTAGTCATGGCATTTTCTTATCCCAAAAGAAATATACTATGGAATTACTTAAAAAGTTTGAAATGGAGAGGTGTAATCCAGTTGATACTCCAATGGTTCACATTAAATGTTTGAACTCGAAGATGGTGTTGCCAAGATTTAAGTTTCAGCTTATAGAAGCCTTGTTGGGAGTTTGCTATATTTATGTGCTTTTAGACCTGATATTATATTTCATGTGAGTTTGCTTTCTAGATTTATTCTCGATCCATCACATATTCAGTATTATACAGCTAAAAGGGTGCTAAAGTACATTAGAGACACTATAGATTATGGTATTTCATTTTTGAAGAAAGAAGAAGGCAAGTTAAAAGGCTATGCTGATAGTGATTGGGATGGTATCATGGAGGATTCAAAGAGTACTTTAGGATTCTTATTTTCTCTTGGTTTAGGTTTATTTTCATGGAATTCATAAAAACAAGGTTCAGTTGCTCAATCCGCAGTTGAAGCTAAATATATTGCTAACGTAGGTGCTTCCAATCAAGCTTTATGGTCACATCAACTTCTAATGAATCTGTGACTAGAAACCTTAATATATTGAAGACGCTATAATAGGTGATGGATGTCCTATTGATAAGTCAAACTAAAACACTCACTCTCTAATGGTGTTTTAGGTGTTCAAAGAGAACTGAAAGAATTCTTTTTCATAAATAAATTTCTAAATAATATGTAAGCTGATTTCTCATTGAAAATAAGCCTTTAAATAGGATTTGAAAGAACAAAATAAAACCTTAAGAGATTAGATCAAAACCCAGCCACTATTGTGGTTTCCTTAATGTGGCCAAATTCCACCTCCTTTCCTATTCTAATTTGGATTAATTAATTCCTTTATTTTGAATTAGGAATTAATTAATCTACAATTGAAATAATAAATTTTCTACCTTCCTAAAGTGATTTTTCCAACAAATAAATAAATAAAAATCAAAAGAAAAGACTAATTTCCTAAAACAAAAGTCAAATTTTAGATTAGGAAACCAGCTGACTAGTTTTATAACTAAGCCATCTTTATCCCATCACCAGCTAGTTTAGGCTCTAAATCAGCACCAATATACCATGTAGGATGCCAAGCAGGATTAATATTGATTCCCATATGTTGCCCTTGATTGGAATTAGTCAAACTTGCTTGATCAACAAAAGAAGTCCAAGCCAACAACAAAATGAGCAATTTCGGCCAACAAGAGGAGTCATGCACACAAGTGGAATTTAAATGCTTTTGATTCTACCTTGACATAATTCCGTGGCCTCTTGGTGATATCAATTGATTTCATGAAGGTTGAATCCATTCTTTGCCACCCGGAATCCAAAATAGCTTGCCGAATTCATTTCTGCCTTCATAACTTGGATACACAAGACGGGTTTCGGATCTTCGGATAATATCATGCCCTCTTGAGATTGAATCACTCCTTGGATGATGCTAACCAAATTGTCTTTATAAAGAATCAGCACCCTAATGAGTAGTTGATTATACTAATACAGGTGGATTCTCATCATTCTCCTCCTCTTAAAAAGGATTTGCCTTCAAATCAAAGTCATCACCTACAGCAAGTGGAGATAAATCAGCTACACTAAAGGTAGTACTCACATTATAATCACCTGGTAAGTCAAGTTTGTAAGTATTTTTATTGATCCTTTCCAAAACTTGAAAATGTTCATCCCCTCGTGGCATAAGCTTTGACTTTCGTTGTTCGAGAAACTTCTCCTTTCTTAAATGCAACCAAGCCCAATCTCCTAGGTTAAACATTATCACAAGAAATCCTAGAAATACAAGCTCTTTTCAGCCAAAATCACACTTTTTAATGTTAGTAAATAACCATTCCTTCCTAAGTACTTCTAAAACTAACTTAAGATGTCCTACATGATCATTCAAGTTTCTACTATATTCAAGAATATCATCAAAGTAAACAACTACAAATTTACTAATGAACAGACACATAACATGGTTCATTAATCTCATGAAAGTGTTAAGTGCATTAGTTAGACCAAAAGGCATTACTAATCACGCATATAAACCATATTTAGTTTTAAATGCGGTTTTCCATTCATCACCCTTTTTAATCCTAATTTGATGATACCCACTCCTTAGGTCAATTTTCGTAAACATACATGCACCATGTAATTCATCAAGTATATCATCTAACCTAGTAATTGAATGCCTATATTTAATGGTTATATTATTTATAGCCCTACAATCAATTCAAATTCATCATGTTCCATCTTTCTTAGGTACTGATAAAACAGGGACAGTACATGGGTTCATGCTTTCACAAATATAACATTTTTCAAGTAACTCACTTACCTGCCTTTGTAGCTCCTTTATCTCCTCAGGATTACTCCTATATGTATGCTTATTAGGAATTGCAGCTCCCAGAACAAAATCAATTTGATGTTCAATCCCTCAGATATATGGTAAACCATTAGTAATTTTCTCCGAAAAGACATCTTCAAAATCATGTAAAGTGAAAAGCTAGAACTTGACAATTCAAGCTCTTCAAGGTTAGCTTGTTCACTTAGATAAACATCTTTATAAATCATGACTGATAATGGTTTATCACTCATAAATGCCTTTTTAATCTCATTGAAGCTAAGATAAAAAATTTTCTTTTTCTTTTCTTTCCTTTCCTTTTCCTTCCCACTCTCGGCCACCATAAGTTTTCTCTTACTCTCGGCTTTCTCACTATTTTCCACCCTCTTGGCTTTTAAAAAACTTTTCCACTCACCAGTGTGTTTAGAAGACTTACCTGGATGGGGATGTTTGGACTTGCCCTCTTGAATAGATAATGAAGTTGTGGGTGCCACAGTAGCCATTTCTTTAAGCTTTTCGACCTCCTTCCTTTGTTGCATTTGGAGTTGGTCTCTAAACACCTCTTTTGGAGTTAATGGCTCCAGCTTAATCTTATTTTCCTTAAATTTAAAAACAATGCCATTCTCTCTTCAATAGTGTATTGTGTCTTTATCAAATCGTCATGGCTTCCTGATGCAAATCCACCCGAGACTGTTCGACCGACAACCCGCTGGGGTGCTGACCCAATACAAATGAAGGTGGGACCGATCACTAGGGCCCAAGCCAAGACGTTCAAGGACAATCTTGCTGTATTCATACAAGGAATAAGTCATAGTCAAGAGGGGTTGGCCATATCTAAAGAACCAAGGCCTGTTTTACTCATACAAGCAATAGAAGCCGATACGGACCCGGATGACGGTTTTGGTACATTTTTGGAGTCCGGGAAGCATGAAATGGTTCCAATGATTTATGGGTTCAATACATATGCCTAATAGGTCATGGAATCAAGTTAAAGCAGCCTCAAATGCAATCAAAAAGGGCTTGTACAGACAGCATCAACAATTTGGCCGAATTTGCTGTATTGCTTGCTGGCTTTACTGTATTCTACTGTATTAGCCTTTTCTTATTTTTCCAAGCATGGGAAACGTGTGGGACTTCATATTCAGCTTATTTGGCATCCTACAAAGCATCTAGAAGCTGATTTGGAGCTAAAGTGGTCAAAGATTGGTCAAAGTCAAATTAGTCAAAAAAGCTAGTATTATAGTTTTCTAATTTTATTCTACTTTTTGTTTTAGGAAACAACCATTACTTTTTAGTTTTTATTTATTTATTTTCTGGACAAATAAGTTTAAGAAAGTTAGTATTTTATTATTTTGATTGTAAATTAATTAATTCCTAATTCAGAATAAAGGAATTAATTAATCAAATTTAGTTTAGGAAACTTCGTTTAGGACATATTAGAATTCGGTCAAGTTTCCTAATTCCTATAGGAGTCCGGTTTTGAATTATTTTTTTAGGTTTTAGTTTGTTTCTTTCAAGCCTATTTAAAGGCTTATTTTTCAATAATAATACAACTTTGATTTGATTGAGAAAATACTTGTGAAATTAATTATCTCTTTGTTCTTTGAGAACACCTAAAACACCATTAGAGAATTGGTTGTTTTAGCTTGACTTATCAATAGGTTTTCCATCCCCTATTGTGGCGTCTACATTATACCAAGGTTTCTAACCACAGGTTGGTTAGGGGTTGAGGTCAATTCCATTAGAACTTGAACTTAATTAAGATCCGAGCTAATATAATACGGGTTTAGGAGCAGGTCGTCCTAGGTTCGTATCATTTGGTATCAGAGCTAAATTTTGTTCAGGTTTGATCTATCTTTATTTGCTTTATTTGTTTTTGTGTTATTCTGCAATTTTAGCATTAGGTTAAGGTTGCATCCATCCCATACACGTTCTGCATCTTTAAAAAAAAAAAAAAAAATCATTCCTAGTTGAATTAGGTTTCCTAGTTTTATCGTATCTTTGTTTCCTAATTTGTTGGTTGTCTTTTATCCTTGTTCTTGATAATTTTGGTTTTTGTTGATTTTCCTTTTCTGTTTTTGTCTTAAATATTTGCATTCAAATATTCAAAAAAAAAAAAAGGAAGTTTGCGGCAACATTTAAAAAAAAAAAAAAAACTGCACATTTTGTTTATTTGGAGGTCACGGGTTTGGTGTTTGTTTTGGAGTTGGAATTGCAATTTTGGTAATTATTCTTGCTACTGCAGTTGTTTATGTTCTGTGAGTGAAAAAAAAAAAAAAAGAAAGAAGGTAAAGCCGAATAAAAAAAAAAAGAGGAAAAAAAAATTATTTCGGTTTGTTGGAGTTTGATTTGTTTGCTGGAATCTTGTTGGAGCTGCTGGTTTTTTTTTTATTATTTATTCAATATTTGAGTTGCTGGAGAATTATTTTTGCTGCTGGATATTTGGATTTTGGGTGCTTAAATTATTTGGATTAAAATTAGATAAAGGAATTGATACAAAACTTGAATTACAAGAACAACAACCAACACTTTTCTATAATTTTGTTCTCTTTGATTCTTGTTCGTATTTGAATTTCTTTTTCTGGAATTTTATTCTTGAACTCATAATCTACTACCATCTAGTGCAGTTTTCAAAAATTCCAACGTTTTCCCATTATTTTGTGTTTTCTTGTCTAGAAAGCCGAAAAATTAGGATTTGTTGGATTCTTTCGGTATTGCCTACTTTTTGCTACTGCTTTGTTGATAAGTTTAATTAAAACATACTAGTGATCTAATTGCTGTTTTGTGGGTGTTTTAATTAGAACTTTGAGATAATTCATTGAGTGGAAAAAGGCAAGAGGGTGAGAGCTTAAAAGAGGGTAAAAGCCGAAACTAGTGTGCAAACACGAGTGTCGAGACCTTGTTTGAGGGAGTGAATATTGTGAGGATTTATTTTATTTTTGCAGTATTTTACTAACATGGCAGATTCTAGAATAAGAAGAGGGGATCCACCCTTGAGGATCAATGAGGAAGAGTCTGTAGCATTCCATGGCGATGACCGAGCTACCGGGAGTGGAGACCAAGTGGATATGAGAGCTGTCTTGGAATCAATACAGCGGGTTAGTACTCAAGTTGAGCATGTGAATCAAAGAGTGGGAAGACTAGAAGCCTCACAAGGAAGGTCGAATACAAGAAATAGGCAAGAATTCCATGGAGGACGAGGCCGAGGACGAGGAGGTCGCAAGAGGCTGAGAGAGGAATTTGATGAGGAGCCATTCGACAGCGACTTTGAGGAAGGTATGGACGAAACCTTTGCTGTCCAAGATAGAGCTGGCCGTGGGAGATATAGGAGGGAAGATACAGATGATGATTTGGGAAATATCAAGGTTAATATCCCACCTTTTATGGGTAAAAGTGATCCTAAAGCTTATTTGGAGTGGGAAGAAAAAATGGAGATGATCTTTGACTGCCACAACTATTCGGAAGGTAAGAAGGTGAAGTTGGCAGCAATGGAGTTTGGCCATTATGCACTCCAATGGTAGACAAATGAGCAAAGCACCCAAAGGAGAGTTGGTGATGACTTAATTACAACATGGCGACAAATGAAAGGAGCCATGAGGAAGCGGTTTGTGCCATCCCATTACCATAGGTTGCTGCATCAAAGGCTTCAATCTTTGTCTCAAGGAAGTAGGTCCATGGAGGATTATTACAAAGAGATGGAGATGTTAATGATGAGGCTGAATATGAATGAGGATAGGGAGGCAACCATGGCAAGATTTCTTCGAGGGTTAAATCGAGACATTGCCAACCAACTTGAATTACAACAATACTTGGAATTGGAGGAGATGTTGCATGTAGCCATTAAGCTTGAGAACCAATTCAAGAGAAGGGGTGTTAGTACACGGTTTGGAGGAGTTTCTAGCAGTGGAAGGACAAGTTCAAGTGGCTGGAAAAACAATTCCACTTATGAAAACAAGTTGAAGCCGAAATTAGGAGAAGAAACTACCAACCGGCCAAGAAGGGAGGTCAAGACCGAATCTGTCCAAGCACTTAGAGGTGAGATAAAATCTGATCCTAAACCTCAAAAATCCAGAGAAATAATTTGTTTTAAGTGCCAAGGAAGAGGACACATAGCCAACCAATGCCCAAATAGAAGAATCATGGTATTAAAGGGTGATGGTGAGCTGGAATCTACGAGTGAAGAAAGTTGGGCTGAAACCGAGCCAGAGGAGGATTGCAATGAAGATGAAGTCGAACCTGTAGATACATCTAATGTCGAGTTGAGCTTGGTTTCAAGGAGAGTACTTGCTGTCTACAAAGATGAAGAGCAGATACAAAGAGAAAACATCTTCCACACTCGCTGCGAAATACAAGGTAAAATTTGTAGCATGAATATAGATAGTGGGAGTTGTACTAATGTGATAAGTAATCTTGTAGTTGATAAATTAGGCTTGAAAACAATTAAACATCCAGAACCTTATAGATTACAATGGCTTAATGATAGTGGTGAGATGAAAGTAAACAAACAAGCCAAAGTAAAATTTAATATAGGTAGATATGAGGATGTAGTTTTATGTGATATTGTACCCATGATTGCTGGACATATACTATTAGGTAGACCATGGCAATTTGATAAAGATGCTACTCATTTTGGTCGAGAAAATAGTATTGTTTTCAGGTTTAAAGGGAAGAAGGTCAAGCTGGAACCATTATCTTCTAAAGAGGTTTACAAAGACCAATTACAAATGCAACAAAGGAGAGAAGCCGAAAAGCTCAAGGAAAAAGCAAGTATGGCACCAACGGCTTCACCATCCTTTCAAGAAGGTAAGATTGAGGTTGCTGACCAAGGTAAGGTTTCTAAGGTTCATATTGAGTGGAAAGATCAAGGGAAAGCCAAAAGAGAGGGAAAAGGAAGTGGCAAACCCGCGAGCTTGGAGAAGGAAGAGAAATCCGATGGTTTGCGCCAATCCAAGGGAAAAAAAGAAAAAGAAAGAAAGGAAAGGTTAAGTAGCAATTTTTATTTGAGTTTAGGGGATATTAATAAGGTTATTGAGTGTAAGAAACCTTTGCTGGTCATGCTTTACAAAGAAAATTATTTTAATGATCAAACTAACTTTGAAGAACTTGAATTGCCAAGTTCAATGATTTCTCTTTTAAAGGAATTTGGAGATGTCTTCCCAAATGAGATTCCAAGTGGACTACCACCTATTCGAGGGATAGAACATCAAATTGACTTTGTTCCAGGGGCTGCCATACCAAATAGACCAGCTTATAGGAGCAATCCCGAAGAAACAAAGGAGCTGCAAAAACAGGTAAGTGATTTGCTTGATAAAGGATACATTCGTGAGAGTTTAAGCCCATGTGCTGTTCCTGTTTTGTTGGTACCTAAAAAGGATGGTTCTTGGAGAATGTGTGTTGATTGTAGGGCTATAAATAACATTACCATCAAATATAGACATCCCATTCCTAGATTAGATGATATACTTGATGAGTTGCATGGTGCTTGCATGTTTACAAAAATTGATCTTAGGAGTGGTTATCACCAAATTAGGATGAAAGAAGGTGATGAATGGAAAACCGCATTCAAAACTATATATGGGCTGTATGAATGGTTAGTTATGCCTTTTGGATTATCCAATGCACCTAGTAACTTCATGAGGCTTATGAATCATGTAATGCATCCATTTATTGGAAAATTTGTGGTTATTTATTTTGATGACATTATAATATATAGTCGAAATTTGGATGACCATGTGGATCAACTTAGACAAGTTTTGCAAGTTCTTAGAAAGGAAAGATTGTTTGCTAACATTAAAAAATGTGAATTTTGCAAAGAAAAGCTTGTGTTTCTAGGTTTTGTAGTAAGTGCTGCAGGAATCAAAGTTGACCAAGCTAAGGTGAAAGCAATTCAAGAGTAGCCGGTTCCTACTTCTATCACCCAAGTGAGGAGCTTTCATGGCTTGGCAAGCTTTTATAGAAGATTTGTCAAGGATTTTAGTACCATAGCAGCACCATTGAATGAAGTTGTCAAGAAGAATGTTGGTTTCAAATGGGGGGAAGTACAAGAAAAATCTTTTAATTTGTTGAAAGAAAAATTGTGTAATGCACCATTGTTAGTTTTGCCAAATTTTTCTAAGACTTTTGAAATTGAGTGTGATGCTTCGGGTGTAGGTATTGGAGCTGTCTTAATGCAAGAAGGAAGACCCATAGCCTACTTTAGTGAAAAATTAAGTGGAGCTGCCCTAAACTACCCGACTTATGACAAGGAGATGTATGCTTTGGTGAGGGCTTTGGAGACGTGGCAGCATTATCTCATGCCACAGGAGTTTGTGATTCATACGGATCATGAGTCTTTGAAGCATATCAAGGGTCAAGGAAAGCTCAACCGAAGGCATGCTAAGTGGATTGAATTTATTGAAACATTTCCATATGTGATCCGCTACAAAAAAGGTAAGGAAAATGTGGTTGCCGATGCGTTATCCCGAAGGTATGTGCTCTTTTCTACCTTAGATGCTAGATTGCTTGGATTTGAACAATTGAAAGAACTTTATGAGCATGATAGTGACTTTGGAGAAATTTTTAGAACCTGTTTGAAACATGGATTTAATAAATTTTACATATTTGAGGGATATTTGTTTAAGGAAAACAAACTTTGTGTGCCTAATTGTAGTATTAGGGAATTATTGGTTCGGGAAGGACATGGGGGTGGTTTAATGGGCCATTTTGGTGTTTTAAAAACTTTATCCTTGCTGAAAGAACATTTTTATTGGCCTAACATGAGAAGAGATGTTGAGAGAATTTGTGAAAGATGTTTGAAGTGCCGAAAAACAAAATCAACATTGAAACTGCATGGATTGTATAAGCCTTTGCCGATCCCTACCTATCCTTGGGTAGATTTGTCTATGGATTTTATTCTTGGGTTGCCTAGGTCAAGGACAGGTAAGGATTCAATATTTGTTATAGTAGATAGGTTTTCTAAGATGGCACATTTTATTGCATGTAACAAAACTGATGATGCATCCAATATTGCTAATTTATTTTTCAAGGAAATTGTGAGATTGCATGGAATGCCAATAACTATTGTGTCGGATAGGGATGCTAAGTTCTTAAGCTATTTTTGGAAAACATTGTGGGCTAAATTAGGTACTAAGCTTTTATTTTCCACTACTTGTCATCCACAAACTGATGGACAAACCGAAGTAGTAAATAGAACCTTATCTGCATTGTTGAGAGCATTAATTAGTAGAAATTTAAGGACCTGGGAAGAATGTTTGCCACATGTTGAATTTGCATATAATAGGTCTTTACATTCAGCAACTAAATTTACTCCATTTGAAATTGTTTATGGTTTTAATCCTTTGACTCCATTAGATTTAACACCTTTGCCTTTAAGTGAGCGTGCTAATCTAGATGGAAAACAAAAAGCTGATTTTGTAAAGCAGATTCATGAAAAGACCCGCGCAAACATTGAGTGGAGGACCGAGCAATATGCAAGGGTGGCTAATCAAGGCCGAAAATCAATGGTGTTTGAACCTGGAGATTGGGTGTGGCTGCATTTAAGGAAAGAAAGATTTCCCGAACAAAGGAAATCAAAACTCATGCCGAGGGGTGATGGACCTTTTCAAGTTTTGGAGAGGATAAACGACAATGCCTACAAACTTTATCTACCGGGTGAGTATAGTGTTAGTGCCACCTTTAATGTTGCTGATTTATCTCCTTTTGCTGCAAGTGATGACTTCGATTTGAGGACAAATCATTTTCAAGAGGAGGGGAATGATGTGAATCCACCCGAGACTGTTCGACCGACAACCCGCTGGGGTGCTGACCCAATACAAATGAAGGTGGGACCGATCACTAGGGCCCAAGCCAAGAAGTTCAAGGAAAATCTTGCTGTCTTCATACAAGGAATAAGTCATAGTCAAGAGGGGTTGGCCATATCTAAAGAACCAAGGCCTGTTTTACTCATACAAGCAATAGAAGCCGATACGGACCCGGGTGACGGTTTTGGTACATTTTTGAAGTCCGGGAAGCATGAAATGGTTCCAATGATTTATGGGTTCAATACATATGCCTAATAGGTCATGGAATCAAGTTAAAACAGCCTCAAATGCAATCAAAAAGGGCTTGTACAGACAGCATCAACAATTTGGCCGAATTTGCTGTATTGCTTGCTGGCTTTACTGTATTTTACTGTATTAGCCTTTTCTTATTTTTCCAAGCATGGGCAACGTGTGGGACTTCATATTCAGCTTATTTGGCATCCTACAAAGCATCTAGAAGCTGATTTGGAGCTCAAAGAGGTCAAAGATTGGTCAAAGTCAAATTAGTCAAAAAAGCTAGTATTATAGTTTCCTAATTTTATTCTACTTTTTGTTTTAGGAAACAACCATTACTTTTTAGTTTTTATTTATTTATTTTCTGGACAAATAAGTTTAGGAAAGTTAGTATTTTATTATTTTCATTGTAAATTAATTAATTCCTAATTCAGAATAAAGGAATTAATTAATCAAATTTAGTTTAGGAAACTTAGTTTAGGACATATTAGAATTCGGTCAAGTTTCCTAATTCCTATAGGAGTCCGGTTTTGAATTATTTTTTTAGGGTTTAGTTTGTTTCTTTCAAGCCTATTTAAAGGCTTATTTTTCAATAATAATACAACTTTGATTTGATTGAGAAAATACTTGTGAAATTAATTATCTCTTTGTTCTTTGAGAACACCTAAAACACCATTAGAGAATTGGTTGTTTTAGCTTGACTTATCAATAGGTTTTCCATCCCCTATTGTGGCGTCTACATTATACCAAGGTTTCTAACCACAGGTTGGTTAGGGGTTGAGGTCAATTCCATTAGAACTTGAACTTAATTAAGATCCGGGCTAATATAATACGGGTTTAGGAGCAGGTCGTCCTAGGTTCGTATCACTTTCCTAATAAAATATGGCCAGCATACATGGGAACAACATCTACATATTTATCAATGCTGAATTTTAGCTTGGCTTGTTTGTTCACTTTCATCCCACCACTATCATTAAGCCATTGTAATCTGTATGGTTTGGGATGTTTAATGATTGCTAATCCCAATTTATCAACTACTACATTACTAATTACATTAGCACAACTTTCGCTATCAACTATCATACTACATATGTTACCTTGAATTTCACATCGAGTGTGAAACATGTTCTCTCTTTGAATTTAATCCTCATCTTTGTATACGGTTAGAACCCTTCTTACCATCAAGCTCAATTCAGCCCTTGAAGCCTTGATTGTTCGGATTCCTCATATTCCTCACCTCCAATTTCTCCTTCTTGAAGTTCGGTTTCAACCTCACTTTCGTCACTTTCTGATTCTAAGTCTCCATTACCTTTCAGCACCATGATTCTCTTATTCAGGCATTAATTGGAAATATGTTCTCATCCCTGGCACTTAAAACATACAATATCTCTAGTTTTTGAAGGTTTAAGATAAGATTTACCTTCAATTCTTAGTGCTTGGATAGATTCAGTTTTGACTTCCTTTCTTGGCCGAGTTGAACTTTCTTGGCATGCTTCGGTTTTGGCCTTGTGTCATATGTGGGATTGCTTCTCTAACCACTTGAATTTGATCTCCTGCTATTTGATACTCCTCCAAACAGTGAGCTTGTACCCCTCCTATTGATTTGATTCTCTAGTTTGATAACTACATGCAACGTCTCTTCTAATTCCACATGTTGTTGCAACTCTACTTGATTGGCTATCTCGCGCTTCAAGCCACTTAGAAACCATGCCATGGTTGCCTCTCAATCTTCATTCATGCTTAACCTCATCATGAGCATCTCCATCTCCTTGTAGTAATATTTGACGGTCTTACTTCCTTGAGTTACTGATTGGAGTCTTTGATGCACCAACTTACGAGAATAAGTCAGCACAAATCTCTTCCTCATGACTCCTTTCATTTGTCGCCAAGTAGTAATCAGTTCATCACCAACTCTCCTTTGGGTACTTTTCTCATTTGTCCACCATTAGAGTACATAATGTCCAAACTCCAAAACTGCCAATTTAACCTTCTTAGCCTCCAAATAGTTATGACATTAAAAAATCATCTTCATTCACTCATCCCACTCTAAGTAGGCTTCCGGATCATTCTTTCCCATAAATGGTGGAATGTTGACCTTAATGTTTCCAAAATCATCATCTTCTTCTTTAATTTGTCTCCCAGGCCTTCCTTGGAGTGCAAAAATATCATCAATTTTCTCTTCAAGATTATCTCCAAAACTACCATCCCCGAATTCTTCTCTAGGCCGTCCACGGCCTCCTCGACCTCCATGGGCATCAAGCCTTGCATTCGTCCCACCTTGTGATGTTTCTAACCTGTTCATCCTTTGGTCTAGGTAATCAAAGTGAGCATTCATCCTTTGAAGTTGTTCCAAGACCGTCATCATGTCGGTAGGTTCACCTCTACTTCCCATTGCTCAAAAGTCACCCTTGAATCCTACGGATTCCTCTTCATTAATTCTAAATGAGCCATTTCCTCTCCTTATCCTTGAATCTACCATGTTAGTATAAATAACAAAAAATTCTCACCAAAATCACTCCTTCACATGTTTCACTCAAAAACCAGAAAAAAAAAAAAAAAAAAGATCTCGACACCCGTGTTTGCTCACTAGTTTCGGTTTTTAACCTTTTTTTAAGCTCATATGCTCTTATCTTTTTCCACTCAAAGAATTATCTAAAAGTTCTAATTAAAATACACATAAAACAGCAACTAGATCATAAGTATGCCTTAATTAAACTTATCAACAAAATAGCAACTAAAACAAGCAAATATCAAGAGAATTGACGAAACCTAGTCTCGGCTTTTACTAACAAAAACAAGGTAAATCAATAAGCAATTTTAAAAATGAATAAGAAACAAACCAAAATATTAAGAAATCAAAAATTCAAGGATAAAATTTAGGAAAGAAATTCAAACCACGAACAAAAACAATTTTGATCAAGATATGGAAAAGTTGTTGGTTGTAGTTCTCATAATTTTAAGGCTTTGTTTCAAATTGCTTACCAATTTAAGTCCAAACAATTTTAGCACTTAAAATTCAAATTTCCAGCAGCCAATATTGAATGAAATAGTAGCAACTCCAACAATTTCCAAAACCAGCTTTTTGTGCAATAATTTTTTTTTTTATATTCGTCTTTTCTTTTTTAATTACTCACAGAATATAAACACAATTCTAGTAGAAAAAATCACCACCAAAAATTTCAATTCCAACACCAAAAATTCCACCAAACCCGAGACCAACTTTCAACAAAAACAAATTGCAAAAATTTGTAGAATTTATGCAATATGTTCTTAAACTCCTTGTTTTTTTTTTTTTTTGAATATATGAATGCAACTAATTTAAGATTTAAATAGAAAAGAAAAATCAACAACAAACCAAATTACTAAGAACTAATATGCAAAACAACCAACAAGATTTGGAGCAAAAATTTGGGTAAACAAAGAAACAAATTCGACTACGTAGAAATTTTTTTTTTCTTTTATTTTTTTTGTAATACAAAACGTGTAGAAGATAGAAGAAACCTTAACCCAATGCTAAAATTCTAGAATAAAATAAAACAAATTAAAGCAAATAAGATAGATCAAACCTCAACAAAATTCGGCCTTGATACCAAATAATACGAACCTAGGTCGAATTGCGCCTAAACCCGTATTATATTAGCCCAGAATCAAAAAATTAAGTTCAAGTTTTTATGATCACCTCAACCCCTAATCAACCTATGACTACAAGCCTTGGTATATCAAAGATGCCACAATAGGTGATGGATGTCCTAGTGATCAATCAAACTAAAACACTCACTCTCTTATGGTATTTTAGGTGTTCAATGAGAACTAAGAGAATTCTTTTTCTCACCAATAAATTTTTGAATAATATTTAAGCTGATTTCTCATTGAAAATAAGTGTTTAAATAGGCTTTGAAAGAACAAAATAAAACCCTAAAAGATTAGGTCAAAACCCGGCCACTATAGTGGTTTCCTTAATGTGGCCGAATTCCACCTCCTTTCCTATTCTAATTTGGATTAATCAATTACTTTATTTTTAATTAGAAATTAATTAATTTACAATTGAAATAATAAATTATTACCTTCCTAAAGTGATTTATCCAGCAAATAAAAATCAAAATAAAAGACTAATTTCCTAAACCAAAAGTCAAATTTTGGATTAGGAAATTAGCTGACTAGTTTTACAATTAAGCTGTCGTTATCCGATCACCACCTAGTTTAGGCTCCAAATCAGCTCCAATATACCATGTAGGATGCCAAATATAATTAATATTGATTCCCATATGTTTTATTTAATTGGAATAATGCAAACTTGCTTGATCAACAAAATGAGCAATTTCGGCCAACAAGAGGAGTCATGCACACAAGTGGAATTTAAATGCTTTTGCTTCTATCTTGACATGATTCCATGGCCTCTTAGTGATTTAAATTGATTTCATGAAGGTTGAATCCATTTCTTGCTACCCGGAATCCAAAAATGTACCAAAACAGCTTGCATGGTCCATTTTCGCCTTCATAACTTGGATACACAAGACGGACTTTGGATCATTGGATAATATCATGCCCTCTTGAGATTGAATCACTCCTTGGATGTAGCTAACCAGATTGTCTTTTAATTTCCTCGCTTATGCCCTAGTGATTCGTCCCGTCTTCATTTGTAAAAGATCAACACCCCAACGAGTAATGGGTTGTACGGGTACAGACGGATTCTAATCATGCTCTCTTATTAAATTTTGGTTATCCTATTAGACCAAGAGCCTTTCCAAGATCCTAAAACCAAGCCCACTTAGTCACATATAAGAGTGTAATATCGTGAATGTACATATATATATATATATATATATATATATGTATATTAGAGGTGTGCATGAAAACCAAAAGAACCCGAAAAACCAATCAACCAACGTGCATCGATCAAAGTTTTATTGGTGACCAGCCACTGGTCAGTTAGGTAGTTGCCACCAATAATAACATGGCGGTCGGCTTTGATTCCTCTGTCGTATATATTTTCATATATATATATATATATTATAAACAAAAGAATTGAATCTTCTTATGTAAATATGGCACTTCTTCAAAGCTTCTTTTGATCTAAATCTTCTTTTGACCTCATGCTTCTATTGGGACTTCTT
This sequence comes from Ziziphus jujuba, assembly GCF_031755915.1. NCBI lineage: Eukaryota > Viridiplantae > Streptophyta > Magnoliopsida > Rosales > Rhamnaceae > Ziziphus > Ziziphus jujuba. The sequence goes on from NC_083390.1 coordinate 14,973,475, forward strand.
CTCCTTAGTGATCTACTTTTAAGCTGTGGAGGTCATCATTGTAGTAGCTACAGCAGTGAATTGGGGTTTGTCATTTTAATTTTCTTCACATCTGCTTTAGCTTCTTCATGTTTTTATTTTTGGTCAATTTCCAGAGAATTTTAGGAATCTTATAGGTAGTCTTAAAGGATTTTATGGTGGTTAAAAGATATTTTATGGATGTTGAGAGTTAATGTATAGTGATTTGGTTTTACTAAACTAAGTTACCATGGTTTGTTTGAGTAAACTTAACTATAGTTAATAGTTTTTAACGTATTTTTGACATTGATGCCACTTGTAAGGCCATGATTTTAAATCTAGAAATATCTATTTGAGATCTTTTGAGCTGTCTATGTAAAAACCCATGTGTAATAGTATGAAGAAACAAGTTTTTGAATAAAAGAAGTAGTGAATAGAGAAGCTTTCTTTGTTTTTTCTCTTGCCTCGATAATCGATATAATATTTACCATAGCTAAAGAAAATACATGAGGAAATGTATCTATGTTTGCTATTTGCTGATACATAATTCTTGTGTAATTTATATCTTGTCGTAACATTTGAGTTGGGGAAATATATTTGTTTTTCCATATGCAGGTGATTAGTTGTACAAATTAGCTAAGAGTGGATCATGGAGTATAAAGGTTAGGTGTTGTAGGTGATCTAGAATGTGGATTTTCATTGAGTTTCTGATTTGCTTCATTAAGGCATTTTGGGGTTTGGGAGTTCTGATTCTCGAGAATAAGTTGTGTTTGTAATGCCCTGACACTCTCTTTCCATTAATATTGTCCCCCATTTAACTACCACATTCCAAATGATATGAGATTTCTTATTGAAACTTTTCAAAAGACTACTTATTTTAAGATTGCTCCCACTAGAGCAATCTTAAGATAGGTAACTTCCTTGAAAATCTAAATAAAAAATCATCTGGAATATAGTGGGTAAATGAGAGACAATATTGGTGGAGAGAAAGTGGCAGGGCATTAGAGTCTTACTCTTGGAGTTACATTTGTCTAGCTCTTATGACTCAAAATTGAGTAAAGCCTTGCAAAATTCACCAAGAACAGTATAAAAAAATTGGAATTCTTGATTTTTTTTATTGAGTTTTAATTTCAACTAAAATCGACTAATCAATACTCGATCAACTTCAATTGGTTTTCAATAGCCAAAAAAGGTTTTCAGCGAATTAACCAACTAATAGAGTAAATTTGTCCACCTACCGAAACCGATCGATAAACAGCCTTAATATGTCACAGGATCAATTTTTATGTTTTGAATGAACTAGTGGAAAGGAAAAGATGAGAAAAGCTCCATGACCCATTTCCCTAGCTATTGTTTTGCAAACATAGTTACTCTTGAAGTTATATTTGTCTTGCTCTTAGGGCTTAAAGTTAAGTTAAAAAATATTTTTGTACACATCTTTTATGTTGTCATAAAAGAGAAAAATAATAAAAATTATTTATTTTTTTAAAACAAAGTACGTGCTTTTTTCACTTATAAAATATGATAATATATTTAATACATATTTTAAACTTTTCTCTTCAAAAGAACGCATATTTTTCCATATGTTTGAAATCAATACGAAAGTGAGAGTTTTTTTAAAAAATACATACATACCTATATTATATGCATATTATTCACGAATTTGCTATCTAGGTTTGCAAATAAAGAAACTCAGAGGTGGAAATTGGAAGTTGAAGAAAGCTAGGGAGTCAATTCACACCATACACGTTTTCTTGTAACTCTGATATTTTGCATGCTTTGAACTCAAACAAGATATTTGTAAACAATTTTGTATATGTGATAAACATATTGTTTTAAGTAATGCTTTCTACGTTTTGGACTCATCACATCGTCCATTAAATCATCACGACTACTTAAATTAAGCCTTTACCTAAGAAATAAAACCTTGATCCGACACTTTAAATTAAGCCTTATAAAAAATAAAACACAATTTAAATTAACATAAAAATAATAATATTATTATTATTTTTTTTTTTGGGACTTATATAGGTTTGAATTAAATTGAGTAATAAAACTGCGATAATAATTTATTTTGGAGTTTGGATTCCATTAAAAATAAATAAATAAATAAATAAAGGACACCTATACTGTACATATTTTCATTCAAAGAATTATAACCAATCTTCTTTTCATTTATATTTATGGTTTTTATAAATAAATAATGAAAAATAAAGTAATTGTCTTTCAATTTCCCAAATATGGGAATTAGCATCCAATTCAATATACATAAATAATCATCCACTTAGAACACTAACTTCCTAAAATTACACCAAAATATTCATCCACTTGATTTTTCTCCATTTTCCAACAGCTTATTACTTTTCTTATAGGCTTCTTTCAAATACCCACTAAACCTATTCAAATCCACTCTAATATCTTGCTTTTTCAAATACACATGCATAACCTCAGCCGACCATTTGTTACCTCTAAAAGCCACAGGATCTTTTACCACCATCTCATCTTTACCATACTTCTCTATTAAGCTACTCTCCTCGGCTTTAATTCTATATTCCATGTATTCCAGCCTCGCAGCCCTAGCTGGGTTCCCAAAGCAAACCTCAGCAACCCACTCAGCACCTAGTGGAACCACCTGAACCAACACCGACCCAGGTCGTAGAAACAAAGCATGAGTTAGTCCCGCACCATGAACACCAACCATTACATGGCTCGAACTAACCAAATCATATGCCACACTCAATGGTGTCTTAGCCGTTGGTTCAAACACTACCACATCGAACCCAATCTTCTCTGCTTCTTCTTTTACTTGATCTCGATTCATCAAAACCCGTCCCGTTGCACCGGTTCGACATACCAAGACCAACCTTGGCCGAGATGCCGGTGACTTTGAAGTTTTGGCGATTTGAACATGGTGGCTCCTAGTATAGGCTTTTCGTAGGAAAGCATGAAAGTGGGTAAAAGTTTTTGCATTTGGTATTGATTTCGGATTTATGGTCATGAACCCGTGAGATATTAATCCCACATCAACTGAAGGAAAACAATGAGTAACATTATTGTTATCAAGGTTTATGATTTGGTGCTGGCTAAAACCTCTTAATATTTCTGCATATTTATTAATCCACCAATTATTCGCTTCAGAGATGACAAGGATAGGGTCTTGCTTGTTGAAGATGGAGTTGACTGTGATATAGAGCGGGATAAACCCATCATTGAAATCATGGAAGAAGTTCCCGGTGTACCCTCCCGCACTGAATACTAGCGCTGGAGCTTTATGTTGGACTTGACATTTTGGGCTTAATGGGCCTGAAGTGAGAGTAATCGCTTTGATTCTAGACATTGTAAAAGGCTCCCATTTTCTAGCATAGGGTCGGATCTTTTCCTCCAATGATGGGCTTTTAGGGCTCATTACATAGAATGTAGAAGTGGTGGGGTCCAAAACTGTTGGACTGTTGATCTTACAGATATCATAGGAATAATGAGAGCGGTTGCATTCAATTTGGGTAGCTTTTGGAGATTGCAATGAAGGAAGAACAGATCGTAGATTCTCTCTGCCAGTTGATTTCTCAGGCATATACATGCTCTCTGTGACCATTCAACATGTTAGTAGAGAAACAAATTAGATAAGATTTATTTAACATATATACATACATATATATATGATATTGGGGTGGAGGTTTGACCAATGTCATAACGGAAAAAAAATATAGAAAAACATTACAAGACAAGAAATTTAAGAAGAAAAAACAATAATCAAAGAGATAGTATTTTCCAGTAAATATTCATGGATATATATAGGTATATATATATATATATATATATAATAGCATATATATGTGTGTATGTAGAAATTGTATTTGAGCAAATTATTATCAGAATTTTTTATTAGAGTGGCAGGCACAAAATTTTCTTTGGAAATTCTTCTCATAATATGTCAAACAAATCATTACATTACATCAAAAACATAATACTGAGAATCTGAGATTTTGAGAGTTGAGACGGATGGTGCAGAAATATGAACCAATATTAAATTACATCTTTTACCCCCAACTGGGAATTAATGAAATTCAAACAATAATAATCTAGGAAGACAAATATTAATCACTTACCTTGAGAAATGGTTGAAAATTTGATATTTGAGTTTAAGGTGGAGTTTGAGAAGTACAGGATCAATAAGAAGAAAGAAACCAAGGACCCCAAGCTTATAACCACCGTGGATGAACCTCTTTTCTTCATTGCCGCGGCCTTAAATACTGAAACCAATCACTCCCTCGTTAATTTCTGCAAGGTAGTTTTCTCTATTCTGTAATATTTGAAGATTCGTACCAATCTGAAGAAAATGAAAGAACATAATTAAGGCCATATTTATCATATTCCTTAATTGGTTATATGCATAGAAATGGAGAAACAGAGAGTTTTGTACCTGGCTTTGCAATCCTCTTCATCTTATATGAGTACTTTCTAAAAGTGTATTATATATAGTTTTTTTTTTTTCTCACTTTCTTCGACAACTATATACTTTTCTAAAGAAATTCGTATACTATTTGATAATTAGTTAATTATTTCAATTAGATTTACTTTTTTCCTATTAAATTGTTAAAAATATAGATTTTCTGTCTCATTTTTTTATTTAAAATTATTAACAAATAAATAAAATAAAATCCTTTCATTTGTCAACGAAAATAAAAATAGAAAAAGGGACGAAGGTTCTCATATTTATTTTTTTAATATAAAAAATTAATACATAATTAAATGCATCTAATATATTTATCATGTCGGTATATATTTCAATAGTACTTTAAAATAGCAAATTTCAATATAATAAATCACACTAGTTTCTACTTTTCATTACCTCAATCTTTTTTTTTATATTTTTACATGAATGTTTCTACGAGTTTGTTTGAAAAAAAAATTTTAAAAAAAAAAAAGTATGCAATTCAAGGTTGGAGTACAAGTTTTTGAAGATAAGCATGTACCTCACCGTTAAATACGCTTGGACTTTTCAGACAGCCGTGAGAAGGCAGTGATTTTGGCACTACTTCATTGGCTTAAGCATGAATAGAAAGTCTTCTATTTTTCGGATTTGTAGACTTGACTTTTAGATATTTTAACCAATATATATACACCATCTGTTGCTTTTTTTTTTTTCCTTTGTTTTTTTCTGGGGCCGCTGAAAGTGAGAACATACCATGTGTTGCATGTGCTCCATGCTGGTGGGTTATACAAGTCAAGTCTTAACGGTTTAGGCCAAAATGTGAAAAAATGGTAGTACTCAAACGGCAGCTTAAGCTCATGACACGTTGCAACAGTTTTTGTCTTTTTTTAAAGAAGGCTAGAAACACTTTGCAACACTCGCAAACAATAATAACTTAGCCTGATTGTAATATAGATCATGAATAGTTACATGCCTTATAAAAAAAAAAAAAAATAACTTAGGGATAAAAGAAGACGATAAGATGAGTAAAAATGTTCAAATATTGCAACTCATAATATTAAATCATAACTCTGTTTTGGAACTCATAATGTTCAAAAACTCTATCACATTTCTTTATATATATATATATTTTTTTAATCTTTCAATTTTATCCATATTTAGCTTTTTTTTACGAAAACATTCTTTATTAAAAGGCATGTAATGTGTATATTTGGCCTATTTCATCCAAATTTTAGATGTTGTTAACAATTATGTCTAAATGGTAATGATAATTTTTAGTAACTTTAAATTTTTTAACATGAATGTGTCTACGAGTTTGTTTGAAAAAATGAAAAAAAAAAAATTATGCAATTCAAAGTTGGAGTACAAATTTTTGAAATTAAACATGCACCTCACCGCTAAATATGCTTGCACTTTTCAGACAACCGTGAGAAGGCGGTGATTTTGGCACTACTTCATTGGCTTAAGCATGTATAGAAAATCTTCTATTTTTCGGATTTGTAGACTTCACTTTTACATATTTTAACCAATATATATACACCATCTTTTTTTTTTTCTTTTTTTTTGGGCCGCTGAAAAGTGAGATGCAACTTGTCACAGATTGATTTTTGGGTTGTACATTTTTTTTTTTTTTGGGATAAATTTTTTGTGTTGAATTTGGGAAATCACAATTGCATTGTAACATCATAATAGCCACAAAAAGTCTCAGCAATTATAATTGACAGTTTAAGATGAATAATTGTAACGTCATAATAGCAGCATAAAATAATTATTTAGATATAAGATGATGCCCCAGCACTAATTATTATTTAATATTGGAAACCAAATCTGAGACCCCAACTAGTGATGATGCAGGATTGAAAAATTTGAGAAAGAACCGTGTTTGGTAAGAAGGAAAAATATAAAGAAAGAGAAAGAAAGGAAAAGAAAATAAAAGGATTTGGTAGCTTCTTGATTTTCCGAATAAACTTTATTTATGCAAAAAAAGATAGTACAGGCTAGCTCCCTTGCCGAGACCTCCACTTTCTTTGCAACCGAGATGCTAACGTGGCATAACAAACATAAATGATTTGCTGACCAGGCTAACAAACACAACACCTAATGTAACAGCAACGCACCTTAACGGGGACAAAATCCCACGATTTGTATGAAAGAAAAAAACATATTCAAATACAATTGGTTTCTGTTTATTTTATGAATTTGGCCAATCAACGTTCATTCCCACACAGCCAAAACTTCATTATTTTTGTTTTTATTTAGGAAGCAAAAATTTGTAATGTATCAATCAAACTGTACTTGCATCAATTATATTGCAATTGAACTACACTTCCATCAAATTTTACAATTTTTATCAACCAAATACAATGTTGGTATGTATAACGAGCAGTCTATGGTGTTTAAATGAGCAACAAGCATTAGAGTTGTTATAGGTAACCTTTTTTTCTTATAATAAATTGGATTTTCAATGTTCCAATTCATCATTCTCAAAAGGAAAAACATTGTCCCTTTCACCCAAGAATATTGTTCACATTTCATGATGAAGAGAATTTATACATCCTCCTTTAGAATCCCAAAAAAAGACACATGACTATAATTAATCACAGACACCTCCATCAAACCAGGTACTTCTCAACAACAAAACATCCTTAGGCGTTTCAATCTGCAAACAAACAGAAGTAGACCAACGATAGCAGCATACAAATTTTAGAGTAAACAGCATTCATATTCATCAGGACAACGGGCTAATTACCTCATTAAGGGCCTTGAAAACAGACTTAACCATGTTATGACGATTCCTTGAGCCAACAACCTAACAAAGAGCATCTAAATTTCAGCAAAAACCACATCAAAGGACCATTATTTGATACAAGGTTTGCCAGGCAATTTACCTTAGACTTAACATTCTTGAAACCAGCTAAATTTAATATGATTTGGACAGTTCTTTATGCTATCATGCCCATCATAGTGGATGCAGGCCATAGATAAACCTATATCATAAGTTACAGATGAGCAAAATATACAGCAAAAACCAGCAAGGAAAGAGAAAACTGAAAACATAGAATCCTTGCAACCAAAAAATTTACATATAAAGGCTGACTTGTTTACCTTGGGCCTTTTTATATGCTGTTGGTATTGCTTGTGCACTGCATGTTCCGGCCCAACTAGTACTTGACAAAAAAAGAAATAGGGAGTCCTTTGAACATTTAACAGCCTAGCCCACATCATAGGTCGCAAACTTTGTAGTGTGGTTTAAGCTTGTTAAAGGGGATTTGATCCTGGTTTTTTTTTTAAAAAAAGGGGACAAATGCATTTTGGTACCCTCTATAATTATGAAAGTTTAAATTAGACCTTCTAATATTAATTTGGACACATTCATACCCTGTATATGTAAGAAAGTTTCAATGTGGTCTAATTAGGTTAAATGTAACGGAATCCATCCAATTGGGGCACGTGCTTCGCATGTGACCTTAATTTCCTTTTTTTTCTCATTTATTTATTTATTTTTTCCGAAATTTATAGTGGCTAGAGATTAAAAAAAACAAAAAACAAAATATTATATCTTAAGTTTACGACACCATGGCTTAACATTGGAGCTGCGTCGTTAGGGAAGAGCAACTCGTGAGGAAGAAGAGCAATTCATGAGGCAGAGCAGTTCATGCGGAAAAGCAACTCGTGAAAAAGAAGAATAAAATGTCTTCTAGCAACTCAATTCCTTAAACAAATTCAAATTTGCTATGCAATTGTGAAACACCATGGCCAGTTGTGGTTAGAATATCAAAGACTACTGTCAATTCCGGGAGAAAAGTTTACAGTTGTGATACCCACAAGGTATTGTGTTGAAACATTTAGGATTTAGGGGATTTAGCTCACGTCAGTTTATATTTTTTTCAAAGTTTGAAAAATATGGTCATGTTAGAGTTATCGAAAAAATGCTGGAATTGTAAAATATTTTGTAAAATTGTATAAGAAAGAATTGTAAAAAAAATGTTTGATCAGAGGTAATGTTTTCTATTTTTTTATAAATGTTTAGGAAAAAAATATAGCAATTTTGTTTTATTAAAGGGAAAGATGTGAGAAACATGGGCTTGAATACATTGTGCATGTTTGTAGGATACTGGAGGATGCAAATTTTTCAAATGGATTGACGCACCCATGTCAAACAATGCTAGGAATGTTGTTGATCAATTAAGACATAAAATACACAATCTGGAGGATGAAATTCGAGCCTATAAACAGCAGGAGACCTATGACAAACTAATGATAGAAGAATATAAATCAGAGGTAGAAAAATGGATGGCTCGTACTAAGCATGTGGAGAAGAAGTGTGAAATTTGTGGGGAAATTGAAGGTCTACGTATGCAAAATTAGAAAGATATACATTGTCTTAGTTGCAGGTTTAATATTTGCAATAATTGTTTTACGAAGTAGTTGTGGATAAAAGGGTAAAACAATAAATGGTTTTTTATATTTACATTAGCAGGGAGTTGGACAATGGATGGTATGATGCACCTTATATTTGTACTTGCTTAATAGAGTATGATGGACCTTATAGTCATGTTAGGGTTTGCAATAGGTTATTGGTAGCAATGTAATATTAACGATACAAATCAATGTAATATTAACCCATTATATTATAAAGCACTTAAATCAATTTGTTATAATATTTACTTTCAGTATCTATTTGCATAACTAAAACAATAAAAATGATGCAAATTACTTCCCCATTATATTATAAAGCACTTAAATCCATTGTTTAACATCAATTCAAAAAAGATATAATACTCTATTGACCTTTAAAGCTAACGTGTTCAAGAGTTTTAACTTTCAGCACAGGCAAATATAAAAAATATTGCTACCCTAACAAGCCAACCATCCCAAAAGTACAACTATGTAATAGCTTTTCAGCTTGTTGATATGGCTAATACATATGCACAAAAATAGCCAAATACACACACACACACACATATATATATATATGTCACTAAACCCTAAACAAATATATACTATTTTTTGGTATCTGATTTGTCATTCTTAATTCATATCAGTCGTGAAAGGTGGTGAGATAATTTTTTACCTTTTTCTTTATCTGTAGATGGTGGTTGACTGGTAGGTGGTGGTAATGGTTGAGTACTGGTGGTTGGTGGTGATTAATTGCTAGGTGGTGGTGATGGTTGAATACTGATGGTTGGTGGTGGTTGTGGGTCATCCGTGGCACTAAATCTTCCCACTTGGTGTTATCCTCTTCCTCTTCCTTGCCCTGCTAGTCCTTTTGCTACACCCTGCATGATATTCGTAAAACCTATTAATAGCAGTTTGACATTAACACACAATGTACAATACGTTATGAAACATACAAATGCAAATGGAGTCAAAGATGCATGTGGTAAGTTAGATGAAGTGTCTTATCCATTGTTTACAGTTTGGGAACAACCTTCCATCTGAGGTTGCATAAAAATTATATTTCACAAACTGAAATCTTATAACAGCAAATATCATAACTTTAATTAGCAACAACAAAGAAAAATGGAAAATTATACCACATTTGTGTTAAGGATGTCATCTGTAGGCTCTATCACATGATCTCTCCCAATGCGCCAATCATTTGGTCTCGACATAGCAGGTTTATTACAAGTCCTTCTATTGTGCCCCCATTCCCAACAATTTTTACATCTAACTGTTGGCACCCTTGTAGGTCTTTCCTTTTTAGATGGATCTTTTCTTCTAACCTTTTTTGGCTTCCCAGGAGCTTTCTTATAAGAAGGAGGGTATATAGTTTCACAAGAAGTCCTAGCCCACATGTCTTGTCCATCTGATGGAAAAATCATTAGTTCATAAGTCTTCATATATGCAACCTTGTTGTATGAAGTATCTATGTACTTTGCAGGATTCTATTTCATGTATAAAATGCAAGATACTGCATGGCCACATGGTATCCCATTAATATTCCACTTCCTACAGCTGCATTTCTGTTGTTTCAAGTTAACAACGTATTTGTTTAGATGGTCATCAACCTCAAAAATCTCATAACCTGCATATGTTGGCAAACTGCTCCTGCTGTCTACCTTCATTTGCTCCAGCTTCTCAAGAGGTTTAGGGTATATCTCCTTATTATGCTTCCTTATCCGCTCCCTCCTTTCCCTCATCAACACCATCAATTTTTTCCTAATATGTTCCAACATCACTAAAATAGGTTTATCTCTACCTTTCCATATGCATGCATTGAAGGACTCATTGATGTTGTTAGTCAACAAATCACATTTCAAATCCTTCTTGAATGCGTGTCGACTCCAGTATGTTGGCTCCAACTTCATTAACCATTCAGCAACCTTGCTATTTGCCATCTTTAATACACCCATTTTTTTACTAAATTCAGCAGCATTGCTTACTCTAGCTGCATTCCATACTATGTCCTTGAACCTCTATGTCACAGCCCAGTACCACCCGCATCAAGATATTGTCCTTTTTGGCCCAAGGTTCACTCCCTCTCTCCCCTCTAGCCTCAAGGTTTTGTCAAAACGCGTCTTGAAGGGAGAGGTGCCCCTCTCCAACCGATGTGGGATGTTACATCTATCCTTGGTATAACTTGCTGAAGTTGGCATATAGATATCTCATATAATATCGATGGTCCACATTTGGCATCAACCCTTCAATTGCAGGAATTAAGCCCTGCAATACATAACAATAACAATGGAATGACTATACCTTGTAAAATAAAAGACTAAACATTTTAACTAAATAGAAAATAGATGAATGGATAAGGCATACCTTTTGTTGGTCACTCATGAATGTGAAATTCTTATCATCTGTATATTCAATATCTTCCATTAAATATTGTAAAAACCAGCTCCATGAGTCTTTGTTCTCAGTCTCAACCACTGCATAGGCAATGGGCAACATTTGCCTATTTGGATCCCTACCAACAGCAGTCAACAGTTGGCCTCCATGTTGACCCTTTAGATGACATCCATCCAACCCAATAAAAGGGATACAACTAGTCTTGAATCTCTCTTTACATGCAACTAAGCAAATATATATCCTTTGGAAAATAGATTTTTCAGACTCTTTATTTATCTTCAATCTACATGTGCTCTCAGGATTTGATCTATCAATCTCTGCACAATAATCCCAAAGGCGACTATATTGCTCAGCCACATCACCTGTTGCCATTGAATTGGCTTTCTCTCGAGCTCTATAAGCTTGTGATCTTATTATGTCGACTATAAGATCTTGTTTAACCTTGTCTTGAAAAGTAGACAACTTCATATTTGGATTTGCTCTGAAGTCATTAAAGTACCTCTTGACTAACCATTTTAATTTCACAAACCTATTAGTGAGTGACCTAGTACATGTGTGCTCTTCTTGCAATATCTTAATTTGAAAAGTTTCTTGTGCTTGCATATTAAAAGCATGTACTCTCCAAGGGCAACCTTCCTCACACACTGTTGTAACCCTCCAAGATACATTTTTTGTGAATCTAATATTCCAGCCACCAGACAAAGCATAATTGACCAAGTATTCCTTAAATTCAATGTGACTAGCAAACTTCATTCCAATATGCATTTCCAAATTGGCACCCTGTATGCTATAAACAGGAATGTGGCTATTCACTTCATCTTCATCAGAGCTACTTGGCAAGCTAACAAGTTGATCAGAATCATAAATCACGTCATATTGGCCTACATTCCCTACCAAATTAGGTCCATGTACTGCATCTTCAGCTTCATTAGCTGTATCTGCCAAGCCAACGCCAGTGGCACCTATATCATCATTCTGTATAGAAGCAACATCATCATCTGCCAATTTGGCCTTATCGTCTGCCAAGTTAGAATATCTTACACCACCTTCATATGATGAACAAGCAGCTAAATGATCTGCCACGGTTGCACATTCTTGTAACCAATCATGGTCATCTTCATCTTCATCAACATCTATGTCATACAGGTTTTCTCCATCTCTAGTGTGTACCCTTTCCACACAATGACTGTTGATTGCTGCATCATCTACTGCATTCACATGAATGTCATGCAGATCAATACGTTCATAGTCAACACTTCTTTCACGACTAGTGTTATCACCTATTCCCTCAATGTCAGCTAATAAAGGAATGTCTTCAGGATGCTCCACATAAATATCAATTACTTTAAATCTACTACCCAAGTCAGCCACATGCATTGCATCATCATCATCTTTCATTTGTCTTAATCCATAATTTACGGACATACCAGGTGACAAATACCATAGCTTCTTAAATCCATAGTATCCTAACTCTTGTACCATGTCTGCCAACACTATCATACTCCACATGTCAGGATCACAGTTATCAAAAAGGGCCGACTTCCCACCACATATTGTCTAGATGGAGTGAACTCAAAATGTCCTCCATGCCAGATTCGAGTTGTAAACAAAGGCATAGATCTATAACAATATAAACCAAAATTCAAGATTCTACTACCACCTAAGATGTGTTAAATATGTAAGCTTCTATCTAAGTTGACAAGAAACTAATAAGTTGAAAAGAAACTAAGAAGGAACATATTCATACACCACAACATATTGATACTTTTTGTAGCAAATAATATACCACATTATACCATATCAAATAACCGATCCATGACATGATATATATATATATATAAAACATCATGAGTTAACTGCTACATGTGGCATGTTGATATAAGGAATCAAGGTAAATAGTTACTGTTTAATATAAACAATGTAACACAAGTCAACATGCTAAACGTCCAACAATGCTACAAAAAAAGGATGTTTAACGACTTTGCTACAAGTGGGTAATGTTTGTGGGTCAAGAAATGTTGGTAATATCTACTACAACTTTCAAAGCACAAGATATGCTAAAATATGTTCAGAAAATATACTTCCAATATATTATAATACACAAATAGGTATACATATCCAATATATACATATTAAAGTAGATTGTCAATATTTTACATCATCCTAAGGCAAAAGCTGTCGTATTGGGTATATCATTATCAATTTAAACAATTTAAACCGTAAGAATCTCGAACCAAACAAAGCAACATTGTCATTATCAAAGCACCATGTACACATCAACCATATAAAATTCACATTACTTTGAAAATGACCCAAAAAAAAAAAATTAGTGTTTCAAACACCAATACCACTTCGGGTGACAACATGATGCGAATCCACCCAAGACTATTCGACCGACAACCCGCTGGGGTTCTGACCCAATACAAATGAAGGTGGGACCGATCACTAGGGCCCAAGCCAAGAAGTTCAAGGACAATCTTGCTGTCTTCATACAAGGAATACTTACATAGTCAAGAGGGGTTGGCCATATCTAAAGAACCAAGGCCTGTTTTGCTCATACAAGCAATAGAAGCCAAAACAGGACCGAGTGACGTTTTTGGTGATAATAAGGAGGTTGGGTTGTATGAATTGGAACCCCATCCTTATGGGTTCAATTCATATGGAGGATGAGTCATAGAAACCAGCCAAAGCAGCTTCAAAGCCGACCAACAAGGTGGTTTGCGCACAAGGGGAAGAAAAGGCCGGATTTGCTGTATTCCTTGCTGGCTTTACTGTATTTTACTGTATTAGCCTTTTCTCATACTTCCAAGCAAGGGCAACATGAAGAACTTCACAATAAGCTTATTTGGCATTCCACAAAGACTATTGAAGCTGGTTTGGAGTCCAATTGGATCAAAGAAGGGTCATTACCAACATAGCCGAAATTTACCATTTTTAGTTTCTTAATTTGTTCTTACTTTTTGTTTTAGGAAACCACCATTACTTTTAGGTTTTTATTTATTTATTTTCTAGACAAATAACTTTAGGAAGGTTTTTATTTTATTCTTTCCATTGTAAAATAATTAATTCCTAATTTAATATAGAGGAATTAATTAATCAAACTTAGATTAGGAAAGGAAGTATAGTTTCGGCCAACTAGGATTCTTTATGTGAGTGGCCGGTTTTACCTAGGGTTTTTAGAGTTTATTTTGTTTCTTTCAAAGCCTATTTAAAGGCTTAGTTATCAATAAGAATTAACTTTGATTTGATTGAGAAAATACTTGTGAGATTAATTATCTCTTTGTTCTTTGAGAACACCTAAAACACCATTAGAGAATTGGTTGTTTTAGCTTGACTTATCAATAGGTTTTCCATCCCCTATTGTGGCGTCTACATTATACCAAGGTTTATAACCACAGGTTGGTTAGGGGTTGAGGTCCATTCCATTAGAACTTGAACTTAATTAAGATCCGGGCTAATATAATACGGGTTTAGGAGCAGGTCGGCCTAGGTTCGTATCATTTGGTATTAGAGCTAAATTTTGTTCAGGTTTGATCTATCTTTATTTGCTTTATTTGTTTTTGTGTTATTTTGCAATTTTAGCATTAGGTTAAGGTTGCATCTATCCCATACACGTTCAGCATCTCTTTAAAACAAAAAAAAACAAAAAAAAACAAAAACTCATTCCTAGTTGAATTAGGTTTCCTTGTTTTACCATATCTTTGTTTCCTTGTTTGTTGGTTGATTTTTCATATTTGTTCTTGGTAATTTTTGTTTTTGTGGATTTTTTCTTTGCTGTTTTAGTCTTAAATATTTGCATTCATACATTTAAACAAAAAAAAAAAAACAGAAGGTGACTTGCGGCAACAACTTTTTTAAAAAAAAAATGCACTTTTATTCTTGTCACGGGTTTGGTGATTATTAGGAGTTGAAATTGCAAGTTTGTTGTTTCTTCTTGCTACTACAGTTGTGTTGATATTCAGTGAGTATTTAAAAAAAAAAAAAAAAGAAAGAAAGAAGAAACCCGAATTAAAAAATAAAATAAAATAAAATAAAAAAATTTCGGTTGGGTTAAATTTGGTGTTGAAGTTTGTTGCTGGGAATTTCTTGTAGCTGCTGATTTGTTGGTCATCTTTTCAATATTTGGAGTTGTTGGAGATTATTATTGTTGCAGAGAAAAAAAATAAAAAATTGGATTAAAATTGCTAAAGGAATTGATACATAAAAGCTTGGATTACTAAGAACACAACCAACAATCATTCAATATTTTTGTTCTACTTGATTCTTGTTGAATTTGACTTTCCTTTGCCATAATTTTATTCTTGGACTCATAAACTACTACCATCTGGTGCAGTTTTCAAAAATTCCAACGTTTTCCCATTATTTTGTGTTTTCTTGTCTAGAAAGCAGAAAATTAGGATTTGTTGGATTCTTTCGGTATTGCCTACTTTTTGCTACTGTTTTGTTGATAGGTTTAATTAAAACATACTTGTGATCTAATTGCTGTATTTAAGTGCGTTTAACTAGAACTTTGAGATAATTCTTGGAGTGGAAAAAGGCAAGAGAGTGCGAGCTTAAAAGAGGGTAAAAGCCGAAACAAGTGTGCAAACACGAGTGTCGAGTCCTTATTTGAGTGAAACATGTAAGGGAGTGAAATTGGTAAGGTCCTATTTTATTTTTATTGCATTATTATACTAACATGACAGAATCAAGAATGAGGAGAGGAGATCCACCTTTGAGGATCAATGAGGAGGAGTCCGTAGCATTCCATGGCGATACCCGAGCTACTGGGAGTGGAGACCAAGTGGACATGAGAGCTGTTTTGGAGTCAATACAGTGGGTTAGTGCTCAATTTGAGCATGTGAATCAAAGGATAGGAATGCTAGAAGTTTCCCAAGGAATTTCGAACACAAGAAATAGGCAAGAATTCCATGGAGGACAAGGAGGTCACGAGAGACCGAGAGAAGAATTTGATGAGGAGCCATTCGGTGGAGACTTTGGGAAAGGCATGGATGAAACCTTTGCTGTCCAAGAGAAAGCTGGCCATGGAAGGTATAGGAGGGAAGGAACAGATGACAATCTTAGCAATATCAAGATCAATATCCCACCATTCATGGGAAAAAGTGACCCCCAAGCATATTTGGAGTGGGAAGAAAAGATGGAGATGATATTTGACCGCCATAATTATTCAGAGGCTAAGAAGGTGAAATTGGCAGCAATGGAGTTTGGCCATTATGCACTCCAATGGTGGACCAATGAGCAAAACACCCGAAGGAGAGTTGGTGATGACTTGATTACTACATAGCGACAAATGAAAGGAGCCATGAGGAAGCAATTCGTACCATCACACTATCATAGGTTGCTGCATCAAAGACTTCAATCTTTATCTCAAGGACATGGATCCATGGAGGATTATTACAAGGAGATGGAGATGCTTATGATGAGACTGAACTTGAATGAAGATAGGGAAGCAACCATGGTAAGGTTTCCTGGTGGTTTGAATCGTGAAATAGCCAATCAACTAGAATTGCAACAATATGTGGAATTGGAGGAGATGTTGCATGTGGCTATTAAATTAGAGCATCAATTCAAGAGGAGGGGTGTAAGATCATGGTTTGGAGGTGTTTCCAACAGTGGAAGGTCCAATTTAAGTGGCTGGAGGAACAATCCCATCTATGAAAGCAAGCCAAAGCCGAAAGTCAAAGAAGAAAGTTCAAACTGGCCAAGCAAGGAGACTAGAATCAAATCTGTCCAAGCACTAAAGAATGAGGTAAAATTAGATCTTAAACCTTTTAGAACTGATGATGTTGTGTGTTTTAAGGGCCAGGGAGGAGGACACTTCACTAGTCAATGCTCGAATAGAAGAATCATGGTGTTAAAGGGCAATGACGAGCTAGAATCGGAAAGTGAAGAAAGTGAGGATGAAGCCAAGCAAGAGGAGGAGGACTTGGAGGATGAACCCGAAACCTAGCAAGCATCCAATGCCGAATTAAACTTGCTTTCTAGGAGAGTACTTGCTGCATACAAAGATGAGGATGAAATTCAAAGAGAGAACATCTTCCACACCCGATGTGAAATTCAAGGTAAGATTTGTAGTATGATTATTGATAGTGGAAGTTGTACAAATGTAATTAGTAACATTGTAGTTGATAAATTAGGCTTAATAACTATTAAACATCCAGAACCTTATAGATTACAATGGCTTAATGATAGTGGTGAAATAAAAGTGAATAAACAAGCCAAAGTAAAATTTAATATAGGTAGATATGAGGATGTAGTTTTATGTGATATTGTACCCATGATTGCTGGACATATACTATTAGGTAGACCATGGCAATTTGATAAAGATGCTACTCATTTTGGTCGAGAAAATAGTATTATTTTCAGGTTTAAAGGGAAGAAGGTCAAGCTGGAACCATTATCTCCTAAAGAGATTTACAAAGACCAATTACAAATGCAACAAAGGAGAGAAGCCGAAAAGCTCAAGGAAAAAGCAAGTATGGCACCAACGGCTTAACCATCCTTTCAAGAAGGTAAGAATGAGGTTGCTGATCAAGGTAAGGTTTCTAAGGTTCATATTGAGTGGAAAGATCAAGGGAACACCGAAAGAGAGGGAAAAGAAAGTGACAAGCCCGCGAGCTTGGAGAAGGAAGAGAAATCCGAAGGTTTGCGCCAATCCAAGGAAAAAAAAGAAAAAGAGAGAAAGGAAAGGTTAAGTAGCAATTTTTATTTGAGTTTAAGGGATATTAATAAAGTTATTGAGTATAAGAAACCTTTGCTAGTCATGCTTTACAAAGAAAATTATTTTAATGATTAAACTAACTTTGAAGAACTTGAATTGCCAAGTTCAATGATTTCTCTTTTGAAAGAATTTGGAGATGTCTTCCCAAATGAGATTCCAAGTGGACTACCACCTATTCGAGGGATAGAACATCAAATTGACTTTGTTTCAGGGGCTGCCATACCAAATAGACCAGCTTATAGGAGCAATCCGGAAGAAACAAAGGAGCTGCAAAAACAGGTAACTGATTTGCTTGATAAAGGATACATTCGTGAGAGTTTAAGTCCATGTGCTGTTCCTGTTTTGTTGGTACCTGAAAAGGATGGTTCTTGGAGAATGTGTGTTGATTGTAGGGCTATAAATAACATTACCATCAAATATAGACATCCCATTCCTAGATTAGATGATATGCTTGATGAGTTGCATGGTGCTTGCATGTTTACAAAAATTGATCTTAGGAGTGGTTATCACCAAATTAGGATGAAAGAAGGTGATGAATGGAAAACCGCATTCAAAACTAAATATGGGCTGTATGAATGGTTAGTTATGCCTTTTGGATTATCCAATGCATCTAGTACTTTCATGAGGCTTATGAATCATGTAATGCGTCCATTTATTGGTAAATTTGTGGTTGTTTATTTTGATGACATTCTAATATATAGTTGAAATTTGGATGACCATGTGGATCAACTTAGGCAAGTTTTGCAAGTTCTTAGAAAGGAAAGATTGTTTGCTAACATTAAAAAATGTGAATTTTGCAAAGAAGAGCTTGTGTTTCGAGGTTTTGTAGAAAGTGCTGTAGGAATCAAAGTTGACCAAGCTAAGGTGAAAGCAATTCAAGAGTGGCCGGTTCCTACTTCTATCACCCAAGTGAGGAGCTTCCATGGCTTGGCGAGCTTTTACAGAAGATTTATCAAGGATTTTAGTACCATAGCAGCACCATTGAATGAAGTTGTCAAGAAAAATGTTGGTTTCAAATGGGGGGAAGTACAAGAAAAATCTTTTAATTTGTTGAAAGAAAAATTGTGTAATGCACCTTTGTTAGTTTTGCCAAATTTTTCTAAGACTTTTGAAATTGAGTGTGATGCTTCGGGTGTAGGTATTGGGTTGTCTTAATGCAAGAAGGAAGACCCATAGCCTACTTTAGTGAAAAATTAAATGGAGCTGCCCTAAACTACCCGACTTATGACAAGGAAATGTATGCTTTGGTGAGGGCTTTGGAGACGTGGCAGCATTATCTCATGCCAAAGGAGTTTGTGATTTATACGGATCATTAGTCTTTGAAGCATATCAAGGGTCAAGGAAAGCTCAACCGAAGGCATGCTAAGTGGATTGAATTTATTGAAACATTTCCATATGTGATCCGCTCCAAAAAAGGTAAGGAAAATGTGGTTGCCGATGCATTATCCCGACGGTATGTGCTCTTTTCTACCTTAGATGCTAAATTGCTTGGATTTGAACAATTGAAAGAACTTTATGAGCATGATAGTGACTTTGGAGAAATTTTTAGAACCTGTTTGAAACATGGATTTAATAAATTTTACATATTTGAGGGATATTTGTTTAAGGAAAACAAACTTTGTGTGCCTAATTGTAGTATTAGGAAATTATTGGTTCGGGAAGGACATGGGGGTGGTTTAATGGGCCATTTTGGTATTTTAAAAACTTTATCCTTGCTGCAAGAACATTTTTATTGGCCTAATATGAGGAGAGATGTTGAGAGAATTTGTGAAAGATGTTTGAAGTGCCGAAAAACAAAATCAACATTGAAACCGCATGGATTGTATAAGCCTTTGCCGATCCCTACCTATCCTTGGGTAAATTTGTCTATGGATTTTATTCTTGGGTTGCCTAGGTCAAGGACAGGTAAGGATTCAATATTTGTTGTAGTAGATAGGTTTTCTAAGATGGCACATTTTATTGCATGTAACAAAACTGATGATGCATCCAATATTGCTAATTTATTTTTCAAGGAAATTGTGAGATTGCATGGAATGCCAAGAACTATTGTTTCGGATAGGGATGCTAAGTTCTTAAGCTATTTTTGGAAAACATTGTGGGCTAAATTAGGTACTAAGCTTTTATTTTCAACTACTTGTCATTCACAAACTGATGGACAAACTGAAGTAGTAAATAGAACCTTGTCTGCATTGTTGAGAGCATTAATTAGTAGAAATTTAAGGATTTGGGAAGAATGTTTGCCACATGTTGAATTTGCATATAATAGGTCTTTAAATTCAGCAACTAAATTTACTCCATTTGAAATTGTTTATGGTTTTAATCCTTTAACTCCATTAGATTTAACACCTTTGCCTTTAAGTGAGCGTGCTAATCTAGATGGAAAACAAAAAGCTGATTTTGTAAAGCAGATTCATGAGAAGACACGAGCAAACATTGAGAGGAGGACTGAGTAATATGCAAGGGTGGCTAATCAAGGCCGAAAATCAATGGTGTTTGAACCTGGAGATTGGGTGTGGCTGCATTTAAGGAAAGAAAGATTTTCCGAACAAAGGAAATCAAAACTCATGATTTCCTACAAACTTGATCTACCGGGTGAGTATAGTGTTAGTGCCACCTTTAATCTTGCTGATTTATCTCCTTTTGCTGCAGGTGATGACTTCAATTTGAGGACAAATCCTTTTCAAGAGGAGGGGAATGATGCGAATCCACCCGAGACTGTTTGACCGACAACCCGCTGGGGTGCTGACCCAATACAAATGAAGGTGGGACCGATCACTAGGGCCCAAGCCAAGAAGTTCAAGGACAATTTTGCTGTCTTCATACAAGGAATAAGTCATAGTCAAGAGGGGTTGGCCATATCTAAAGAACCAAGGCCTGTTTTACTCATACAAGCAATAGAAGCCAAAACAGGGCCGGGTGACGTTTTTGGTGATAATAAGGAGGCCGGGTTGTATGAATTGGAACCCCATCCTTATGGGTTCAATTCATATGGAGGATGAGTCATAGAAACCAGCCAAAGCAGCTTCAAAACCGACCAACAAGGTGGTTTGCGCACAAGGGGAAGAAAAGGCCAGATTTGCTGTATTCCTTACTGGCTTTACTATATTTTACTGTATTAGCCTTTTCTCATACTTCCAAGCAAGGGCAACGTGAGGAACTTCACAATAAGCTTATTTGGCATTCCACAAAGACTACTGAAGCTGATTTGGAGTCCAATTGGATCAAAGAAGGGTCATTACCAACATAGCCAAAATTTATCATTTTTAGTTTCCTAATTTGTTCTTACTTTTTGTTTTAGGAAACTACCATTACTTTTAGGTTTTTATTTATTTATTTTCTGGACAAATAACTTTAGGAAGATTTTTATTTTATTCTTTCCATTGTAAATTAATTAATTTCTAATTTAATATAAAGAAATTAATTAATCAAACTTAGATTAGGAAAGGAAGTATAGTTTCGGCCAACTAGGATTCTTTATGTGAGTGGCCGGTTTTACCTAGGGTTTTTAGGGTTTATTTTGTTTCTTTCAAAGCCTATTTAAAGGCTTAGTTATCAATAAGAATTAACTTTGATTTGATTGAGAAAATACTTGTGAGATTAATTATCTCTTTGTTCTTTGAGAACACCTAAAACACCATTAGAGAATTGGTTGTTTTAGCTTGACTTATCAATAGGTTTTCCATCCCCTATTGTGGCGTCTACATTATACCAAGGTTTCTAACCACAGGTTGATTAGGGGTTGAGGTCCATTCCATTAGAACTTAAACTTAATTAAGATCCGGGCTAATATAATACGGGTTTAGGAGCAGATCGCCCTAGGTTCGTATCACAGCATGAGCCATACAATAGTACAAACAAAAAAGCCATCACCAACATAACATGACCCACAAAAAAAAAAAAAAAAACAAAAAACAAAAAACAAAAAAATGCCTTTAAAGCTATAGGTTACATAACTTGACTACACATACCTTTCCCTTCTGTTGTGTCCCCACACCTTTTTTCCCCCTCTTTTTTCTTTCATAAAAAATGTAATCTCTGTCTCTTTCACTCCTCGCTTCCTCTCTCTTCTTTCAAAAAAGCTCAAACCCTCTGTGGCTTTGAACTTTGCTTCATAAGCTGAGCAATCGAAAGCAATGACTCGATTTAGATGCTAAATCACAATGCTAAGCTCGATTGAGATGAACAAGAAATTGTCCTTTTCCGACAAGAAAATCACAATACGAAAGCAGTGTCATTTTCAGGGGGGGTGTAGAAGATGGTGCATTGCAGCGGTGGGGGTTTTCAAAACGGTACGTTTTAAAGTCCTTTTAAGATAATATTTTATTTTTTTAATCTCCGGCCACTATAAATTTCAGAAAAAAACAAATAAATAAATAAATAAAAAGGGGAAATTGAGGTCGCACGTGCCCTAATTGGATGGATTTCGTTACATTTAACCTAATTGGACCACATTGAAACTTTTTTACACTTACAGGGTATGAGTGTGTCCAAATTAATATTAGAAGGCTTAATTGAAACTTTCGTAATTATAGAGTGTACCAAAATGCATTTGTCCCAAAAAAGAAATAAGGGGGGATTTAATCCTTGCCGTTGGATTCTTTAATCACATCTAATATCGATCCAACTGCTACTCTAATATGAGCCATCCATCCTGATTGATTAGAATTTAAAAAAAAAAAAAAAAATACACACACACAGACATCCTGATTGATTAGAATGGAAAATGTGGGAAGCAAAGCAAATAAAACACCAAATTTCTAATCCTTTATTTTCTGATTTTGAGTGTTACAAAATTCAAGCGAAGTTTTGAAGTTACCTTGGCCCACATCCTGCTTCTGACTTGTATCCTGATAAGGTTGCCCAATACAGGTGCCTTGCTGTTCATGAGTTTCTGCGGATGTCTTGCGTATCCGAATCAAAATCTCCCTGATGTCCCTTTTAGAATAAGCAAATGGTATCAACAACTCAAGAGTCCGATCCAGTTCCTTCAGTTTTTGGATGTACCAGAACTTCTTCTTAATGTTATACCAACCAACACTTTTGCACTTGCGAACATGCTCCAACCCTTCCTTTTTTTATTTTTTTTTCTTTTTTTTTTTTTTTTTTTTTTTTTTTGCTATCAAGAAAAAAAAAATTCATCTTAATAGTATCATAGGCATCAGACCATAATTTTGCGCCATACAACATTGCGACATGGGATCATCCGAAATGGTAACGAGGTTTGCCAAAACTTGAACCTCAACTTCCAGATCCGTACATGTAAAGGGTCAATGATTTTCTTCTGCTACCACCCTCCTCAATGGTTCCACCCCTTCCTTTATAAGTGACTCATAATATGCACTTTCATCTTCACTTTCAGCCAGTTTGTTTAACTTCATAATTTCTATGACCGCGGGTTTCAAAATGTTCAACTTTGTCATGAGGCTCTTGAGGGTCTTCTCGAACATAACATTCCCTACAGCTAATTCTTTAATCTTATCAAACAGAACTCCAAGTGCTGCTTCAACAGCAGCCCATCCAAGTTCTCCAGCCATAATTTATTAATTTCCTAAGCACAAGTATATATATATATATATTTATTACTAATGCATGGACTAATTTATACCTGAAAAAAATTTGTAAAAAGTAAATATATAAACACACATACACACACACACACACCCTGTGTATATATATATATATATATAAAATCAATCTGAATAGAACTTCAGTCACATATGTCCACCTTTTTCCAGATCCTGACCTACAGTTAAACATCGAGTAATAGAAATAGGACCATTTTACCCTATAATATATTGACACGTGGCTAGGATGTCAAACTATAATTTTCTTTTTGTTTCAGAAGAAAAAGCTGCAGTCCATATTCTCGCTTAATATTTTTTGTGTCTTCAAATCTTTCATTTGCTTTTTTCTATACAATTTGTCACCATGCTTATGAAATGAATAAATCGTGTTTAGATCCATTCCATTCAACATTTCTCCCAGTCGATTCGTATTCAAACAATAATTTTTTTTTCACGTTTTTTTGCCGGACAAAGTCATGAAAAACGACTACTAACTGTTTCTTTGTTCAGTCAAAAGCTACTGCCTCCCTCGACTCCCTCCCCCCCCCCCCCCCCCCCCTCTCATTTTACTTCCCCACGGCCCCACATCACTTCCCCTTTATTTCTCTTTTTATTTTTATTTTTTATTTTAATATTTTTTTCCCTCACTTATCATGTTTTATTCATCTCTTACTTATTTAATTACTTTTTTTATATAAAAAAAAGTCATAATTACTTAATATAGTTATAATATGTATCAACCCATTGTAGCAATATAATATTTATTAATTACAATTTTTAAAGATAATACACAGTTACAATTACAGTGATTCAATACAACTAGTTAATAACACAATAATTAAATAACTAAAATCAAAAAACAGTATTTTTATAAAATATTTTTTAATTATTTGTTTCTTTTTGTCTTAATTACAGAGCTGTCAATTCTTTGTTTTGAGTACTTTCTGTTTTGTTATTATTAAAAAAAAAGGTGCCATTTTTTTTTGTTATTTTCTTGTTTTTAATTTTTTTTTTGGTTGATTAATTTCTAACAAAATTGGAAATTATTTCCTTTTTCTGCTTCAAGGACTATGTTTATTTATTTTTATATATAATATTGAAATGTATTTATCATGAATGTGAAACCATTGCCAAAATATTAAAATCATGCTCTTCTTAAAAATAAAAAAAAAAGAAAAAAAAGTAGAAAAAAAAATAGATAATTTATTAAATTATATAATTAGTGGGACTAGATGCAATAGAGAAGACTGCAGGCAGATAAAGCAGCTTCAAAAGCTATGCCTGTCAATCGAGTAGGTGACTTTGGATTAGCTCCTGGGATTTCGTGCCGTTTTACTCTCTTTCAAACAGTAGACTTTTCCACCATTTTTGTTAATGCGAGTGCCCCCCAGAAATTCTTGGATTTCTTGCAGTATGAGATTTAGTGCCATTACTCTTATTTGTATTTTACTTTTTATTGGTGCTGTTGGAAATCTGCACAGATAGGATCGCATATTTGGTCACCCCATGTTATGGAGTGGACTAGTACCAGCTTCGATCCAATTGGCCAATATTTGATAGACCCTAAACAACTCCAAAAAACAATATTGTCAATATATAGTGGTGCCCCGGAAAAAATTCCTTGGTTTAAGATGATCACCTTATGAACACAGCAGTTTGGAAAACTTAAATAGTTTGAAAATTTTCGTTTATTAAGAACCAATAAACCAATATGGGTATTTTTAATATTTCTAGATTTGGAATTAAAAAAAGAAATCATCAAAATAATGGGATTAAGGTGATATGTTTGATTGCAAAATTCATTGATGGAATGAAATGGAAAGGAAGGAAAAGTGAAATGAAAAAAGAGGGTGGAATAAATTCCAATGCTAGACATTAGAGAATTAACACATGAATCATTAATCGAAACTTTTTTTTTTTTTTAAAACCAAAATATCTTTTTTCAATTTCACACCCCACTCTCTCTCTATTTTTTTTTAAACATTTTATTTAAAAAAAACAGTTATTTGATATAATTAGAAAATTTTAATCAAAAAAAAATATGAAGAAATGTATTATATTCATCACTCACGTATACATCTTCAATAAATATGATGACAATCTTCATACAATAAAAGCCTTCTTAAATCAATTTTGCTCGGAAGACGGCCATCATCGTCATTGCAAGCAAAAACCTATCATCTCTCCGGACTCTAGCAATTTATTTACTTTAAATAACATGACATAAACATGGATTATAATGCAACTGATAAAAATAATATTAATTATAATGTTTTTGAAAAAATAATAAAACATGAGATTAAAAAATGTAGTGAGATTAATGCGTTACATGGAAGGGAAAAAAAAAATCAAAAAAGAGATTAATGCGATATTTATGTTCTTTTTAGATAATAATGCCATATGTGTATGTAAGTACATATATGAATACAATAAACGAAAGAGGAAAAAAAAAAAAAAGTAGAGAGACAATATAAAAAGACAGTATAGAGACGGAAATTAAAAAGATAAAATCCAGGTAGATAAAAAAAATTAGGAAGAGAGAAAATATAGAGAAAAAGTTGAGTGAAATAACTAGAGAAATAAAATAAGAGATAAAATAGTTATTAGATAAAATGCCAGAGAAAATAAGTTTTATGTTTAGTTTAAAATTTTAGGGAGTATTGATTAAGGTTATAATAGTATTTAAATGGTGGAATGGAATCTGGTTTAATATGGTATCAAGGACATATTAAGCACTGTTAAGCACTCTTTAAAATTTTGTATAGCTTAATAAATGAGTATTAAATTCCTCCTTTTTAGCAAAATTTCTCATGCATTATCCTTTTCTAAAAAAACTCTTTTATTATCTTTTCTATGTTTAATGTTAAAAAAACCTCTTATATTATTTATTTTATACAAAACGTACATGATGAAAAAAGTTATCGATTTAAAACTTTTTGTTTTAAAAATATAGAACACAATCTGTGCCAGTTTTGACATAGTTCATTGCAGATTCCTGTCATACAAGCTTCAGTCATCATGAGGGAGCTGTCTTCATTCGCCTGAACAAATCAATTTCTCTACAACCCAATTGCGAAAGTCTACATTCATGAAGTTTGTGTACATCCTCTTGCTTGCTAAGGCAGCAGCTTCCACCAAGCTGTTAACAATTCATTGGAGTAGCTGAATTCAATTACTCATCGAAATGAACATCATAGTTATTATCCAACTTAGTTAACTGTCAGTCCCCAGTCACCATTGACTTTTCCTCATTCTTCTTTCCTGAAAATCTCTCAGCTGAAATAGTTAATAGCTTATCGGGTGACATTCTTTTCCCTAGAGTCTCACTCTTTAATTCGTACCTGGCCTTAATTCTATCATCGAGCTCCGACATATCGACCCATTTCCTCTATCAACTACACTATCTTCTTCTCTAGAGAACTATGATTGTATTGCAGTATCTGAGAATGCTTCCTGCTCATGGAAATAACGTTTTCACAAGATAGCCCATAACTCAAGAACAGCCCAATCACCTTTTGCAAAATCTCACAGCTTGTTCTGGTTATAGATCCCATTGCCACTTCCAAATCTTTAGTTCTATATCTATAGCCAATCTTCACCAAGAACGCATGTTTATATGCAAGGTTATCTTCAAATGAAAGGTCTAGAAAGAAGGTAGCTTTAATCAAGAACTTAAAGATCTCGTTGGAGTTCAAACCACACTGTTTGAGAAACTCTATTCTAGGATGCAATTTCCTCTACCTGCCAGCATTAATCACATTTGGAAAATCAACCACAATCTTGATTATTTCCTCATCATTTAGGCCAGCAAACGACCTCAAGAACTCAACATGGCCTTCCATATGCTCAACACTGTAACTCAAAATCGCCGGAAGCTTACGCAACACATTCCCTGCGGCACGCTCATCTCCACCAGCGAGCTCTGTGAGAAAACCAACTCTTGGAATTAACTGGGTTTCCAAATTATAGTTGAGAATCTCATGAAAGTGATGGTAATGTCAATCTCTTCAACTGGTTTTCGACATAATGCCTTGCACAAAGTCACATTGTTGAGAACATGGATAATCTTTTCTTGTGGAATCCCTCTTTGAAGAAGCAATCTGACCTTTTGACCAAAACCCACCAAGAATCTTGGTTCTGTGCTACTCAAAAGGCGTTTGAGTTGTGAAGCCTTAATCTTTCCTTCCAAATCCTCACGCATAAAACATAGAACGGGTCAATTTCCACACTTGTTAATAAATTTGGGGTTTTGGTGATCAAATAAGAAAGTGCAAGCCCATCAATCCCAACCGACTGCAAAGAAAGCATAGGATTACGTATTGAATCCAAAGAAACCAATGAAAGAGAAGGGTTGTTGTCCAGAAGGATTCCCGTCTCTTTCTCGTCAAGCCCAACTTCGCGAAAGAATGAGATGAACATTGCTGGAACATAAAACAAAGCGATGTATTTTAGGAAGAAAAATCTTCAATTTCGAATAATAGGCTATAGGGTGTTTGAGGATATGTCTCAGAGAGTTACTCGCCCAGATCAATGCGAGAATTGGCAAGGAGCAGACGCAACTGCATACTACAAAAAGCTGTCTACTGGGTCGAACAGATTCTGGGGACAAGAGCGGTTTCATTTCATTTCTTGAGGTTCCATTGAACTTCAAGAAAGGTATCCATTCTTGGTGGCGATAGAAAATTGCAATTTAAGATGAAGATTCTGAGAAATGAACGGTTGTTGGAGGTAGTGGTTGATGTGGAAAAAGAGAAGGAAACGGGTTTGTCAATGAAGAAGCAAGCAGACCGAGTCGAACCATTGTTAATCAATCGTCAGCACTTCCTTTGTTGGCAGTGGTGTTTCAGTTGCTATTATCACACGTTTGAGTATTGGGACATTGTCAGGCAAATCGGATCGCTTGGAACGCAATTGTTTCTGGCCCATCAGGCCCATATCAGTTAAAGGAGGCCTCTTTCGGGGTTTTTAACAGTCCAGCCCACATAGCCTTGGTAACTTTTTATTTTCCAAATTTTTTTCAAATTCCTCCGTTTAATATTTTTTATTACTAAATAAATTTTATATAGTTTCATCATAAATTATATTTTTTATCTATATTTAAATTTACTATTAAATCTACTTACTAATTAAATATATTTTGTATTCAGAAATATAATATTAAACATTTTAAATATATTCAAAAATATATAATTAAACATTTTAAATATATTTAGAAGTATAAAATAGAGTATTTTTAAATATAAACATCTCAAATGCATTTAGAAGTATTCAATCGAACATCTTAAATGCATTCAGAAGTATACAACTAAACGTTTTTAAATACAAATATCTCAAATATGTTCAGAAATATATGACTGAATATCTCTAATGTGTTTAGAAATATACGATTGAACATCTTTAAATAAGTTCTTAATTTTAAAATGAAACATTCCAACAAATACATTTTTGTATTGTTCAAAAGTGTTTTAACCACAAAAAAATTTATAAAATTTTTATAACTATCAGTTTTATCCAAAAATATTGTAAAAAATTTCGTAAACTGATGTTTAATTTGTAAACAATATATAAAAATAAATATTTTTTTTAACTTAGTTAAGAGTCTATAAATTGTAGATATTTTAGATATTAAAAATATAGTATAAAGTTATTTTATATTTTTTATATATTTAATGATAATATATAAAAAATGATACTGCATACATTTATTTTAGAATTGAGAAAAAACAATTCTCTTTCCCCCTCTTAGTTACAATTTGTCTTCAATGATTAATTGGTTATGATTCATTAACAAGGTTATAAGTGATATTTAATTATAAATTACATAAATAAATAAGAAACAATAACATCTTGGAAAAAGAAAAAAAATTAAAATTTTCAAGTAAGGGATTTTGGTGTGTGTATATATATATATATATATATACAACAAGAAGAACGGAATTAGTATTTTTAAAATATTGTCAACGGAAATCTAAATCATAGTTCATTACCCATGCATTCCAACCATCTGTCCGCATCAATTTAAGCATTCTCACCTGAAAATCAATTAGATACGGAAAAATGGTATCCTTTTTGTATTTGATTCAGCCAGATAAAACTTTTGTGCTAGGAGGCTATCCCCTCATATATCCTCCGGGGGGACCGTGGGACTTGAGCTTGTTACATTAATGGACGAAACCCTCGAAAGAATCTGATTAAGTCCCACATCATTAATGCCTCCATGTTCAACGATATTGGCATGTATTTCCCTTACGAGAACCAAGCTCTTCTTCACATCCCATGCCAACTGAATCTGTAGTATCTGAACCCACCTGGATAGACTCTCATCCAATCCAAGCAACATATCCGTGTAATGTTTCTTTTTCAATAAGTTAAACCGTGAAACATTGGAGCACTTTCGAATTAGCTTTGCCGCCTTCACCATTTCTAACTTAAGATCTGTTATTGTTTGCCCATTTGGCAGATCCAGTGCCATGTGAAACTTCACAATCTGTGAGATCAGTGGCACCAGAACTTCTAGCGTGGCTCTTACCTTACGCAAAACGGGTTTCATTGTCACAGTACTCTCGCCTACGAATTTTTTAACCGCATCAAATAACGATCTGAATGCTAGTCCAAAAGTTGTCACTCCAGCTTGTAGCGCTGCCACAATTACCCATTTCGTTTAAAAATTACCAAAGACCCAGTTAAGAATGAAGGAGATTCAAACTCTAAAGTAATGTTTTACCAGTACTAGGCTGTCGCTATTGGAGACTAAGAAATTTAAACTTAGCATATCTACAAAAAGACAGTATCCTAAACGATAAGAAGAAAATACGGGAAGCAAAATAGAGGAAATGTTAAAACCTTTAATCTTAAGGAACCCAGGAAATGACACAACTATGAACTGAGTTAAAGCTATTTCAGAAAATGAATTATACATTCTTTCTAGCATGGAAAATAAGATGCTGTTTACGCCTCTGATTTTGAGTGTTACATATTGAAGCGAATTTTGGAAGTTACCTTGGATTCTGTAATCGTGACTTTCGGTGTCGTACGACAATTCATAACGCTCTGCGGATATCGCTGAGGATGGAGGTGGAATTGAACAAAAACCTGCAGGAGCTGTAGATGAAGCAGAAGCCAGCAAATGCCCTAGGTTTTCCGCAATCGGAAGCAGAGGCTCTAGTTCAGGCTCAGGTTCAGGCTTAGGCGGAGGTGGAGTCTGAGTTGAAAGCGTTGACATAAACTGTTCTGCAGGTCCTACAGTATTGATGCCTTGTTCTCCCTGGATCTTTGCGAATATTGTCCGTACCAAAATCAAAGTCTCATTTGAAACACTTGCTGAGGAACGAGATGATGCTATCTGAAAGTCGAATATCTTGCGTGCCAAAATCAAAGTCTCCTTTGAATCCCTTGCTGACAACCCGGCTACTATCAACGACTTCAGAGTCCGATCCAATTCCAGCAGCTTGTTGCTGTAATAAAACTTCTTGAAAATGTTACAGCGACAAACTTTGGAGCACTTGCGAACGTGCTTCTCCCCTTCGTTTATCAGTGACTCATAATATGCTGATTCTTGTTGTCTTTGAGTCAGTAGTTCGTTCAAGTCTTTCACCTCATCCATCAGGGGTTTCAAAATTTCTAGCGTTACCGTTAGGCTCTCAAGGTAGGGTTTGAACATTACATTCTTTTTAGCGATTTCTTTCACCGTATCAAACAGAACTCCAATTGCTGATCTAAGAGCAGCTCCTCCAAAACCCACAACCATAATTATTAAAAAGGAATACTCGAAAATTAATTTGAAAGTAGAAAGGCACACAACTAAACTAACCCAACAACATCTTTTCTCTCTTAATCAATTCCCTCTGAAGAACTTCACAACAACCAAAAAAAATAAAAAAAATAAAAAAAGGAAAAAAAACCTATGAAGAAGAAGCCAATTAATGTAAAGCTAAAGCTTAAGCTAGCTTTTCGGACAGATACCGAAGGCAATGTGGTTTTTAGTTTCTGCAATCCTGCCATATAAAATGACCAAGGTCGAAGTTTCTAACTAATTAAAAGTCCTCCTGGACTCCTTAGTGCAAAATGGCTATGACTTTTTCTTATGAATTAAAAAAAACATCAATTATTACTCAAATATATATACATATATAAATATATATACAGTCCGTCTATGATGTGGACGGTTTTCATACAGATCACAATATTGGTGACAATTTTTTATAATATTGGTGATGATTTTCTAAAAAATCATCATTAATACTATAAAAAACCGTCACTAATACTGCGATTTTCATGCGAACCGTTTTCACCATAAAAATTTTCATATGCATATATATATATCTCTTTATTCCCAACAATTCTTCATAATCAATTGTAATTATTTTGAGTGTGAGTGCTTGTAACGCTTTGATTCTTCAATCAAGTAAGCATTCATTCATATCATTTATTTTTATATCATTTATTTAATTTATTTATTTTATATATTGCTTGGCTGGTTCAACCGCCTTCAATATTATTGTTTTCATTTAATCATTTATTTTAATTATTTATTTTTATTTATTTTCATCATACTTGGCTGGCTTTGCCGCCTATCTATCTCATTTTGTCATTTTCATTTCCTTCCGCTTCCATATTCATACTCTGTCTCCCATATTCATACTCTGTCTCTTCCATCTCTATCTATCTGTTCTTCATATCTTGGTGCTAACCCCTTTTGGTATCAAAGCATTTGTTTTTTGGGATCGTTGATTGACAACGTGCCGCACACGGATAAGTGAGAGCTGTTTAGCTGGATTTAGCGTGAAGTAAAACCCCACATCTAATCCCGTTGCTATAATAATATGGCAGCTGTCCCCTGTCAAATAATTAGGACGAAGTGCCATGCCACGCATTGAATGTCCAAACTATGACACCTACATCCAACAATATTGAATAATAAAAATCTAATTATTTGTAATAAGAAGACCTTTTCGATGGACCAACGCTGATAGTGGACCTTTTTCTTTTTTTTTTTTTTATAGCTAAAAAAGAAAAAAAAAACAGAAAAAAGAAGAAATGCCAACGCTGAGCCTTAGTAAATGTTACTTTTGGTGGATGCAGGATAGTTATTCTTGTAACAAAACTCAAGACATAACCAGCAAAAATGCCAACAAAACTTGGTTTGTTATTAGCTTAAGTACGTTCTGGTAACGCATTGGTTTTTTCTTCTTTTTTTTTTTTTTAATTTTTACTTCTGATTTTTTTTTTTTAACTAAATTGTATGTTATTTTTTTAATTGTTACCTAATAAACCTGACTTATTTACCTTGGTCTTTTCATATGCCGTTTGTATTGCATGTGCAATCGTATGTTCCTCATGTCGCTCCATATAGTGGAAATTTTTAAATTGCATGCATATCAACACCATCGTTCCAACCCCCACCCAAAAAATAATAATAGCAATAATAAATAGTAAAGCAATGTTGCAATAAGAAGTAAAAAATTATTGGATTTCTAGTTCTAACATGAAAGTCAAAAATTGAGGATAGAATATAGAAATTTCCAAATCTTTCAATTTATTTTAGAGAAAATTTCAATTGCAGTTCTTAAAGTTTGTTCTAATTTAAATTTAATCCTCCAACTTTCAGCTATTTTATGTATAATTAACGGATGAAGGTAAATATATAAATGTACCTTTATATATAAAATACAAGTAATTTATTTTTTAAAAAATAGGTAAATTTATTTATTTATTATTATTTTTCCTTTTTATCTCCCCTGCCATTCCCCCTCCTCTCTTATCCTTTTCCCTTTCCCTTTCCTTTCACTTCCTTTCCGCATTTGTATTCCTTTTTCTTCACTTCCAGTGCGGCAAACATAATCCTATTACTCTCATCAAATATAATCTATTACCATCATCAATTTCTCTTGGCTTCATTAGATTTGGTCCTCTCATTCTAGACAGATTTCACGCAATTTAATTATAATTTCAAAGTTGGGCATAAACCTCTCATTCAAAGTTAGGCATAGACCTCTTCTTCTAGGCAGATTTCATAGAGTTGTTATTGTTTGTCCCAGCCACACTCAATTTTCCATGATAATTGTTTGCCATAGCCCCCACCATCTAAATCCGAGTTATTATTGTCACTCTAACTGTTGCATCGTATAAGGAGAGGTTTGTTTATTTCTTTTGGTTAATTTGTTTTTCCTATTTAATATTTTGTATGTCAGTTTATGCAATTGATTTTAAATTGTTTTACTTATTTTTTGATTTTTTTAATTATCTTTTTGCTAGACAAAATCACTTCTTTAACATCTCCTTCTTGTCTGATCGATTAATTCGATTTTCTTTTTCATGGGTCTTTTTTTTCTTTTTCTTTTTTTTTTTTTTTTTTTTTTTGGCTCGAATATGTTTCGTAACATTGATTGTAAATTTGTTAATTTTGCTAATTTCAAGTAGAAATATTTACTACCAATTTATTGCAGTGTAAATGAAGAAAGAGTTTATGATGGTTATTCGGTAGAACTAGAGAAATGGAGCACGGCAAAATCATCAAGGGGATTTTGGAAAGTTGTTAGGATAGAAAAAGGGGGAAGTGAATTTTTTTTTTTTTTTAATTCTTTTGCTCATATCAAATGAGAGATTATTCTTTCAATGTAAAATTAGTACTCTTGTAAATGAATTACGGATTATTTTTTCTTTTGTGTAATTAATTTTTACTATTTTTTATGTAAATTACCAATGTAATAAAAGTTGACATAGTAAATGTAATTTTATGCACTCACCTATAGTGAGGTTTAGTTTGTGTTATTTATGGGTGTCAACTTCGAGTTGGCATAATGGATAGAATGCTGAGTAAATAACTGTCATAAAACTTAGCTTGCCTATTTCATGAAATTGCCAAATGTAATTCTTTCTCTCCCACTTATGAAGCAGGGTCTATACGGGTAATTAGGTTACCTTAATGGTGGTTTGATTACTTGGTAGAATGCTTGGAATGGCAGTGGAAGTTGATTGAATACCATGAATCGCGATTCCGAGTTACTCTGTTGGTGATTTAGTTCAATGCACTTGATTGTGGTGATTTGGTTGACTGTCTCTAACCCATATATGGGTATCCTTTGTGCTACAAGTATCCTAGCGATATTATGTGTTTTAATATGATTGAAGGGAGCTGAGAAGATAGCATTTGCATAGTCCTTGTGATGTAGTGCATTCCTGTTATTTGCTATTTCACAGCTGAGAGCACCCTTAATACTCTGTCTATGAATGCCATGATAAAATTAAATAAACTAATTATCAAAGGTAATGAAAGTTTCTGATAATGTTTGACTCTCACAAAGTTAGATATGACTTTGAAAATTGGACCACCTGAGATACCATATATTTATAATACCGCCGAGGTTAAATGTTGTATGAAAACCTCAAGCACTTGTATGAATGTTAAGTGATGGCCATGGAAAATCACCTGTATGATTCTATATTTTATGTATTATGTTCTTTAAATACTATTCATAAATCTTTTGCGATTAGTAGAAAATTTATCAATTTTAATTATTTGGATTTGTTGAATTCTATTGTATGATGGAGTTAGTGATGTGAATGGGCTTATTTTGAAACTTTCTTCTTATTATATCGATCTCATGGACCTTGATAAGGATTATGGATAACATCAAATGTTACAACTTTTGACTACAATTTGGTCAATTATTGGAAATTAATGGCTTGATAGGAAGATGATAAGGAATGATAAGTTGCTTGAAACTTTATGTGGTATTTTATGGTAATTTTGTTTACAAGTTGCTGCTTGTCTTAATTTTCTTATTTTATTGTTGTTACTCCTATAGTTGCTTTTGTATGTGCTAGAATTTTATAATAATTCTTTATATTGTGGTATTAATCTCTATAGTTGCTTTGATAATTTTCTTCTATTATGGATATATTAAGATTTTTTGTGAGAAATTAGATATCTTGGTTGTCTTTAAGGAATTCAAGATGAAATGAAGCTTTTATAAAAATAAGAAATTGAAAGCTGTGAGTTTTGATAGGGTGATATATATTATGGTAGACATGATTAGATTGAATAGAACCTAATGAGATTCATAATTTATTTTAGTAAGTGTGGGATTGATGTATAGTTTACAATACTTAGCTCTCCTTAGTAAGCAAGTGGCGTACTTAAGAAGTGAACCTTGATGGATATAGTATCATGTGTGTTGGCAAACTTTAATTTGCCTTTTTTTTTTTCTTTTTTTCGTTGTAGCTAGCAAGTTATACCTAGTTTACACCTTTTTTTTGTGTATGGAATTCTAAAGTCGATGTTATGATGTGTAATTTCGATATTAAGAAAT
The DNA here is from genome assembly GCF_031755915.1 of Ziziphus jujuba. Taxonomy (NCBI): domain Eukaryota; kingdom Viridiplantae; phylum Streptophyta; class Magnoliopsida; order Rosales; family Rhamnaceae; genus Ziziphus; species Ziziphus jujuba. The sequence goes on from NC_083390.1 coordinate 15,009,295, forward strand.
TACACTCTAAAACCTTTAATGATTATTTTATTGGTTCTTGTAATGGATCTAAGGTTTCTAGATTTTATTGTTCATCTTTCACAATCAGGATTTTTAAGCCAAATATGATTATTTATTTTAAGGGTGTTTTAGTTTTGGTGAGAGCGGTCCAAAGGTTCTTGTTTTGAGAGACGAAAGTATATCGATTCCCACTATTATGTTCCTGCCAGAGATTTTGTTGTTTTAATAATTGTGGAACCAGTAGTCAGTTAGGATTGAACCTATTAAGATAAGTGAGATATTTTGGTTACAGTTGATGCTGATATGTGCCTTTTAAATAGGTAAAAAAAAAAAGGGGTTCGAAAATTTATTATACCTAATAACTATGTGATTTATGAGTTTAACATAAGTTATAAATTGAATTTAGTCATTTATGAAGTAGCCAATAAGCAGTTCAGTGTCTTTATTTTGGTTTAGTTACTTAAAGTAGCAAACTTATTGAATACAAATGTGTCTATAAGATTAAGAGATACTACAATGGTTAAATGAACATGTCTAAGTTGGATTTGTTACCGATGGATTTAGTCAGAAGAAGGAAATTGACTATAAAGAGATATTCTCTCATTAATCCACAAAAGATTCTTTTAGAATCACTAAGGTAGTTGTGGCTAATTATGTTTTAAAGTTGTATTATATGGATGTTAGAACTGTTTTGTTAAATGGAATTTTGTATTCGAATGTGTATATATATAGTCCAACTAGTTGGCTTCCAAGCAGTGAGGAATGAGAATTTGTTTTGTAAGTTTAAGAGATCTATTTATGCTCTTAACTAAGTCTCGTGGCGGTGGTATCTCAATTTTTGATGTAGTTGTCACCTAAAATGGTTTTAAAGAGAATGTTATTAATTTGTACATATTATTAAGGGTAAATGGGAGCAATTTAATATTTATAGCATTGTATGTTAAAGACATATTATTGGCTTTCAATGATACTGATCTATTGATTACGACAATTTGTTGTTGTTTAGCCATTTTAATATGAAGGATCTTAAAGTTGTTTCATTGATATTAGAAATAAAGATTCTTTTAGACAAAGTTAATTGTGTATTGTAATTGTCTTAGTCAGAGCCTATGTTGATAGTACTGTATTGAGTTTTAATATGCACAATATTCTTCTAATATGGTATCATTGGTATCAGTAATAAACTTTTTAGGGATCTGTCTCCCAAGAATGAGAAAGCGATTAAAAGGACAAATTATAATAGTCCAATATTCTTTTACATTTATCAATTTACTGTTCACTCAAGATTGTATATCATTAGATATTGTTTATGTTGTGGGTGTGTTCTTGTAACTGCTTGAGTAATTTCAGTTATGTGTACACAATTGTTACAACATGGTAGTAGACCCACTAACAAAGACTAACATATAGACTTGTTTAAGAAGCATATGTCCCTGTATGGTTGTGCAGCAGATGAGACTGCTATAGCTTAATGGGAGTTTTGTAATCTATAATAATGTCCATGTTGTACATAGTATATGATTGAGTATTGCTTTGCGAGTAATACATGTACGTATATAGATCATTATAATATGATGTTTGTTACAAATATTGTCGCTCCTTATGCTAGCAGGCCTGTTTGAGATTTTAGTTTCTGTGTATAAGTATACATTAATCCACAGGTACCATAGTCCCTCCTACCTAATTTAAGTATGTTTTCATACCATGTTGGTACGCAATGTGTTTGAATGAAATGGTATTAGGTGTTGGGAGGATTGCACGTGGTAAGGTAAATCTCTATTATCTAGACTAGTTTATGGCATGCAAAGTACTCAATTGAAATGGTATCTACTTTTGGGAGATTTACTGAGAGAATCTCTACTACCTAGGCTGGTATATTATTGTGCCATGTTGATATGTTATATGTTTAGATGAAATGATATTTTGATTTGGGAGATTCTGTAGTAAGTGAATTTGTTGTTATTTGTAATAATTATGCAGTCCAAGTGGGAGACTATTAAATATTTTGTGTGGACTAGCCATAATCATGTGACTCACTTACAGAGCTTGTTTATATCAGTAATGAGACTGGCTTGTTTATTAACTTTTTTAGTAGAGCCCTTGGCCATACACTTTCTGCAATACTTCAGTTAGCCCATTGAGAATGAGTCACTAATGACATATACAATACACATATTGAGTTATTAGGGTTTTGAAGTGTCTACAATGCCTATTTGGCCACACACTTTGTGCAATACTTCAATTAGCCCATTGAGAATGAGTCACTAGTGACATATACAATACACATATTGAGTTATTAAGATTTTGAGATATCTACAATGCCTATTTGGTGAAAACCTGAGGGAGAAATGTTAGAAAGCAGTGTGTCCATTAGTCACTGATTCTGTTACTCCTATGTTCTGTTTTACAGATAGATATGATAAATCAATGACTGCATTTAAAGATTAGTAATTTAATTAAATACAATTTTATAATGTGTGTGAAGATCTTAGGTTTATAATGCTATACTTGATGCATATTAAATTGTTTATATTATAGTAGCACTAACATCGGAAAGTTACTCACCCTAATCAATACGAGAATTGGGAAGCGAGCTTATGCAACTAACTGCATATTACAAAAAGCTGTCTACTGGGCCCAAAAGATTCTTGGACAACAGGGGTTAATTTTCATTTCTTGGGGTTCCATCGAACTTCAACAAACGTATCAATTCGTGGTGGCGATGGAATATTGCAATTGAAGATGAAGATACTAAGAAATGAGCAGTTGTTGTTGCTATTGGAGATAGTGGTTGCTGTGGAAAAAGCGAAGAAGAAGCTGAAGAAGAGGGAAAAGGGTGGGTCAATAATAATGAAGAAGAGAGTAGAGCAAGTACAACCATTGTTAACCAATTGCCAGCACTTTCGTTTTTGGCAGGGTGTTTCAGTCGATTTTTTTTACAGGCTTGAGTTTTGAGATAATCTAAGGGAAACGGATGAATCATCATACTTAGAAGACAATTCTAGCCAATGAGGAGGCCCATATAGGTAATAAAAGGATCTTTTAAAAAAAAAAAAAATCCTTTAACGGTCCCCATTCGAGTTCTGATCCATCTGAGTTTTTAAGTAAACTTTTTATTGTCCAAATATTTCATTCATTTTACATTCCCATTACAATTTCCATATTAGGTTGTGGGCATTTTTAAAATAATAATCATAATTATAATAATGATGATAATAATAATAATAATTAACAAAATTTTCAAGTGATATCAAATAAATGATTTCCAAAAATAAAATAAAATAAAATGAGAGCAATATTTTGGGAACAAAAGATAGAAAAAGAAAAATTAAATTAAAATTTTCCAACAGCGGATTTTACCAAGCCAGAGTTCAATATTAGTTAAACTCCATAAAATAATATCTCTAAATAACTAGGAACTTCAAAACATAATTCAGATTAAAAGGAAACAATCATAGATTGATTTACTAGATGTATATTTGGTAATATATTAGAAACACTTATATATTCTGCCACATAAAATTAGGTCTCTTGTGTAGAAATTACATCTCAATATTGAATCGTGTATTCATAAACACCAAAACATCAATTAAACGATAAAAAAGGATTAAAAATGGAAATAACATTTTCAAAATATTGCCAACAGAAGTCTAAAATTATTGTTCACAGTCATTAAGCCCATGGCCATGAGCTCCACCACGTCTCCAAACATTCTAACCATTTGCATCAATTTTAGCATCCTCAGCTGAAATTAGAACATAAATAGATAAATAAACTGAATAGTATAATAATTAAACATAGTAAATTCCATACCATACAAAGAAACATACGGTTATGCAATGCACTTGATTTTTGATTGAAAAGCAAATATTTCCTTTTCCAAATATATACTTGCCGAAATCATTATTAACTTCCCTTAGACTCAAAACATATGCATTTGTATCATATTAAAGTATTAAACTTAAGTACAAACATATAGGCAGAGGTTTGCGGCATTCTCTTGGAGGAACGAATGGAGTGCAAGGGAAGAAAATAAACTGGCTGACCTGGCAGCCAAGATATCTCTTCAAAACCAGCAGAATTTGATTTTTGATGAATTTTCTGTATAGGATATGCTTCCCAGTTTTTATTGATCTTTTGACCTAAGAGGAGGCTGGCTGAGGCTATCTTCAGTTTGTAAAAACCTTTTTTCTGGGCTTTTTTTGCATTTATGCAATTGTACATATATATATATATAGTAACAGTAAAAAAATTGATCTTTTGATAACTTTCTGGACAAGTACATGCTTTGTGTAACACTTTGCTGAAAACTGAGTCAAAAATAATTATCGTATCCTTTAAAACTTGCTTTATATTAATATAGCATGTGTTTCCCTTATATATATATATATATATATATAAAATAAAAAAAAATAAAATAAAAAGAGAGAAAAGAGGCAAGTGTAACAGTGTATAGAGGGCACATGGCTCTACAATCATGCTAAAAATTTTATACTTGTACACATGATATTAAAACAGTCACATAACCACCGTGTACAAATAATGATTTAAAAAAAAAGAAAAAGAAATAGAAAAAAACCACCGTGTACAAATAGCACACACCAACACTACCATGAAAAGTAGTCACATAATTACACAAAAAAAAAAAAATAATAATAATAATAATAATAATAATAATAATTGAAACTAGTCACACAGTAATATGTTTGAGTTGACCAAACAAAATATATCTTCCTTAAAAGTTTCAATCAAACTTACAGGAAACTTACCAAAACGGCAAACAAAAGACGAAAGCACTGGTAAGAATGCTTAATGTCAAAACAAAAGCATTGTCAGTATAGCACACACCATCATGATGCTGAGTATCCATTTTAGTTTAAATTCTGTTCCATTTAAAATTTGGAATCTGATACAAAACTATTTTAAATTTGAGTAAATTTGATTGGATACATCAATTAGTACAATCCAGTTCTATCTTGGAAGGAGAGGTCAATTAATGAGCATAACAATTTTAAAAGTTGGCATAATTAAGTTAGAAACCAAAATTCAGTAAATATTGAAACAGCTTATTTACATATGGTAGCAAAGACAGTACTATTAGTTCCCTGGACAAAAAATCCCAAGATCAAATCCAAATCCTCCCTCCAGACCCAATATGAAAAGAAAATATTTGAAAAATGGTACCTTGTATTTTGCCAGGATGGTCTTCCCTCATCGTCGAAGTAGATCAGGACCTATGGGAATCTGATATGTACTCTGGCATTGCCTCCGATATCTCCCATGATTTTGTCGTGCTCTGATTTTGTTGTACTCTTCCCGTACGGAATTCAATTTCTTTTCCGTATTCTTTATTGCAGGATCCAGCAGTTCCTGAACCAATTCTTCTAGAACTTTGTTCAATCGAAGCAACATAACGGCGTAGAAAGGCTTCATGCACAGGTACTTAAGCCCATGAACCTGGGAGCACTTTTGAACTACCTCTACCCCTTTATCTATTGTGAACTTGTAATATGCTGCTTTATATTCTAGCAGATCCAGTATTTCTTTGTCTTTGACCAGTAGCTGCAAAATTTGTAACGTGGCTTTTAGCTTGTTGAGGGGGGTTTTCCACCACAAAGACGTCTCGTCGTTGGATTCTTTAACCTCGTTTAATAATGATCCAACTCCTTCCCTAATACGAGCAATCCATCCTGATTGATTGTAATTAAATATATATATATATATATATATTTAAAAAAAAAAAAAAAAAAAAAAAGCACACACACACACATCCTGATCTATTAGAATTTGAAATTAGATGAAAATACCAAAAATTTCTGATCTTTTATTTTGATTTTGCGTCTTACAAAATTGAAGCTAAAGTTTTTGGAAGTTACCCTGGCCCACATCATGATTCTGACTTGTAGGCGGAAGTGGAGAAGGAGGCAGAGCATTATAAGGGGAAGAAGGAATGTCCTGATGAGGATGATGAGGTTGCCCAATGCTGATGCCTTGCTGTTCCTGAATCACTGTCAATGTTATGCCTGTGAAAATCAATATCTTCTTGGAATTCCTAACAACATAACCAATTAATATCAACAACTGAATGGTCCGATCCAATTCCTGCAGTTTGTGGGCGTAGTGAGACTTCTTCACAATATTGCACCGACCAACTGTTTCGCACTTGCGAACGTGCTCTGCCCCTTCCTTTAAATATGACTCGTAATATCCACATTCATCTCCGTGTTCGTCAGGCAGTTGTTCGTTTAACTTTTTCACCTCTTCGATCAGGGGTTTCAGAGTTTCTAGCTTTCTCATGAGGCTCTCCAGTGCATCCTTGAACATATTATTCTTTGCAGCTGTTTCTTTAACCACATCAAACAGAACTCCAATTCCTGCTCCAAGAGCAGCCCATCCAAACTCCATAATTTATTAATTTCCTAAACACAAATATAAAGAAATATATATATATGATATCAGAGTCTCAAATTTATATGGTTAATCGTTGTGTCTGCGATTCTAACTCCTCATCTATGGACTGATATATACCTCACCAAAAAATTGCAAAAAATTAAAATATTTATATATATATATTATTAATTTTAATTTTGTGGATGTCTGTAATATCAATAGTAATTTTATCAGCGTTTAAACTATCTTAGACAGCAACATCATGCATATCTTATATTGAATATTTCAAGGCATATAGAATACGCCTTAAAATTATTTCCATCTTTATCTAACTTGTGTTGCGGTGCTGACTCCTTCTTCCAAAAAAAAAATATATATATATATATATATTAAATATCAGATTTTCAGCTGCCTTATAGTCATGAGGAAGCTTCTTGCAATGTACTATGCAACTACAAGAAGCGTCAGTCCTCAAGCATTAAAAAAAAAATTCAAAAAAATTCAAAATTCAATCTATAATACCTTTTTTTTTCAGCTATATATATATATATATATAAAAATCGTTTTCATTTACGTAGAAACATAAATATATTATTATTTAATATGAAACAAATAATAATAAAACTATTTTAATAATCATTGAATATAAAATTATTACATAATAAAAATATACCATTTCAATTTTTTTTCATATATTATAAAAGAAAAAAAAAACAAATAAAACACTTTTAATTTATGATTGAAAGCACAAACACTTAATTTATATTTGAGAGCAGCTTTAATACGTCCATTTGAACCAATCCATTAACATCTTTATAGAATTCCATATGAATAAAACTTTAACCCAAAAAAAAAAGAAAAACAAAATTCAGCAAATACCTTACGAAATACAGTGTAGAAACCTTGAAATGCAACAAAACTTGTCAAAATAATTTTTTTCACTTTTCTAGAAGTAAAATCACTAATTAAACTCTTATCATCAATACTTATCTACAAAATTTATATTTAGGATCTGTTTTTAAGAAAGATATCTTATAAGATCATTTATCACTAATAAATCTCTAAATTTTATATGAAAATTATCTCAAATTCCTGGACCACAAATATTAAAGGGAATGAACCTATTATCAATTAAATCAATTAAATTTTCAATTGTATCATTTTCATTATGTGTGTCATTATCAACATCAACATCTTCACTTTTATTATTTTCATTAATTCCTATTTTTTTTTCATGATCTAGTTGATGGTCAATATAAAATTTTCCATAGAATTTTGAGCCGTGTAGTTTAAATTTTGTGGTTTTATAACAATGAATCTACCAAGAGCACCTTTTTGAGATTATACTTTAGTTTTTCTTTTCTTTTTTTTTTTTTTTGGTTTTATTTTTTATATCCATATAATTGTTTTTTATGATGCATTTTAATTTTTTTTGGCCAAAAAGAAAAAAAAAAAACAAATACAAAAGTAAATAGAGAAGAATGAAAAAATAGAACTTGAATTATGGTAAAATAAAGACAAAGAAATACATTGGCAAACTCTTGTAGAAGCACATAAGCAAAATTGTGAGTCACATACACTATAAAAAAGATGAAGGGTTATTTTCTTTTAATAAGAGAAAGTTTCTCGAAAAGCTATTAATTTTAGTTTTAAACTAGCTAAATTTGACTAAAATAACTATTTTTTATTTTCTATAAAATAAGATATAAATATATTTTTATTAATTAGTTATGCATACGGTGATATATACTATGTATTATTATATAGGTTGCCTTAATTATATTCAACCATTCTTAATTGTGATATGGGTTTCAAGAATAATTAAAAAAAAATCTTGTTAATTTTTCCCAAAAAATATATATTTATCTAATATTTATATATTTTTTGAATCCTATTATCCCCAATTTTAAGTCCATTAATTTTGGCAAAAATAATTTTCTTTTAGAAAATTTTTTTGACGAAAAAAAATACATATATAGATATATATATATATAACCTATTATATATGTATAATTCTGTGCCCCTATGATTATGGGGCCCTATACAGAAGAACATCTTGGTCCTTCGTCGAATTTTTGTTCTTTTTGCTTTTTTACTTTGTTTGTTCTTTTATCTTTTTTTTCTCTCTTTTCAAGCCATCTTTTAGACAAGATACAGAATTCTTTCAGACACCTATTCTTCAATCCGTTAAACACCTATTTTCAAAGTTCAATTTCAAATGACCGAAAACTTCAAATATTACATTCCTCAAATCTTTTATAAAAATATAAATTTTCATAAGAAAAAGAAAATTATCTTCATTCCTCGACAAAAAAATAATTGAAAAAAAGGTAGGCATCCTTTAAATAGGTGTAACATTCATATAAAGAATATAATGTACAAAATAAGTATTGCAAGTTTGTAACTTTCATATAAAGAATATAATGCCTTGATTTTTAGTTCTCTTCGCTAAGTTGGAAAGGAAAGGGGATAGAAAATCACCATCCACATCTTTCAACCTTTCTCTAAGCCATCTAATATTCAAGGTAGTCTACGACTTGGACTAGGTCAAAGAAATATGCAGGTTTTGTTTATTTTGAAAGATTTTGTGTCACTGAAGTTGAAGGTATTGTCAGTTTGTAATTTTTTTAAGGTATTGTCAGTTTGTAATTTTTTTTCTTTTTTGTTAGATTGTGACTTTCATATAAAGAATATAACGCCTTTCATGATTTTCAGTTCTCTTCACTTGTTGGAAAGGAAGGAAGATAGAAATCTCCATCTGTATTTCCACCTTTTTCCAAACTATGAGAATTCAAAACCAGTTACCCACATAGACTTTTCCTATGTAATTAGCATTTTTCTTTCACAGATAATTCTTTTTTTTAATTTCCTAATAAATTAATTTGGGTTCTTGGTAATCAAATATGAGATTTTGCTAACGCCTTAACATGACCATGTCAATATCCAATCGGATTCTAGAAGAAAGTATTTGAATAATATATTGAATAGCTATGCTCAAACAAGATTTTTTAACATGAAATTTTTTTTTAAACCTTCAGATCGTGTCAAGGGCTAACATTTAAAATTATATTTGTTAATCATCGGTACCTACAAATTTATTTTCTTTAAATAGGATTTTAATATGATACTAAATTTATATTTGACCACTTTTTAAATTTTAAATTTTAAATTTTATGTAATTAATCGATCATTAAAAATGAATTTTAATTTAATAAAATAAGATGAATCTTGCTTAAGACTGACCTAATCAATGTATTGACTATTATATATATATAAACTATATATCAATCTATATATATATGGATGTTGATCTTTTTCAATATCTGTCCGATGATTGATGTAATATCACTTCAATTTAAAAAGCAGTTTTTTTTTTCACTTATTTATTTTATTTCTTCAATATATATATATATATATATATATTTTTTTTTTTTTTCCTTGGAAACAAGGTTTACAAACAACCCAAAACACCCCAAGGCAAAAGCCTACGAATGGGAGATGTCAAGAAGACTCATCTCCTGGGCAGCAAAACAAAAGAAATTGCTAGGGAGGGCATCTAGACACAAAAAACCACAACAATTGTTATGATGACACCAACCACCAATAGAATGGGCTAGGAAGTTGGCCTCCCTAGGGACCCAACTAAATAATACATCCTGAAAATGAGCATTCAAATGATGAATTTCAGAAATAACCCCTGCGGCCAAACAGTGAGTGGAGTGGAGATCTTGATTAAGGATGTTCACAATGACATTCCTCGCATCTGACTCCAAACACACTTGCTTCCACCCTTCCTCCTTTGCTAAATATAAACCATGAAGAATGCCATAGGCTTCAGCTAACTCCACCAAATCCGTTTGGAGACGACTAACCTTGATTTTTAAAACCTTGCCTCTATGATCTCTGGGGATAGCACTGATGGTGCTAAAACCATCTTTCACTGCAGCATTAGAATTAATCTTTATGAAGTAAGTAGGTGGTTTCCTCCATGAGCCCCTCCTAACACTAACTGCATGTGTTTCAGAGTTCTCCTTGGAGATTGAAGCCTTAAGCTCTGCTAATCTAACCCTGAGGAGGTTGACAGTGTTGTCCAGATTGAAAACTTTGTTTTCGTGCTTGGTTAAATTTATAATTTTCCACAGCTGCGCAAGGAGGAGAGAGGCATATAAAAAGAAGTCTTCTTTGTCAACCAAGTGCACTGGCAGGTATGCTGTTGGATTGACAAATAACTGAAGTTTTTCCTCAATTGAGGAATCTTCGAAATCATCCCATTTGATACTCCATGGGAGCACAAACCACAAAGCTTTGGCTACTTGACAGTGAAAAAAGAGATGATTATCCGACTCGATGCACCCACAACCGTGGATGCAGTCTTTGTCACTTACAAGAACATTGCAGTTTAGCAGATTCCCAAAAGTGGATAAACCCCTATTGTACAATTTCCATAAGAAAAACTTCTGCCTGTCGTGGATCTTGGATGACCAAAGAAACTTCCACCATGGATTAGCCCGAAACCCACTCCAAACTTCCATCTCAAAAGCAGACTTTACCGAAAAATGCCTTTGTTATTCCCACACCAAATGAGTTTATCCTCCAAATGATTGAAAGAAGGGATTTTGCCAATGTTTTTGATAGTTTCTTCATCAAATAGATTCTGAAGCTTCAGGGTATTCTAGTCTCCATTTTAGCATTCTAGAGAGTCAACCATGACAAATTCGGTCCTATTGGCTTCCGAGCGGTTGGGGCTTGAAATTTAGGTTGTTAGGGATCCAGGATCCTCCCAAAAGTTAATCTTATCACCTTTCCCTGCTCTGAAGCAAAGACCAGTGGAAAGAATTTTTCTGGACTTGAAGATGTCTTTCCAAGACCAGGAACCGTTCTTTATGAAAGGGCATGACATGAAAGGTTTGTCACCGCAATATTTGGCTTTGAGGGCTTGTACCCACAGTCTGTTCTCTTCGGTCGTTAAATGTCATGCTAATTTATTGAGAAGAGCCATGTTCATGTCTGTCAACCTCCTTAAGCCGAGCCCTCCTGCCTCTTTTGGTTGGCAAACTCGGGACCAAGAAATTGGAATGAAAGTCCTGTCATTCCTTCCTCGATCCCACAAAAACTTAATTGCCAAATTCTCTATGTTTTTGCACCATAACGAATGGAGCTTTGCCGCAGACATTGCATAAAGAGGAAGAGCAGTAACTACTGACTTGATGAGGGTGTATTTACCCGCTTGAGAGAGCAATTTCGATTTCCAGACTTGTAGTTTAGCTTCAATCTTGATTTTTAGCTCCTCGTAGTCCTTTGAATGTTTTCTGTTACCAAACAAGGGATTTCCAAGATATCTGGCATCTTCTAGGATATCTGAGAGACCAAAGAGAGCTTTGATGCTCATCCTAACTTTCGCAGAAGTATTTTTGGAGAAAAGACGTCCAGATTTTGCATAGTTTATTCTCTATCCAGACCATTTGCAGTAAAGATTTAGACAATTTTTTATTTCATTTACTTCCTCTGAATTAGCCCTACAAAACAGGAAGATGTCGTCTGCAAAGAACAAGTGGGATATAGCTAGTCCTGTTCTGCCGATCTTAATCCCATGTATTTTGCCATCCCTTTCAAGCTTGAACAACATCCTTGATAATAACTTAGAACACAAGATGAAAAGATAAGGGGAAAGCGGATCGCCCTATCTTAGACCTCATTGCACTGTGATTTTGCTGAAAACACTCCCGTTTAATAATAACTCTGCCGAATCGATAGAAATGCATCCTAGAATCAGGTCATCAATCTTGCGAGAAAAGCCAAGTTTCGTGACGATTCTGGTTAGGAAGCCCCAATCAACTCGATCGTAGGCTTTGGACATGTCAATTTTGAAACCTACCAGACCATTGTCGCTCTTTGTCCTTTTCATCGTGTGAATAATTTCATTTACTAGGATTGAGTTTTCACCAATCCAACGATCTGGAATAAAAGCATATTGACAAGAGGATATAATCTTATTCAAAATAGGTCTAACAAGAGGATAAAAGCATGCAGGGCTAACGATGACTCTGTCAAGGCGTTCTCTTATGTTCCGATGTCCCCACCTTCTATTACACCAAGTATATGAGGCTCCACTGAGTCCAACGTCTATGGCCCCCAACTGAAACATGAAATTCCTTAGAAAAAAATTAGATTTGCTAGTAACCTTCTTGCCTCCAAATTTTTCTTCCTGGCCCATGACATCATTGAAGTCACCCATGCACATCCACATATCACCTTCTGTGTTAACTGCCTCAGCTAATTCTACCCATAAGCTACTTCTAAGGGTCCTCTTCGCAGGACAATAGCAAAACCATCAAAAACAAATAGCCTCATTAGAAAGTGTAGCCTTGACCCCAATGATCGAGGTCGATTTATGCACCACCGTCTAGTTAAGATCAGAGTTCCAAAAAAGAGCTAAGCCTCCTGCGGTGTTATCCACTTCCACAATGCATGAACAATCGAAATAAAGTCTTTTGGTGATTCTAAGCATCTTCTCTTCAGTCGCTTTGGTTTCGATGAGAAATAAACCAAGCGGGAAGGATTTTTTAACGAGGTTTAGAGCCTCGGCAGTTCCAAGCTATTAAACTCATGGCGAATGGGGGGGTAGATTCATCTCCTCGGCCGTAGGGATTTCTGTGTTTTCTGACCCAACATCTGGAACTGCATGGTGCATAGGACTGCCATTGTTCAACGACTTCCTAGCCAACTGCTTCATTTTTACTCTAAGGGAAGAAAGCTTAGAGACATACACGTATGAATCAAAAGGGAGGAGAGAATCGGGACTCTATGATCGTTATTTCTTCAATAACGATTATAAATAAGCTCCATAAGAGTTCCCTTTTATCATATTCTCCCCGATTTTTCCCGAAAAGAATGAGAAAATCATTGCCGAAAAGTGAAACATAAAAACATTGTAAGGTGGGCATTTTAGTTCATATCTCGATTACCCAAATCAAATGAATAAGATAATTTGGCAAACAAGTTGACGCTAAATCCATACCTCTACGTTACTGCCTTTTTGGTGCTGTTTTCTTGTTTTCTTATGGAATATGATATTAATCTTCATTGTTTAGAAATTTTAGATTATTTATTGGGTTCCATTGTTCAGATGATATTGCAGACACCAAATTTGGGCTATTAGACCCATTAACTGTAAAAGGCGGCTTTTTGATGTTTGCTGGCCCAGCCCGCACAGTGGGCCCTTTTGAAATCTTAATTAGAGCCTTGCTAAATGCTCCTTTTGGGATTGGATGTAGCATATAATCTTGTTGTCAAACTCAAAGAAATAACAAGCATAAATAAAATAATAATAAAATTGCACAAATATTTAAATTAATCCACCCACAGTTGAAAACTATCTAAAATCTGTGACTATGATTTGCACAAAGACGTATTTACGATTAAACACTATATCGTTATTGAGTTTATGTAGCAATATAGTTATATATCTACACCATAGAAATCCCAAAAATTCTGTACGAGTCTATATTCCAATTTTGTGTTAACAAAATTCTTCACAAATTAGAAAGACTTACTTTAAAAAATTATTATGGACCTGAGGTTTTAAGGACTGAAAATTAAATTAGGAAAAGTACTGACTAATTGTAAACATTCTAATGGTTGGTACGATGAGGGGTATCAAATTGTAGATTTGAACCCCGCATGTCAGATCTTAATGGGGACATATATGAAGTGTTCTGAGTTTTATTATGACAAACTCTATCCCAAGCCCTTAACGTGCTCGAGATTGGATGATCACTCCTACAATATTTCAATCAACCTAAATAAGACAACAGAAAAAGTATTTGTAAATTATGATTTTCCGATAAGGGATTTACTAAATCAAGCTCCATATTATTAAAACTTCATCAAAATGATACCTCTTCAATCATCAGAAAGTTCAATACATAGTTCAAATAAAATATCTGCGGTACTTAAAACAACAACAACGGAATTAATATTGCCCACAAATGTCTACATTATGGTTAATGGAAAGCTAATCTTCATTGGCTATGAACATCACCAAGTCTTCAAGCATTCTAATTTCACATCAATTTTAGCATTCTCACCTGAAATAATCATCAAAAATAAACTAGAAAGTAAAACATTTTCCAAGTTTCATACCAAACACAGAAACATATAATCAAGCAAAGCAAATGATTGTCATTTGTTAGAACAAATATTTCTTTTCCAAAACATATGCTTGCCAACATCATTATTTTTCTTTATCCAAAGCATATCGAGATATAAATATATATATATATATATTATCTTAATAAATTTGGAATTTAACATGCATACACATATACAAACATATATAGTAGAGGCGGATTCAAATATGTTGGTCAAGAAGGGCGAGACGCAAAAGAATGATAAAAATTTCTTAGCAAAAGTTAAGCTTCTACAAACTCCACTACTAGTGGGTAGTTTGAGACATTAATTTAGGTAGAGAGAAAAAAACATTATAATAGAAGATGAAAATTACACTGCACACAATTCTTTTTAAGAGCTAGTAGATTTGAATTTGAAATCATTGTCCAAAAACACAATGGCTCTACCCCTTTAATATTAGTTGTCCTTACAAGACCTCCACACATCAAATTTAAATCTTAAATTCTAAACTTGCTAGATATAATAAGTTAGAAGTTTCTCTAAGAAACTTTTTTGAACAAAAACAAAAACAAATATATATATATATATATATATTACAAAATTAATTAAGATAAACATTCAATGTTAATAGTCAAATTAAAAAAACAAAAATAACTGAAATAAAAAACAATCTTAAAATTCTATTAAACAAAAATACAATGTTAATTGCAAATTTAAAAGTCAAATAAATATATATGCAATGGATATATAAATATATATTAAAATAAAAATCAATTGTGCATTACAAAACTACAAAATTTATTGCTTATTCTATTATATAGTATCAAATAGCATATTTTACATTATCTTTATGATAAATTAATAATGAAAGACTAAAAATTAAATTTAAAGGGTCTGCCCCTGGTTGGTGTGTGTGTGTGTGTGTGTGTCCGTGTGTTTGTATTATATGTATGTAGTAACAAAAGGAGGAATAATGATCTTCTGGAAACTTAATAGGATAAACGGTGACATGACAATTGTTGGAAACTTATTCAAAAACATTTAAAACTCTTTAAACAAAAGCATTGCAAAGTGATAATAACTTTAAAATCCCCCTAAATTCCTTTCTTCAAATTGTAAATGGCAATAAAAAAATAAAAAATAAAAGAAGCAAAACAAAAACAAAAATAAAAGCTGATACTTGTTGTCTATACTAGTTTAAACTCTTATATTACAAGGAGAAGACAATGAGAAAAGCAATTTTGAAACTTGGCAGAATATTAGTTTATAGTAAAATATTAGACAGTTAGAAATTAATATTAAATAAACACACACGCACACACATATATGTGGTCAAGATTGTCTGCATGCGGACTAAGAAAAAAAGCGACGTTTTTTAAAAATCGTTTTTTTTTTCTCATACAGACAAGAAAAAGATCACGTTTTTTCCAAAAACTTTTTTTTTCTCTTACCATAGAATTATCCTATATATATATATAATGTATAATAATAAAGGTTAGAAAGGTAGAGGTTAGTATGTCGTTGCATTCTCCCCAATCCAAAATGATGGATCCATCAATTCCACAAATATAATTATGCCTAAAATAGAGGAAAATGTCGAACTTGAACCATTATCTTCTCAGTTAAAGTTAACACAATCCCTTGTCAGCCCATCTACTCACCTGAATAATTCAGTAAATATATTGAAACAAAAGATTTATATACGGAAAAATGGTACCTTGATTCGTGCAGAGCGAACTTGTGAGGTTAGTATTCAAACGGCAGCCTAAGCTCATGACACGTTGCAATAGTTTTTGTCTTTCTCAAAGAAGGTTAGAAAAACACTTTGCAACACTTGCAAACAATCATAAAGATCGTGATAAGTTACATGCCTTATAAAAAAAACATAATAACTTAGGGATAAAAGAAGACGATAAAATTAGTAAAAATGTTCAAATGTTGCAACTCATAATATTAATTCATGACTCTATTTTGCAACTCACAACGTTCCAAAACTCTATCACATTTCTTTATATTGTTTTTTTTTTTTTAAATCTTTCAATTTTATCCAATATTTAGTTATTTTTGTACCAAGAAACTCTTTATTAAAAGGCATGAAATGTGTATATTCGGCCTATTTCATCCAAATTTTAGATGTTGTTAACAATTATGTCTAAATAGTAATGACAATTTTTAATAACTTTAAATCTTTGGTTCAATCAGGTTTGAAATTAAAACCTTTCTTGCAACTTCATCAAAAATAATAATAATAGTAATTGTCCTAAAGTGAGGATAAAATAATAATTTAAGGTGCGATATGAGACTTTTAATTTTAAAGCAAAAAATACTTGCATAATATGAGAGTACGAAGTATTTTCAACGTTAAAAAAAATGTTAACCATTTATAACTATTGTACAACTTCAGTATGATCACAATTAACAATAAATTCGGCAAAATAGCCAATACCATCTTCCTAGTGGATGGTTCGAGGCCAACTTGTGAAAAAAACTGGTGCCTCAATTTGGGACGTTGTGATTCAATGCCATTTTCAATCAAGTATAGACCAAGAAAGCTTAATTTCTAAAAGATTGACTTCTCAGAGACCTTGTGAGTGTGAAAGAAATTTATATTTTCAACAAAAACAACATTTCAAGATATGTGAATGCAATGAACAATTGCATCATAACAAACAAAACTTTTGCAATCAGAGGCATATCCAAAAAAGATACACTTTGCAGACAAAGCTGCTGATTTATTTCTTTCTATAAAAAGAAGATGAACATAACAAAGACATCTAAAACTACGCAACAAATGATACTCAGGATGTTTATTATATAAACAAAAATTTGGAGTCTCATTGTTAAGAATAGATGATGGCAAACGATTTATTAAGTGCACAACTACAGATAAAGTTTCATCCCAAAACAAGACGGAACTGATGCATCAAGAAGCAATGCATAAGTACTATCCAGAAGATGACGACTTTTCTTTTAGCTACTTCATTTTGTTGAGAAATATCTACTTTTAAAAAATTATGCCCTCATTTTGAAGAAATATTTTAAAATTATCAAATATATATTCTTCATCAGAGTCAGATCTTAAGATTTTAATGAAAGTTGAAAACTTATTTTTAACATATGTAAGAAATCATTGAAACACTTCAAAGACTTTTGATTTATAATGCAAAAAATACAGTCACATGTGAAGGTTATAATCATCAATGAACAATATAAAGTATTTATAATGAGAATGAGAAGGAAAAGGAGCTTTACCCCACATATCTGCGTGAATCAAATCAAAACGTTTTTTAGTATTTTTGTGACGCATAGGAATTGGTAGAATTTTGTTTTTTCCAAGCTTACAACTATCACAATTAAATAAAGTATATGAAGAAGTGACAAAATCTTTATTCAAAATTAAACCACTTTTCAACACAATTGACAAAGTTATGAAATTTGGATGATCTAAATATTTATGCAAACTTGACAAGAAGGAATAGAAACTTGATATAATAAAGATAACAAAGATTTATTCATCAGACATAAAAGCAAGCACAAAGTAAATAGTCGTCTATATTTAGATTCTTTCCTGATCACTTTTCTATTTCTTGATCCTGTATAACACTACTTGATTGTAAAAAAATGCAATTGTCATCAACCAATTGGCCAACAAGATAAGGCTAAAAGTTAAATGAGATACATGAAAAACATCACTTGAAGGCAAAGCATCCAGAATATCTCCAACAGATTATAGAGGAAACTTTTCTCCATTTGCAATTTGTATTTCCAAATTTCCAATAGATGGTCTCACCTTAACAAGAGCTATTAGAGAAGAAATCATATGATTGGAAGCACCAGAATCAATAAAATATTTATAAGAAGATTTTTTGGTACCCGAAATACCAAGAGTAGACAATACTGAATGCACTAATTGCTGCACAACTTCAAAAGTTAGATTAATGGATTGAGATGCGGCAAAATTTAAATTAGATTCAAGAGTAAGAGCTGAAATTGTAGCATGCAAAGCTTAGGTGTCTGATTTGGTGATCGATGTTGACATTCAAAAATGACATGCCCAGACTTCTTTCAATAGTTGCAAAATTTCTTCATGTATTGGTTAACAATATGGTCATATTATTTACAACTATAACATTATATTTTACTCATATCTCTAGCCTTAGCTTAAAAAGCATAAACTACCTCCAAGGAATTAGGTACTGAATTATTTTTTCTGCTCCATAAAACTTTGAGTAACACATCTCTATTCTTCACGAAGAAGTTCAACAAAACACATATCCAAAGATTGAGAAGGAGGACATGAGATTAGCTCGAACCGGTTCGAATTCATGCCTCAATTTCATAAGAAACTGATTATGTTAAGAAACGTTAG
This sequence comes from Ziziphus jujuba, assembly GCF_031755915.1. Classification (NCBI taxonomy): domain Eukaryota; kingdom Viridiplantae; phylum Streptophyta; class Magnoliopsida; order Rosales; family Rhamnaceae; genus Ziziphus; species Ziziphus jujuba. Next base: position 15,028,184 of record NC_083390.1, read on the forward strand.
TATAAACCAATTCCTTATATTCAGCCCATAAATTCGTAAAATAAGAATAGTAATCTTGTATAGACAAATTCCTTTGACAATACTTAGATAATTCCAATTCAAGTTAAAAATGCCAAGTAAAATTTTCTTGATCGTAAACTTTCTTCAAATAATCCCACATATATATAGGAAAAGAAAATTATCTTAAACTAAGCATAATATGAGCATCAACAGAATCCAAAATCCAACTGATGACTTGAGCATCATTAGAATCCCATTGTATCATTTTGTCCATATCAAACCCTCTTCGATAGGCTTTAACAAAGAGTCATCTAAATGTCCTCATAAACCTTTTACTTTAATAAATATACAAAATTGAAACTTCTTTCCATTCAATTTCACAAGCAAAATTTCAGATTTGTTAGACATTTTTAAGTCCAAAAAAAAAAAAAAAAGAATCAATGTCACTTACTTGATGTAACATCTACACTCATGAGCAAGATCTTCCAAAACGAATCGATTATTCCAAATATACTGACTAAGAATGGGAGAAGATTCCAGGAACAATTGATTCCACAAACATAAAATAAATAAATAAATAAAAAAGAACTATAAATTTTTCTATGTCGAATGCTATTTTCTAATGCATTGGCTCTAATATCATGTCAAGAATAGATATACAAAAATAAAAATAACCAAAAAGATTTATTGAAAAATGTATGTATCTTCTCTTAGAGATAGACCACTTTTATATAGCAATCAATATAAAAAGGAAAGAAAATTTATCCCAATAAATAGAAATTATACAGTCAACTATATAATAAAAAAAATTGAAATTCATTCATGATTATATCTTGATTAAATATATTCTTTCATTTGTTTATATCTTGATTAAGAGTGTTCCTTTGGAATATAATTTGTCTTATTTTAACTTTAATACAAATCAATGACCATGCATTAGCAATCTTTGAAAATGTGGAAAACTTTGCAAGTGAGTTATGATTTTTTTTTTTTTATGTGTTTCATATATTCGAGTTTGATTAAAACAGAGTTTCTATGTATGGTTATAGAATAAGTGTTCAGGTTTAGAGGTTTAATTTATATTAAATCCAGTTATAATCTCTGGAAAGATTTAATTGGTAAAACATTTATGTATTTAATTGGTAAAACATTTATGTTTTTTATTCAAGTCTAATACCATATAATTAGCAAAAAAAGAAAAAAATGTCAGTTGCCAAAAGAATATTTTAATTGGTGTGTAAAACCCTTTTGTATTAATTACTATATACTAGGAAGAGATAACTTAAGTTAATTTAATTATTTGGTAAATCTACCATAAGTTATTCTTGCAATCACTTCCCAATTTTTCATTTAATATATTTCTTTTTCATAGGGACATAACAGATAAAATTTTGTTACTCTAAATGAAACAACCTTGTGTAGACTGCTAGTGGAATCCCCTTGTTTCACTTGCTTCTTGATTTAGTTTTGATGAGGTTGCTTTTCACACATGAGAATGGTCACTAATTTTTATTTTTCATTTTCTTACCTTTTGCAATGGTTAAATATGGACATGAGCAGGTGAAATTCTGTTGTTAGCTTGAATAGAATAAACCTTGTGCATACTTCATTTAAGCCCTCTTAAAGTTTTTCTCATTTGCTTGTCATTTTAAATGTTTAAATAGGATGTTGTGGATTGTTTATCCACATTCTTTTTTATATCTCCTCCAAGAAAGGTTGCTAACCAATCAATCATGATGCTAGTTTGGAGATGATAAGCTTTCTCCCTTTTCTTGTGTTTTCATTTGCAACCGCATTGAGTTTAGTTATTAATATATTTGTAATATTTTGATTGAACAAAAAATAGAGGCATGTTTCTTTTGTAGTTAAGGCATGTTTCTATTAAATATAATATTTTTGTTCGCTGTTAAAATATAGTTTAAAATAGGTTGATATATTATTATGCCTTGTTGATATGTTATATGCTTAGATGAAATGATATTTTGATTTAGGAGTTTCTATAGTAAGTGAATTTGTTGTTATTTGGGATAATTATGCTGTCCAAGTGGGAGACTATTAAATATTTTGTGTGAACTAGCCATAATCATGTGACTCACTTACAAGGCTTGTTTATATCAGTAATGAGACTGGCTTGTTTATTGACTTTTTTAGTAGAGCCCTTGGCCATACACTTTCTGCAATACTTCAGCTAGCCCATTGAGAATGAGTCACTAGTGACATATACAATACACATATTGAGTTAAGCCACACACTTTCTGCAATACTTCAGTTAGCCCATTGAGAATGAGTCACTAGTGACATATACAATACACATATTGAGTTATTAGGATTTTGATGTATCTACAATGCCTATTTGGTGAAAATCTGAGGGAGAAATGTTAGAAAGCAGTATGTCTATTAGTCACTGATTCTGTTACTCCTGTGTTCTGTTTTACAGGTAGATATGATAAATCAATGACTGTATTTAAAGGTTAGTAATTTAATTAAATACAATTTTATAATGTGTGTGAAGATCTTGGGTTTATAATGCTACTCTTGATGCATATTAAATTGTTTATATTATAGTAGCACTAACATCGGAAAGTTACTCACCCTAATCAATACGAGAATCGGGAAGCGAGCTGATGCAACTAACTGCATATTACAAAAAGCTGTCTACTGGGTCCAAAAGATTCTTGGACAATAGAGGTTTACTTTCATTTCTTGGGGTTCCATCGAACTTCAACAAACATATCCATTCGTGGTGCCGATGGAAAATTGCAATTGAAGATGAAGATACTAAGAAATGAGCAGTTGTTGTTACTATTGGAGGTAGTGGTTGCTGTGGAAAAAGCGAAGAAGAAGTTGAAGAAGAGGGAAAAGGGTGGGTCAAATAAATTTTTTCACTTTTCTAGAAGTAAAATCACTAATTAAACTCTTATCATCAATACTTATCTACAAAATTTATATTTAGGATCCATTTTAAAGAAAGATATCTTATAAGATCATTTATCACTAATAAATCTATAAATTTTATATGAAAATTATCTCAAATTCCTGGGCCACAAATATTAAAGGGAATGAACCTATTATCAATTAAATCAATTAAATTTTCAATTGTATCATTTTCATTATGTGTGTCATTATCAACATCAACATCTTCACTTTTATTATTTTCATTAATTCCTATTGTCTTTTCATGATCTAGTTGATGGTCAATATAAAATTTTCCATTGAATTTTGAGCCGTGTAGTTTAAATTTTGTGGTTTCATAACAATGAATCTACCAAGAGCACCTTTTTGAGATTCCATCTCAAAAGCAGACTTTACGATTAAACACTATATCGTTATTGAGTTTATGTAGCAATATAGTTATATATCTACACCATAGAAATCCCAAAAGTTCTGTACGAGTCTATATTCCAATTTTGTGTTAACAAAATTCTTTACAAATTAGAAAGACTTACTTTAAAACATTATTATAGACCTGAGGTTTTAAGGAGTGAAAATTAAATTAGGAAAAGCACTGACTAATTGTAAACATTCTAAAGGTTGGTACGATGAGGGGTATCAAATTGTAGATTTGAACCCCGCAGGTCAGATCTTAATGGGGACATATATGAATAAGAGACATTCTAATAATCAGGATTGGCAATGGGACACATTAACATTTAATTGTCCAGCTCACATAGTGGACCCTTTTGTGGATGCAGGATAATTTTGTAATTGCTGAAACATAAAGCAAAGCAGCATGTTAGAAGAAAATCTTTTTAACTTCGTAAAAAACTATCGGGTGTTTGAGGAAATGTCTCAGAAAGTTACTCACCCAAATCAATGCTAGAATTGGCAAGTGAGTTGATGCAACTGACTACCACAAAAACTTGTCTACTAGATCGAAAAGAATTTTAGGACAACAAGGGTTTGAGTTAATATCTTTGGGTTCCATTGAAGTTGAAGAAAGGAATTGATTTTTGGTGGTGATGGAAGATGGCAATTGAAGAAGAAGATACTGAGAAATGAGCAGTTATTGTTGGAGATAGCCATGGCTGTGGAAGAAAGGAGGAAGAAGAATAAGAAGAAGAAGAATATGAAGGAAAAGGCCACCAACCATTGTTAACCAATTGTCAGCATTTTCATGGTTGGTGGAGTGTTTCAATTGGTATTTACAGGTATGAGTTTTTAGATTCAGATAACAAAAGGGAAACGGCTGGAATAGATCAGACTTGGTAGAAATGGGCCTCTTGGACCCATTAAGCAATAAGAAGGCCTTTTAGCATTTAAGTCCAGCCCACATAGTGCATTCATGATTACATGTTTATGCAAATTTCTTGCAGTGTTCTGAGTTTTATTGTGACAAACTCTATCCCAAGCCCTTAACGTGCTCGAGATTGGATGATCACTCCTACAATATTTCAATTAACCTAAATAAGACAACAGAAAAAGTATTTGTAAATTATGATTTTCCGATAAGGGATTTACTAAATCAAGTTCCATATTATTAAAACTTCATTAAAATGATACCTCTTCAATCATCAGAAAGTTCAATACATAGTTCAGATAAAATACCTGCGGTACTTAAAACAACAACAACGGAATTAATATTGCCCACAAATGTCTACATTATGGTTAATGGAAAGCTAATCTTCATTGGCTATGAACATCACCAAGTCTTCAAGCATTCTAACTTCACATCAATTTTAGCATTCTCACCTGAAATAATCATCAAAAATAAACTAGAAAGTAAAAAATTTGCCAAGTTTCATACCAAACACAGAAACATATAATCAAGCAAAGCAAATGATTGTCGTATATTAGAACAAATATTTCTTTTCCAAAACATATGCTTGCCAACATCATTATTTTTCTTTATCCAAAGCATATCGAGATATAAATATATATATATATATATATATATCATATCTTAATAAAGTTGGAATTTAACATGCATACACATATACAAACATATATGTTAGAGGCAGATTCAAATATGCTGGTCAGGAAGGGCAAGACGAATAAGAATGATAAAAATTTCTTAGCAAAAGTTAGCTTCTACAAACTTCACTACTAGTGGGTAGTTTGAGACATTAATTTAGGTAGAGAGAAAAAAACCTTACAATTGAAGATTAAAATTACACTGCACACAATTCTTTTTAAGAGCTAGTAGATTTGAATTTGAAATCATTGTCCAAAAACACAATGGCTCTACCCCTTTAATATTAGTTGTCCTTACAAGACCTCCACACATCAAATTTAAATCTAAAATTCTAAGCTTGCTATATATAATAAGTTAGAAGTTTCTCTAAGAAACTTTTTTGAACAAAAACAAAATAAAAAAAATATATATATATATATATACATATTACAAAATTAATTAAGATAAACATTCAATGTTAATAGTCAAATTAAAAAACAAAAATAACTGAAATAAAAAACAATCTTAAAATTCTATTAAACAAAAATACAATGTTAATTGCAAATTTAAAAGTCAAATAAATATATATGAAATGGATATATAAATATATATTAAAATAAAAATCAATTGTGCATTACAAAACTACAAAATTTATTGCTTATTCTATTATATAGTATCAAATAGCATATTTTACATTATCTTTATGATAAATTAATAATGAAAGACTAAAAATTAAATTTAAAGGATCTGCCCCTGGTTGGTGTGTGTGTGTGTGTGTGTGTGTGTGTGTGTGTGTGTTTGTATTTATATGTATGTAGTGACAAAAGGAGGAATAATGATCTTCTGGAAACTTAATAGGATAAACGGTGACATGACAATTGTTGGAAACTTATTCAAAAACATTTAAACTCTTTAAACAAAAGCATTGCAAAGTACTAATAACTTTAAAATCCCCTTAAATTCCTTTCTTCAAATTGTAAATGGCAATAAAAAAATAAAAAATAAAAGAAGCAAAACAAAAACAAAAATAAAAGCTTATGCTTGTTGTCTATACTAATTTAAACTCTTATATTACAAGGAGAAGACAATGAGAAAAGCAATTTTGAAACTTGGCAGAATATTAGTTTATAGTAAAATATTAGACAGTTAGAAATTAAAATTAAATAAACACACACACACACACACACACACACACACACACACACACACACACATATGTGTTCAGGATTGTCTGCATGCAGACAAAGAAAAAAAGCGACGTTTTTTCAAAATCATTTTTTTTTCTCATACAGACAGGAAAAAGATCACGTTTTTTCCAAAAACTTTTTTTTTTCCTTTAATTCGTATGCAAACAGTCCTGACTATAGAATTATCCTATATATATATATATATAATGTATAATAATCAGGTTAGAAAGATAGAGGTTAGTATGTCGTTGCATGCTCCCCAATCCAAAATGATGGATCCATCAGTTCCACAAATATAATTATGCCTAAAATAAAGGAAAATGCCGAACTTGAACCATTGTGTTCCCAGTTAAAGTTAAAACAATCCCTTGTCAGCCCATCTACTCACCTGAATAATTCAGTAAATATATTGAAACAGACGATTTATATAGGGAAAAATGGTACCTTGATTCATGCAGAACGAACTTGTGAGGTTAGTATTCAAACCGCAGCCTAAGCTCATGACACGTTGCAACAGTTTTTATCTTTTTCAAAGAAGGTTAGAAAAACACTTTGCAACACTTGCAAACAATCATAAAGATCGTGATAAGTTACATGCCTTATGAAAAAAAATAATAACTTAGGGATAAAAGAAGACGATAAAATTAGTAAAAATGTTCAAATATTGCAACTCATAATATTAATTCATGACTCTGTTTTGCAACTCACAACATTCAAAAACTCTATCACATTTCTTTATATTGTTTTTTTTTTTTTAATCTCTCAATTTTATCCAATATTTAGTTATTTTTGTACGAAAACACTCTTTATTAAAAGGCATGAAATGTGTATATTTGGCCTATTTCATCCAAATTTTAGATGTTGTTAACAATTATGTCTAAATAGTAATGACAATTTTTAATAACTTTAAATCTTTGGTTCAAACAGGTTTGAAATTAAAACCTTTCTTCCAACTTCATCAAAAATAATAATGATAGTAATTGTGCTAAAGTGAGGATAAAATAATAATTTAAGGTGCGATATGAGACTTTTAATTTTAAAGCAAAAAATACTTGCAAAATATGAGAGTACGAAGTATTTTCAACGTTAAAAAAATGTTAACCATTTATAAATATTGTACAAGTTCAGTATGATCACAATTAACAATAAATTTGGCAAAATAGCCAATACCATCTTCCTAGTGGATGGTCCGAGGCCAACTTGTGAAAAAAACTGGTGCCTCAATTTGGGACGTCATGATTCAATGCCATTTTCAATCAAGTATAGACCAAGAAAGCTTAATTTCTAAAAGATTGACTTCTTAGAGGCTGAGAGAGGAAACAGTACTTCTGTAAGTGGTTTTTAATATTCTAGATCATATCCTGGTGGTATTCAAGATGAGCTACTCATCTAGATCCGAAATGGAAGAGAGACATAAGATCTCTGTGAGTAATGAAGCTCCACAGCTTGAGTTAGAAGCAGATGAAATGAATGCTAGTCGTCTTTCCCAACTAAGACTTGTAGGTAAAGTGATGTCCAACAAACAAATTAGGAAGAATGTGGCACTCTATGATACACCGAGTTTGGTTTACCAATGATCCGGTAAAGGTGGAATCAACGTACACAAATTTCTTCCTATTTTTTTTTTTAGATTGTTGCTGACAGAAACAGAGTGTGGAGGAAAAGACCCTGGTCCATAAATGGAGCACACCTTGTGTTGTGTGAATGGAAACCACAGCTATCCTTTGATGAACTGAATTTCAACATTTCCACCTTCTAGATTCAAATCCACAGGCTCTCATTGCATATCATGACTAAGATGAATGCCATAAAGATTGGGAGTCTCTTCCAAGAAGTGTCACAGTGCGTATTCACATCCAAAACTAACATGGTTGTAATGAAATACCTGTGAGTTCAAGCAAGGTAGACATCTCTAAACCCTTATTGTTTGGATTCTTTCATGAAATTGGTAATGAAGGAACCTGGGTCCAATTTGCTTACGAACGATTGGCAGAATTTTGCTATGTGTGCGGTAGAATATGACATTGTAAAAACTCTTCAATATGGGACCAATACCCATGAAGGAGATCAATATGGTCCTCGGATTAGAGCAGAAGCAGATGCATACATAGTGGTAAAAGAAGGCTATGTTTTGATAAAGGTTAAGAAACCTAGAGGGGTGATCTTTGACGCCTTTTCACAAGAAGTTAAACATAATGCCAAGGATGGAGATGCCTAGACGAATGCTAAAGAAAAGATCAGGGAAGACACTGAGTCAGATTCCAGGGAAGAAGGTGAGTCGACTCAGTTAAGACCAATTCTTGATGAGATTCAAGAGGTGCTATAGGATGCAAGAAATGGAAATACTTAAGACCCTATGAGAGAAAAGCACGTGGAAAAACCAGTGGACCTAATAGCTAAGTCTACAAATGCTGATTCTGCTCCACAGCAGCCTTATGTGTCAGAAAACACAAACAAGCCTTTTGAATTTGGAAAAAATGGAGAATTTTGCCCGCCTAATTTTGCAGATAAAATGAATGAAAGAAAAGCAAATCCTTAGGTTTTGGCTCACTAGTCAAAGCCCATTGCTTCAGTTGATTTAGGCCATTTAATTTTTTGGCCAGTAACCCATATGTGATATCATAAAGAGGAAAAGAGTAGCAGGTAAAAGAAAAAGGGAAGCCCATATTTACACCACAAAGGCCCTAATTCCAAAAGGAAACTCGGCATAGCTATAAGGGAAGCTTGTGAATTTACTAGCTTGATGGTGGAGCCGAGTGGGGAGCCATTTATTTCAAACACCTTCTCACTTTCAACTGAAGCGCTGCCGCCCCCACCAAAACACTACACAGATTGAAAAGAGCTATTGAGATCAAATCAAGCCATTCACCTTCTAAAGTTAGATTCAAGGATTTAGCAAGAGGGTTTAAAAACCTTGATAGCTCAAGGAAGAACACTGATACTATTAACAATGCATCAAAGTTTGGTAAGCCTATGGCCGAGGGGGACGACCTCATCATGCCACCCTCATCACCATAAGTATCATATATTAGAACTACCGAGGTCTTAGAAGAGCCTCGACAGTATGAGGTCTATAAAGCCTCATTAAGAACTCTTCCTCGCTTGGTATTTTCCTCATTCAAACCAAAGCGGATGAAGCTAGAATACCAAAAATTGCTAAAAGGTTGCCTTTTGATAATAAAATAGTGGTTGAACCAGATCTAAGAACAGGTGGATTAGCACTTTTATGGAACTTTGATTTAGGGTGGTCTGTTTCTTACAAATTAAAATGGGTCATTGGTGTTCATATCACTCTTTCTAAAGGTTAGAATGTAGCTACTGGTTCTCCTACTGCCAGCAAAGAGAGCTCTCAGAAGGAATTTTTGGATGGAACTTGCTATGGTAGTCCACTCGGGCAGCAACATTTGGTTTTTCATTGGAGATTTTAGTGACATCACATGCCAACAAGAAAAGTTTGGTGAATGAAAAGTAACAAACAAAGCAAATTTCTTTCTAAGGAACTTCATTTCTAATTTGGAGGCCTTAGACTTTGGTTTTACTGGAACATTATATACCTGGTGTAATAGACGTTAGGGCAATGCAAACATTAGAGAAAGATTAGATAGAGTCTTATTTAGTCCAAATTAGCGGATCCTTTTTCCTCAAGTTAGGGTTGTTCACCTCCCTCCTACTGGGTCAAATCATACCCCAATCCAATTATTCTTGAAACAAGACCACCCTTTCTACCCTAGACCTTTTTATTTTTTGGAAGCCTGGATCAGGGACCCATCTTGTGAGTTGATTATCAAAAAGGCTTGGAGTGGCATCTTGAGAAGTTATGAGAGGGTTTCTATATGCTCTATAATATCCAACATAACCAAAGCTCTAAAGATATGGAACAGAGAAAGCTTTGATTTTTATTAAACCAAGATCAATGTCCTTGAGAACCAGCTCTCCCAGGTATATAACTATTCCTCCTCTAAGAGGAATTTAATATTACAACAACTAATTCAATTTGACATAGATGAATGGAGGCTAAGACTAAAACTAGTCTGGAGACAAAAATCTAGGGAGCTTTGGCTCCAAGCTGGTGATCGCAGTTCAAAATTCTTTCATACTTCTATGATGGCTAATAGAAAGAAGAATTTCCTAGCTGCCTTAAAAGACAACAATGGTGATTCGCTGGAGTCCACAACAGAAATTGGAAATTATCTGATCAAGAAATTCTCTGAGGTGTTTCAAATGACACCTACTATGTTTTGTGACTGTTTAGAGGAGTACATTTAAATAGGAGTAACTGAAGCTGATAATGCTTTTCTCGAAGCTATCCTTCAGCAGAAGAAATTTCTAGAATAGTTAAGAGCATGCATCCCATTAAAGCTCCTGGGCCTAATGGGATGCCTGCTCTTTTCTTTCAAAAATATTGGAGTATGGTAAGGAATGATGTAATTATCATGATTCAAAACGCATTCAGACATGCTATTTTTCTGCCAACTATTAATAGAACTTTCCTTGTGCTCATTCCAAAGTCAAATCAGGCTTTTACTTTTAATCAACTCAAACCTATAGGCCTGTGTAATTCAGTCTACAAGATTTTGTCAAAGCAAATAGCAGATCGGATTCGAACCGTGTTAGATATAATCATATCCCCACGTCATGCCGCATTCTTTCCTAGTAGATGAATACTTGAAAACTCCATCTTAGCCAATGAGATAATACACACTATGAAGATGAAAAGGAAAGGAAATGGTCTGGTTGGCTTTAAAATTGACATGATGAAGGCTTATGATTGGGTTGATTGGGGAGCTCTAAAGAGAATTCTTTCCAAGTTTGGGTTTTCTTACAAGTTGAATGCTTTGATTCTTGGTTGAATCTCAACCGACTTAGTGGAACTGCCGCTTAATGGCAGTGTTTTAGGCAAAGTAGACATGGAAAGAGGCATTAGGCAGGGAAACCCTCTTTCACCCTTCCTATTCATCCTTTATTCTGAATTACTATCTAGGATGCTTCAAAAATTGGAAAACGAAGGGAACCTAGTTGGCTTACAAGTTATTGGACAAAACACAATATCCCACATGTGATTTTTCGCCGAGGCTTCCAATTCTTCACTGATAGCAACTTACTAGTATTAATATTTTTTGGCTCTAGAATAGGATTTTTGCACATTAATATATGAAAGAAAACCATGAGTGACAACCAACCAAGAGGTTTAATTTGTCAACTAGATCGTTACAATAGAGGTGGAACAATTGCATTTGGTAAATCAGGTGGATCAATACTTGGATCAGGAGTAAAAGAAGTTACTTGAAAAGGCCCTACAATTTCATGACTATTAGAAACATTACTTTGTAAACCTTGGTCCTTAGAATCAAACTCTATAGCTTCACAGATGTCAAAATTAGGAAGAAATGAATATTCAAGAGAAGAAGTAGAAACCGTGTGAGTGTGAAAGAAATTTATATTTTCAGCAAAAACAACATTTCGAGATATGTGAATGCAATGAACAATTGCATCATAACAAACAAAACTTTTGCAATCAGAGGCATATACAAAAAAAGATACACTTTGCAGACAAAGCTGCTGATTTATTTCTTCCTATAAAAAGAAGATGAACATAACAAAGACATCTAAAACTACGCAACAAATGATACTCAGGATGTTTATTATATAAACAAAAATTTGGAGTCTCATTGTTAAGAATAGATGATGGCAAACGATTTATTAAGTGCACAACTACAGATAAAGTTTCATCCCAAAACAAGACGGAACTGATGCATCAAGAAGCAATGCATAAGTAGTATCCAGAAGATGACGGATTTTCTTTTAGCTACTTCATTTTGTTGAGAAATATCTACTTTTAAAAAATTATGCCCTCATTTTGAAGAAATATTTTAAAATTATCAAATATATATCTGCCATCAGAGTCAGATCTTAAGATTTTAATGAAAGTTGAAAACTTATTTTCAACATATGTAAGAAATCATTGAAACACTTTAAAGACTTTTGATTTATAATGCAAAAAATACAGTCACATGTGAAGGTTATAATCATCAATGAACAATATAAAGTATTTATAATGAGAATGAGAAGGAAAAGGAGCTTTACCCCACATATCTGCGTGAATCAAATCAAAACATTTTTTAGTATTTTTGTGATGCATAGGAATTGGTAGAATTTTTTTTTTCCAAGCTTACAACTATCACAATTAAATAAAGTATATGAAGAAGTGACAAAATCTTCATTCAAACTTAAACCACTTTTCAACACAATTGACAAAGTTCTGAAATTTGGATGATCTAAATATTTATGCCAAACTTGACAAGAAGGAATAGAAACTTGATATAATAAAGATAACAAAGATTTATTCATCAGACATAAAAGCAAGCACAAAGTAAATAGTCATCTATATTTAGATTCTTTCCTGATCACTTTTCTATTGTTTGATCCTGTATAACACTACTTGATTGTAAAAACATGCAATTGTTATCAACCAATTGGCCAACAAGATAAGGCTAAAAGTTAAATGAGATACATGAAAAACATCACTTGAAGGCAAAGCATCCAGAATATCTCCAACAGATTATAGAGGAAGTTTTTCTCCATTTGCAGTTTGTATTTCCAAATTTCCAAAAGATGGGCTCACCTTAACAAGAGATGTTAAAGAAGAAATCATATGATTGGAAGCACCAGAATCAATAAAATATATATAAGAAGATTTTTTGGTACCCGAAATACCAAGAGTAGACAATACTGAATGCACTAATTGCTGCACAACTTCAAAAGTTAGATTAATTGATTGAGATGCGGCAACATTTAAATTAGATTCAAGAGTAAAAGTTGAAATTGAAGTATGCAAAGCTTATGGTGTCTGATTTGGTGATCGATGTTGACATTCAAAAATGACATGCCCAAACTTCTTACAATAGTTGCAAAATTTCTTCATGTATTGATTAACAATATGGTCATATTATTTACAACTATAACATTATATTTTACTTATATCTCTAGCCGTAGCTTAAAAAGCATAAACTACCTCCAAGGAATTAGGTACTGAATTATTTTTTCTGCTCCATAAAACTTTGAGTAACACATCTCTATTCTTCACGAAGAAGTTCAACAAAACACATATCCAAAGATTGAGAAGGAGGACATGAGATTAGCTCGAACCGGTTTGAATTTGTGCCTCAATTTCATAAGAAACTGATTATGTTAAGAAACGTTAGTATAAACCAATTCCTTATATTCAGCCCATAAATTCATAAAATAAGAATAATAATCTTGTATAGACAAATTCCTATGACAATACTTAGATAATTCCAATTCAAGCTAAAAATGCCTAGTAAAATTTTCTTGATCATAAACTTTCTTCAAATAATCCCACATATATATAGCAAAAGAAAATTATCTTAAACTAAGCATAATATGAGCATCAACAGAATCCAAAATCCAACTGATGACTTGAGCATCATTAGAATCCCCATTGTATCATTTTGTCCATATCAAACCCTCTTCGTTAGGCTTTAACAAAGAGTCATCTAAATTTCCACATAAACCTTTTACTTTAATAAATATACAAAATTGAAACTTCTTTTCCATTCAATTTCACAAGCAAAATTTCAAATTTGTTAGACATTTTTAAGTCCAAAAAAAGAAAAAAAAAGAATCAATGTCACTTACTTGATGTAACATCTACACTCATGAGCAAGATCTTCCAAAACGAATCGATTATTCCAAATATACTGACTAAGAATGGGAGAAGATTCCACAAACAATTGATTCCACAAACTTAAAATAAATAAATAAATAAATAAGAACCTTAAATTTTTCTATGTCGAATGCTATTTTCTAATGCATTGGCTCTAATATCATGTCAAGAATAGATATACAGAAATAAAAATAACCGAAAAGATTTATTGAAAAATGTATGTATCTTCTCTTAGAGATAGACCACTTTTATATAGCAATCAATATAAAAAGGAAAGAAAATTTATCCCAATAAATAGAAATTATACAGTCAACTATATAATAAATAATATTTACAATTAAAGGTTGATTGAAGGATTGATTTAATATACATTCACAATCTTGTGATAGATCACATGCCTTCTAATAAAAAGGTGATAAAAAGGGAGGGGAAGAATAAGCTAAGGATAGAAGAGGAAGGCAACATAAGTAAAATTGTTCAATAATTGAAATTCATTCATGATTATATCTTGATTAAATATATTCTTTCATTTGTTTATATTGTTTTTTTTTTTTTTAATTCTTTTAGTTTCATCTATATTTAGTCGTTCTTACACAAAAATACCCATTATTAGAAGGTATGTGGCATGTTTGTATGGTTATTCATCCAAATTTTAGATGTTGTTAACAGTTGTGCCCAAATAATAATAATTGCTAGTAATTACCTTTAAGCTGATATTTGATCACTCATGGAGCTAAAATCCTCCTCCTGATTCATCAAAAATATATATATATATATATATATATATATCAAAGAGGCTCTTATAAAGGATTTCTGATTTTACTAACATTCAGGATTATAATATTGACCATTAGATCTCACCAATGGTCAAGATTTGATTGAGCTTTAAAATATCACGTGAGGTTTGTTTTCCCTTCCTCTCACTTCACCTTAACTATTTTCATCTTTTCATTTTCCTCTTCTCTCACTTGCCTAAAAATATCAGGTGGCTTCCTCTTTACGTTAAAACTCCATAGATTTAAGTTGTAGATGGAATCAAAAGCTCTATAGATTTGGGTTGTAGATGAAATCCAAAATCGAATTCTCTGTCTTCCTTATTTTGCAGAAATATAAATTTCACTATCTTCCCATCGATGTTTGAGGTATGTATTTTATTTGATTTTAATCTTTTTCTTTTCTGTTTTTTTTTTAATAGTTTTTTAAGACTGTTCCTTTGGAATATAATTTGTCTTATTTTAACTTTAATACAAATCAATGACCATGCATTAGCAATCTTTGAAAATGTGGAAAACTTTGCAAGTGAGTTATGATTTTTTTTTTTTATGTGTTTCATGTATTCGAGTTTGATTAAAACAGAGTTTCTATGTATGGTTGTAGAATAAGTGTTCAGGTTTAGAGGTTTAATTTATATTAAATCCAGTTATAATCTCTGGAAAGATTTAATTGGTAAAACATTTATGTTTTTTATTCAAGTCTAATACCATATAATTAGCAAAAAAAGAAAAAAATATCAGTTGCGAAAAGAATATTTTAATTGGTGTGTAAAACCCTTTTGTATTAATTACTATATACTAGGAAGAGATAACTTAAGTTAATTTAATTATTTGGTAAATCTACCATAAGTTATTCTTGCAATCACTTCCTAATTTTTCATTTAATATATTTCTTTTTCGTAGGGACATAACAGATGAAATTTTGTTACTCTAAATGAAACAACCTTGTGTAGACTGCTAGTGGAATCGCCTTGTTTCACTTGCCTTCTTGACTTAGTTTTGATGAGTTGGCTTTTCACACATAAGAATGGTAACTAATTTTTATTTTTCATTTTCTTACCTTTTGCAATGGTTAAATATGG